>NW_027307954.1:0-306960 GCF_047496885.1 Scyliorhinus torazame
ATCCATCCATCCATCCATCCCTCCAGCCAGCCATCCATCCATCCAGCCATCCATCAAGCCATCCATCCATCCAACCATCCCTCCAGCCAGTCATCCATCCAGCCATCCATCCAGCCATCCATCCATCCAGCCTTCCATCCAGCCATCCATCCATCCATCCCTCCAGCCAGCCATTCATCCAGCCATCCATCCATTCAGCCATCCATCCATCCATCCATCCATCCATTCCTCCAGCCAGCCATCCATCCAGCCATCCATCCATTCAGCGATCCATCCATCCATCCATCCCTCCACCAGCCATCCATCCAGCCATCCCTCTATCCAGCTATCCATCAAGCCATCCATCCATCCATCCATCCCTCCAGCCAGCCATACCTCCAGCCATCCATCGATCCAGCCATCCATCCAGCCATCCATCCATCCATCCCTCCAGCCAGCCAGTCATTAAGCCATCCATCCATCCATCCATCCATCTATCCATCCATCCATCCATCCATTCCTCCAGCCAGCCATCCATCCAGCCATCCCTCCATCCAGACATCCATCCAGCCATCCATCCATCCATCCCTCCAGCCAGCCAACCATCCAGCCATCCCTCCGTCCAGCCACCCATCCATCCATCCAGCGCTCCAGCCACCCATCCATCCAGCCATCCATCCATCCAGCCATCCATCCAGCCATCTATCCATCAATCCATCCCTCCAGCCAGCCATCCATACAGCCTTCCATCCATCCAGCCGTCCATCCAGCCATCCATCCATTCATCTCTCCAGCCAGCCAGCCATCCAGCCATCCATCCATCCAGCCATCCATTCAGCCATCCATCCATCCACCCATCCCTCCAGCCAGCCATCCATCCAGCCATCCATCCATCCTGCCATCCATCCAGCCATCCATCCATCCATCCATTCCTCCATCCAGCCATCCATCCAGCCATCCATCCATCCATCCATCCATCCAGCCATCCATCCAGCCATCCATCCATCCAGCCTTCCAGCCATCCAGCTATCCATCCATCCAGCCATCCATCCATCCAGCCATCCATCCATCCATCCATCCAGCCATCCATCCAGGCATCTATCCATCCAGCCATCCATCCAGCCATCCATCCATCCATCCATCCCGCCAGCGAGTCATCCATCCAGCCATCCATCCATCCATCCATCCATCCATCCCTCCAGCCAACCATTCATCCAGCCATCCACCCATCCAGCCATCCATCCAGCCATCCATCCATCCATTCATCCCTCCAGCAAGCCATCCAACCAGCCATCCAGCCAGCCATCCAGCCATCCCTCCATCCATCCATCCCTCCAGCCAGCCATCCATCCAACCATCCCTCCATCCAGCCATCCATCCAGCCATCCATGCATTCATCCATCTCTCCATCCAGCCATCCATCCAGCCATTCATCCATCCATCCATACATCCAGCCAGCCATCCATCCATGCATCCATCCATCCAGCCATCCATCCATCCAGCCATCCATCCATCAATCCACCCGCCCAGCCAGCCATCCATCCAGCCATCCAGCCATCCATCCAGCCATCCATCCATTCATTCATCCATACAGCCAGCCATCCATCCAGCTATCCATCCATCCAGCCATCCATCCATCCATCCATCACTTCAGCCAGCCATCCATCCATTCAGCCATCCATCCAGCCATCCATCCATCCATCCATCCCTCCACCAGCCATCCATCCAGCCATCCCTCTATCCAGACATCCATCCAGCCATACATCCATCCATCCATCCCTCCAGCCAGCCATCCATCCAGCCATCCCTCCAGCCATCCATCCATCCAGCCATCCATCCAGCCATCGATCCATCCATCCATCCCTCCAGCCAGATATCATTCCAGCCATCCATCCATCCAGCCATCCATTCAGCCACCCATCCAGCCATCCATCCATCCAGCCATCCATCCAGCCATCCATCGATCCATCCATCCATTCCTTCAGCCAGCCATCCATCCAGCCATCCATCCATCCAGCCATCCATCCAGCCATCCATCCATCCATCCCTCCAGCCAGCCATCCATCCAGCCATCCATCCGTCCAGCCATCCATCCAGCCATCCATCCATCCATCCATCCCTCCAGCCAGCCAATCATCCAGCCATCCATCCATCCAGCCATCCATCCAGCCATCCATCCATCCAACCAACCTTCCAGCCAGCCATCCATCCAGCCGTCCATCCATCCAGCCATCCATCCATCCATCCACCCTTCTAGCCAGCCATCCATCCATCCATTCCTCCATCCAGCCATCCATCCAGCCATCCATCCATCCATCTCTCCAGCCAGCCATACTTCCAGCCATCCATCCATTCAGCCATTCATCCAGCCATCCATCCATCCATCCATCCCTCCAGCCAGCCAGCCATTAAGCCATCCATCCATTCAGCCATCCATCCAGCCATCCATCCATCCCTCCAGCCAGCCATCCATCCAGCTATCCCTCCATCCAGCCATCCATCCAGTCTTCCATCCATCCATCCATCCATCCAGCCAGCCAACCATCCAGCCATCCCCACATACAGCCATCCATCCATCCCTCCAGCCATTCATCCATCCTGCCATCTATCCATCCAGCCATCCATCCAGCCATCCATCCATCAATCCATCCCTCCAGCCAGCCATCCATCAAGCCATCCATCCAAACCAGCCGTCCATCCAGCCATCCATCCATCCATGCACCCCTCCAGCCAGCCATCCATCCAGTCATCCATCCATCCATCCATCACTCCAGCCAGCCAACCATCCATCCATTCCTTCAGCCAGCCATCCATCCAGCCATCCATCCATCCAGCCAACCATCCAGCCATCCATCCATCCATCCATCCCTCCAGCCAGCCATCCATCCAGCCATCCATCCGTCCAGCCATCCATCCAGCCATCCATCCATCCATCCATCCCTCCAGCCAGCCATCCATCCAGCCATCCATCCTTCCAGCCATCCATCCAGCCATCCATTCATCCATCCATCCCTCCAGCCAGCCATCCATCCAGCCAGCCCTCCAGCCATCCATCCATCAATCCATCCCTCCAGCCAGCCATGCATCCAGCCATCCTTCCATTAAGCCATCCATCCAGACATCCATCCATGACTCCATCCCTCCAGCCAGCCATCCATCCATCCATCGATCTAGCCATCCATTCAGCCATCCATCCATCCATCCATCCCTGCAGCCAGCCATCCATCCAGCCTTCCATCCATCCAGCCATCCGTCCAGCCATCCATTAATCCATCCATTCCTCCAGCCAGCAATCCATCCAGCCATCCATCCAGCCATCCATCCAGCCATCCATCCATCCATCCATCACTTCATCCAGCCATCCATCCAGCCATCCATCCATCCAGCCATCCATCGAGCCATCCATCCATCCATCCATCCCTCCAGCCAGCCATCCATCCAGCCATCCATCCATCCAGCCACCCATCCATCCATCCATCCATCCCTCCAGCCAGCCATCCATCCGGACATCCATCCATCCAGCCATCCATCCAGCCACCCATCCATCCATCCATCCCTCCAGCCAGCCATCCATCCAGCCATCCATCTATCCAGCGTTCAAACCGCCAACCATCCATCCATCCCTCCAGTCAGCCATCCATCCAGCCATCCATCCATCCAGCAATCCATCCAGCCATCCATCCATCAATCCATCCATCCAGCCATCCATCCAGCCATCCATTCAGCCATCCATTCAGCCATACATTCATCCATCCATCCAGCCATCCATCAATCCATCCATTCATCCAGCCATTCTACCAGCCACCCATCCATCCATCCAGCCAACCAGCCATCCATCCATCCATCCATCCAGTCAGCCATCCAGACATCTAGCCATCCATCCAGCCATCCATCCAGCCATCCACCATCCTTCCATCCCTCCAGCCAGCCATCCATCCAGCCATCCATCCAACCAGCCATCCATCCAACCATCCACCCATTCATCACTCCAGCCAGCCATCCATCCAGCCATCCATCCAGCCAGCCATCCAGCCATCCACCCATCCATCCATCCATCCCTCCATCCTGCCATCCATCCAGCCATCCATCCATCCATCCCTCCAGCCAATCGTCCATCCAGCCATCCATCCATCCATCCATCCCTCCAGCCAATCGTCCATCCATCCAGCAATCCATCCAGCCATCCATCCATCAATGGGATCTACCCCATTTATGGGATCTACCCCAGAATACTGAAGGAGGCTGGAGAGGAAATTGCTGAGGCCTTGACAGAAATCTTTGGATCCTCGCTGGCTTCAGGGGATGTCCCGGAGGACTGGAGAATAGCCAATGTTGTTCCTCTGTTTAAGAAGGGTAGCAAGGAGAATCCCGGGAACTACAGGCCGGTGAGCCTGACATCAGTGGTAGGGAAATTACTGGAGAGAATTCTTCGAGACAGGATCTACTCCCATTTGGAAGCAAATGGACGTATTAGTGAGAGGCAGCACGGTTTTGTGAAGGGAAGGTCGTGTCTCACTAACTTGATAGAGTTTTTCGAGGAGGTCACTAAGATGATTGATGCAGGTAGGGCAGTAGATGTTGTCTATATGGACTTCAGTAAGGCCTTTGACAAGGTCCCTCATGGTAGACTAGTACAAAAGGTGAAGTCACACGGGATCAGGGGTGAACTGGCAAGGTGGATACAGAACTGGCTAGGCCATAGAAGGCAGAGGGTAGCAATGGAGGGATGCTTTTCTCATTGGAGGGCTGTGACCAGTGGTGTTCCACAGGGATCAGTGCTGGGACCTTTGCTCTTTGTAGTATATATAAATGATTTGGAGGAAAATGTAACTGGTCTGATTAGTAAGTTTGCAGACGACACAAAGGTTGGTGGAATTGCGGATAGCGATGAGGACTGTCTGAGGATACAGCAGGATTTAGATTGTCTGGAGACTTGGGCGGAGAGATGGCAGATGGAGTTTAATCCGGACAAATGTGTGGTAATGCATTTTGGAAGGGCTAATGCAGGTAGGGAATATACAGTGAATGGTAGAACCCTCAAGAGTATTGAAAGTCAAAGAGATCTAGGAGTACGGGTCCACAGGTCATTGAAAGGGGCAACACAGGTGGAGAAGGTAGTCAAGAAGGCATACGGCATGCTTGCCTTCATTGGCCGGGGCATTGAGTATAAGAATTGGCAAGTCATGTTGCAGCTGTATAGAACCTTAGTTAGGCCACACTTGGAGTATAGTGTTCAATTCTGGTCGCCACACTACCAGAAGGATCTGGAGGCTTTAGAGAGGGTGCAGAAGAGATTTACCAGAATGTTGCCTGGTATGGAGGGCATAAGCTATGAGGAGCGATTGAATAAACTCGGTTTGTTCTCACTGGAACGAAGGAGGTTGAGGGGCGACCTGATAGAGGTATACAAAATTATGAGGGGCATAGACAGAGTGGATAGTCAGAGGCTTTTCCCCAGGGTAGAGGGGTCAATTACTAGGGGGCATAGGTTTAAGGTGAGAGGGGCAAAGTTTAGAGTAGATGTACGAGGCAAGTTTTTTACGCAGAGGGTAGTGGGTGCCTGGAACTCACTACCGGAGGAGGTAGTGGAAGCAGGGACGATAGGGACATTTAAGGGGCATCTTGACAAATATATCATTAGGATGGGAATAGAAGGATACGGACCCAGGAAGTGTAGAAGATTGTAGTTTAGTCGGGCAGTATGGTCGGCACGGGCTTGGAGGGCCGAAGGGCCTGTTCCTGTGCTGTACATTTCTTTGTTCTTTGTTCTTTGTTTGTTCAATCCATCCATCCAGCCATCCATCCAGCCATCCATTCAGCCATCCATTCAGCCATCCATTCATCCATCCATCCAGCCATCCATCAATCCATCCATCCATCCAGCCATTCTACCAGCCACCCATCCATCCATCCAGCCAACCAGCCATCCATCCATCCATCCAGCCAGCCATCCAGACATCTAGCCACCCATCCAGCCATCCATCCAGCCATCCACCATCCTTCCATCCCTCCAGCCAGCCATCCATCCAGCCATCCATCCAGCCAGCCATCCATCCAGCCATCCATCCATTCAGCGATCCATCCATCCATCCATCCCTCCACCAGCCATCCATCCAGCCATCCCTCTATCCAGCTATCCATCAAGCCATCCATCCATCCATCCATCCCTCCAGCCAGCCATACCTCCAGCCATCCATCGATCCAGCCATCCATCCAGCCATCCATCCATCCATCCCTCCAGCCAGCCAGTCATTAAGCCATCCATCCATCCATCCATCCATCTATCCATCCATCCATCCATCCATTCCTCCAGCCAGCCATCCATCCAGCCATCCCTCCATCCAGACATCCATCCAGCCATCCATCCATCCATCCCTCCAGCCAGCCAACCATCCAGCCATCCCTCCGTCCAGCCACCCATCCATCCATCCAGCGCTCCAGCCACCCATCCATCCAGCCATCCATCCATCCAGCCATCCATCCAGCCATCTATCCATCAATCCATCCCTCCAGCCAGCCATCCATACAGCCTTCCATCCATCCAGCCGTCCATCCAGCCATCCATCCATTCATCTCTCCAGCCAGCCAGCCATCCAGCCATCCATCCATCCAGCCATCCATTCAGCCATCCATCCATCCACCCATCCCTCCAGCCAGCCATCCATCCAGCCATCCATCCATCCTGCCATCCATCCAGCCATCCATCCATCCATCCATTCCTCCATCCAGCCATCCATCCAGCCATCCATCCATCCATCCATCCATCCAGCCATCCATCCAGCCATCCATCCATCCAGCCTTCCAGCCATCCAGCTATCCATCCATCCAGCCATCCATCCATCCAGCCATCCATCCATCCATCCATCCAGCCATCCATCCAGGCATCTATCCATCCAGCCATCCATCCAGCCATCCATCCATCCATCCATCCCGCCAGCGAGTCATCCATCCAGCCATCCATCCATCCATCCATCCATCCATCCCTCCAGCCAACCATTCATCCAGCCATCCACCCATCCAGCCATCCATCCAGCCATCCATCCATCCATTCATCCCTCCAGCAAGCCATCCAACCAGCCATCCAGCCAGCCATCCAGCCATCCCTCCATCCATCCATCCCTCCAGCCAGCCATCCATCCAACCATCCCTCCATCCAGCCATCCATCCAGCCATCCATGCATTCATCCATCTCTCCATCCAGCCATCCATCCAGCCATTCATCCATCCATCCATACATCCAGCCAGCCATCCATCCATGCATCCATCCATCCAGCCATCCATCCATCCAGCCATCCATCCATCAATCCACCCGCCCAGCCAGCCATCCATCCAGCCATCCAGCCATCCATCCAGCCATCCATCCATTCATTCATCCATACAGCCAGTCATCCATCCAGCTATCCATCCATCCAGCCATCCATCCATCCATCCATCACTTCAGCCAGCCATCCATCCATTCAGCCATCCATCCAGCCATCCATCCATCCATCCATCCCTCCACCAGCCATCCATCCAGCCATCCCTCTATCCAGACATCCATCCAGCCATACATCCATCCATCCATCCCTCCAGCCAGCCATCCATCCAGCCATCCCTCCAGCCATCCATCCATCCAGCCATCCATCCAGCCATCGATCCATCCATCCATCCCTCCAGCCAGATATCATTCCAGCCATCCATCCATCCAGCCATCCATTCAGCCACCCATCCAGCCATCCATCCATCCAGCCATCCATCCAGCCATCCATCGATCCATCCATCCATTCCTTCAGCCAGCCATCCATCCAGCCATCCATCCATCCAGCCATCCATCCAGCCATCCATCCATCCATCCCTCCAGCCAGCCATCCATCCAGCCATCCATCCGTCCAGCCATCCATCCAGCCATCCATCCATCCATCCATCCCTCCAGCCAGCCAATCATCCAGCCATCCATCCATCCAGCCATCCATCCAGCCATCCATCCATCCAACCAACCTTCCAGCCAGCCATCCATCCAGCCGTCCATCCATCCAGCCATCCATCCAGCCATCCATCCATCCATCCACCCTTCTAGCCAGCCATCCATCCATCCATTCCTCCATCCAGCCATCCATCCAGCCATCCATCCATCCATCTCTCCAGCCAGCCATACTTCCAGCCATCCATCCATTCAGCCATTCATCCAGCCATCCATCCATCCATCCATCCCTCCAGCCAGCCAGCCATTAAGCCATCCATCCATTCAGCCATCCATCCAGCCATCCATCCATCCCTCCAGCCAGCCATCCATCCAGCTATCCCTCCATCCAGCCATCCATCCAGTCTTCCATCCATCCATCCATCCATCCAGCCAGCCAACCATCCAGCCATCCCCACATACAGCCATCCATCCATCCCTCCAGCCATTCATCCATCCTGCCATCTATCCATCCAGCCATCCATCCAGCCATCCATCCATCAATCCATCCCTCCAGCCAGCCATCCATCAAGCCATCCATCCAAACCAGCCGTCCATCCAGCCATCCATCCATCCATGCATCCCTCCAGCCAGCCATCCATCCAGTCATCCATCCATCCATCCATCACTCCAGCCAGCCAACCATCCATCCATTCCTTCAGCCAGCCATCCATCCAGCCATCCATCCATCCAGCCAACCATCCAGCCATCCATCCATCCATCCATCCCTCCAGCCAGCCATCCATCCAGCCATCCATCCGTCCAGCCATCCATCCAGCCATCCATCCATCCATCCATCCCTCCAGCCAGCCATCCATCCAGCCATCCATCCTTCCAGCCATCCATCCAGCCATCCATTCATCCATCCATCCCTCCAGCCAGCCATCCATCCAGCCAGCCCTCCAGCCATCCATCCATCAATCCATCCCTCCAGCCAGCCATGCATCCAGCCATCCTTCCATTAAGCCATCCATCCAGACATCCATCCATGACTCCATCCCTCCAGCCAGCCATCCATCCATCCATCGATCTAGCCATCCATTCAGCCATCCATCCATCCATCCATCCCTGCAGCCAGCCATCCATCCAGCCTTCCATCCATCCAGCCATCCGTCCAGCCATCCATTAATCCATCCATTCCTCCAGCCAGCAATCCATCCAGCCATCCATCCAGCCATCCATCCAGCCATCCATCCATCCATCCATCACTTCATCCAGCCATCCATCCAGCCATCCATCCATCCAGCCATCCATCGAGCCATCCATCCATCCATCCATCCCTCCAGCCAGCCATCCATCCAGCCATCCATCCATCCAGCCACCCATCCATCCATCCATCCATCCCTCCAGCCAGCCATCCATCCGGACATCCATCCATCCAGCCATCCATCCAGCCACCCATCCATCCATCCATCCCTCCAGCCAGCCATCCATCCAGCCATCCATCTATCCAGCGTTCAAACCGCCAACCATCCATCCATCCCTCCAGTCAGCCATCCATCCAGCCATCCATCCATCCAGCAATCCATCCAGCCATCCATCCATCAATCCATCCATCCAGCCATCCATCCAGCCATCCATTCAGCCATCCATTCAGCCATACATTCATCCATCCATCCAGCCATCCATCAATCCATCCATTCATCCAGCCATTCTACCAGCCACCCATCCATCCATCCAGCCAACCAGCCATCCATCCATCCATCCATCCATCCAGTCAGCCATCCAGACATCTAGCCATCCATCCAGCCATCCATCCAGCCATCCACCATCCTTCCATCCCTCCAGCCAGCCATCCATCCAGCCATCCATCCAACCAGCCATCCATCCAACCATCCACCCATTCATCACTCCAGCCAGCCATCCATCCAGCCATCCATCCAGCCAGCCATCCAGCCATCCACCCATCCATCCATCCATCCCTCCATCCTGCCATCCATCCAGCCATCCATCCATCCATCCCTCCAGCCAATCGTCCATCCAGCCATCCATCCATCCATCCATCCCTCCAGCCAATCGTCCATCCATCCAGCAATCCATCCAGCCATCCATCCATCAATGGGATCTACCCCATTTATGGGATCTACCCCAGAATACTGAAGGAGGCTGGAGAGGAAATTGCTGAGGCCTTGACAGAAATCTTTGGATCCTCGCTGGCTTCAGGGGATGTCCCGGAGGACTGGAGAATAGCCAATGTTGTTCCTCTGTTTAAGAAGGGTAGCAAGGAGAATCCCGGGAACTACAGGCCGGTGAGCCTGACATCAGTGGTAGGGAAATTACTGGAGAGAATTCTTCGAGACAGGATCTACTCCCATTTGGAAGCAAATGGACGTATTAGTGAGAGGCAGCACGGTTTTGTGAAGGGAAGGTCGTGTCTCACTAACTTGATAGAGTTTTTCGAGGAGGTCACTAAGATGATTGATGCAGGTAGGGCAGTAGATGTTGTCTATATGGACTTCAGTAAGGCCTTTGACAAGGTCCCTCATGGTAGACTAGTACAAAAGGTGAAGTCACACGGGATCAGGGGTGAACTGGCAAGGTGGATACAGAACTGGCTAGGCCATAGAAGGCAGAGGGTAGCAATGGAGGGATGCTTTTCTCATTGGAGGGCTGTGACCAGTGGTGTTCCACAGGGATCAGTGCTGGGACCTTTGCTCTTTGTAGTATATATAAATGATTTGGAGGAAAATGTAACTGGTCTGATTAGTAAGTTTGCAGACGACACAAAGGTTGGTGGAATTGCGGATAGCGATGAGGACTGTCTGAGGATACAGCAGGATTTAGATTGTCTGGAGACTTGGGCGGAGAGATGGCAGATGGAGTTTAATCCGGACAAATGTGTGGTAATGCATTTTGGAAGGGCTAATGCAGGTAGGGAATATACAGTGAATGGTAGAACCCTCAAGAGTATTGAAAGTCAAAGAGATCTAGGAGTACAGGTCCACAGGTCATTGAAAGGGGCAACACAGGTGGAGAAGGTAGTCAAGAAGGCATACGGCATGCTTGCCTTCATTGGCCGGGGCATTGAGTATAAGAATTGGCAAGTCATGTTGCAGCTGTATAGAACCTTAGTTAGGCCACACTTGGAGTATAGTGTTCAATTCTGGTCGCCACACTACCAGAAGGATCTGGAGGCTTTAGAGAGGGTGCAGAAGAGATTTACCAGAATGTTGCCTGGTATGGAGGGCATAAGCTATGAGGAGCGATTGAATAAACTCGGTTTGTTCTCACTGGAACGAAGGAGGTTGAGGGGCGACCTGATAGAGGTATACAAAATTATGAGGGGCATAGACAGAGTGGATAGTCAGAGGCTTTTCCCCAGGGTAGAGGGGTCAATTACTAGGGGGCATAGGTTTAAGGTGAGAGGGGCAAAGTTTAGAGTAGATGTACGAGGCAAGTTTTTTACGCAGAGGGTAGTGGGTGCCTGGAACTCACTACCGGAGGAGGTAGTGGAAGCAGGGACGATAGGGACATTTAAGGGGCATCTTGACAAATATATCATTAGGATGGGAATAGAAGGATACGGACCCAGGAAGTGTAGAAGATTGTAGTTTAGTCGGGCAGTATGGTCGGCACGGGCTTGGAGGGCCGAAGGGCCTGTTCCTGTGCTGTACATTTCTTTGTTCTTTGTTCTTTGTTTGTTCAATCCATCCATCCAGCCATCCATCCAGCCATCCATTCAGCCATCCATTCAGCCATCCATTCATCCATCCATCCAGCCATCCATCAATCCATCCATCCATCCAGCCATTCTACCAGCCACCCATCCATCCATCCAGCCAACCAGCCATCCATCCATCCATCCAGCCAGCCATCCAGACATCTAGCCACCCATCCAGCCATCCATCCAGCCATCCACCATCCTTCCATCCCTCCAGCCAGCCATCCATCCAGCCATCCATCCAACCAGCCATCCATCCAACCATCCACCCATCCATCACTCCAGCCAGCCATCCATCCAGCCATCCATTCAGCCAGCCATCCATCCAGCCACCCATCCATCCATCCATCCCCCCATCCTGCCATCCATCCAGCCATCCATCCATCCATCCCTCCAGCAAATCGTCCATCCAGCCATCCATCCATCCAGCCATCCAACCAGCCATCCATCCATCCATCCATCCCTCCAGCCAGCCATCCACCCAGCCATCCCTCCATCCATCCGTCCATCCATCCATCCATCCAGCCATCCAACCATCCAGCCAGCCGTCCATCCAGCCATCCCTCCATACAGCCATTCATCCAGCCATCCATCCATCCGTCACCCCCGCCAGCCATCCATCCAGCCATCCCTCCATCCAGCCATGCATCCAGCCATCCATCCATCCATCCATCCATCCATCCAGCCATCCATCCATCCAGCCTTCCAACCATCCAGCCATCCATCCATCCAACCATCCATCCACCCGGCCATCCATCCATCCATCCATCCAGCCATCCATCAAGCCATCCATCCATCCAGCCATCCATCCAGCCATCCATCCATCCATCCATCCCGCCAGCGAGTCATCCATCCAGCCATCCATCCATCCAGCCATCCATCCTGCCATCCATCCATCCATCCATCCCTCCAGCCAGCCATTCATCCAGCCATCCATCCATCCAGCCATCCGTCCAGCTATCCATCCATCCATCCTTCCATCCCTCCAGCAAGCCATCCATCCAGCCATCCATCCAGCCATCCATCCATCCATCCATCCCTCCAGCCAGCCATCCATCCAGCCATCCCTCCATCCAGCTATCCATCCAGCCATCCATGCATTCATCCATATCTCCATCCAGCCATCCATGCAGCCATTCATCCATCCATCCATACCTCAAGCCAGCCAGCCATCCATTCATCCATCCATCCAGCCATCCATCCAGCCATCCATCCATCAATCCATCCGCCCAGCCAGACATCCATCCAGCCATCCAGCCATCCAGCCATCCATCCATCCATCCATCCATTAATCCATCCCTCCAGCCAGTCATCCATCCAGCCATCCATCCATCCAGCCATCTATTCAGCAATCCATCCATCCATCCATCCCTTCAGCCAGCCATCCATTCGGCCATCCATCCATCCAGCCATCCATCCATCCATCCCTCCAACCAGCCATCCATCCAGCCATCCATCCATCCAGCCATCCATCCAGCCATCCATCCATCCATCCATCCATCCCTCCCGCCAGCCATCCATTCAGCCATCCATCCATCTAGCCATCCATCCAGCCATCCATCCTTCCGTCCCTCCAGCCAGCCATCCATCCAGCCATCCATCCATCCAGCCATCCATCCATCCATCCAGCCATCCATCCAGCCACCCATCCATCCAGCCTTTCAGCCATCCAGCCATCCATCCATCCAACCATCCCTCCAGCCAGCAATCCACCCAGCCATCCCTCCATCCATCCGTCCATCCATCCATCCATCCAGCCATCCACCCATCCAGCCAGCCGTCCAGCCAGCCATCCCTCCATACAGCCATTCATCCAGCCATCCATCCATCCGTCACCCCCGCCAGCCATCCATCCAGCCATCCCTCCATCCAGCCATGCATCCAGCCATCCATCCATCCATCCATCCATCCAGCCAGCCATCCATCCAGCCATCCATCCATCCAGCCTTCCATCCATCCAGCCATCCATCCATCCAACCATCCATCCATCCAGCCATCCATCCATCCATCCATCCAGCCATCCTTCAAGCCATCCATCCATCCATCCATCCATCCCGCCAGCGAGTCATCCATCCAGCCATCCATTCGTCCAGCCATCCATCCTGCCATCCATCCATCCATCCATCCCTCCAGCCAGCCATTCATCCAGCCATCCATCCATTCAGCCATCCATCCATCCATCCATCCATCCATTCCTCCAGCCAGCCATCCATCCAGCCATCCATCCATTCAGCGATCCATCCATCCATCCATCCCTCCACCAGCCATCCATCCAGCCATCCCTCTATCCAGCTATCCATCAAGCCATCCATCCATCCATCCATCCCTCCAGCCAGCCATTCCTCCAGCCATCCATCGATCCAGCCATCCATCCAGCCATCCATCCATCCATCCCTCCAGCCAGCCAGTCATTAAGCCATCCATCCATCCATCCATCCATCTATCCATCCATCCATCCATCCATTCCTCCAGCCAGCCATCCATCCAGCCATCCCTCCATCCAGACATCCATCCAGCCATCCATCCATCCATCCCTCCAGCCAGCCAACCATCCAGCCATCCCTCCGTCCAGCCACCCATCCATCCATCCAGTGCTCCAGCCACCCATCCATCCAGCCATCCATCCATCCAGCCATCCATCCAGCCATCTATCCATCAATCCATCCCTCCAGCCAGCCATCCATACAGCCTTCCATCCATCCAGCCGTCCATCCAGCCATCCATCCATTCATCTCTCCAGCCAGCCAGCCATCCAGCCATCCATCCATCCAGCCATCCATTCAGCCATCCATCCATCCACCCATCCCTCCAGCCAGCCATCCATCCAGCCATCCATCCATCCTGCCATCCATCCAGCCATCCATCCATCCATCCATTCCTCCATCCAGCCATCCATCCAGCCATCCATCCATCCCTCCATCCATCCAGCCATCCATCCAGCCATCCATCCATCCAGCCTTCCAGCCATCCAGCTATCCATCCATCCAGCCATCCATCCATCCAGCCATCCATCCATCCATCCATCCAGCCATCCATCCAGGCATCTATCCATCCAGCCATCCATCCAGCCATCCATCCATCCACCCATCCCTCCAGCCAGCCATCCATCCAGCCATCCATCCATCCTGCCATCCATCCAGCCATCCATCCATCCATCCATTCCTCCATCCAGCCATCCATCCAGCCATCCATCCATCCCTCCATCCATCCAGCCATCCATCCAGCCATCCATCCCTCCAGCCAGCCATCCATCCAGCCATCCATCCAACCAGCCATCCATCCAACCATCCACCCATCCATCACTCCAGCCAGCCATCCATCCAGCCATCCATTCAGCCAGCCATCCATCCAGCCACCCATCCATCCATCCATCCCCCCATCCTGCCATCCATCCAGCCATCCATCCATCCATCCCTCCAGCAAATCGTCCATCCAGCCATCCATCCATCCAGCCATCCAACCAGCCATCCATCCATCCATCCATCCCTCCAGCCAGCCATCCACCCAGCCATCCCTCCATCCATCCGTCCATCCATCCATCCATCCAGCCATCCAACCATCCAGCCAGCCGTCCATCCAGCCATCCCTCCATACAGCCATTCATCCAGCCATCCATCCATCCGTCACCCCCGCCAGCCATCCATCCAGCCATCCCTCCATCCAGCCATGCATCCAGCCATCCATCCATCCATCCATCCATCCATCCAGCCATCCATCCATCCAGCCTTCCAACCATCCAGCCATCCATCCATCCAACCATCCATCCACCCGGCCATCCATCCATCCATCCATCCAGCCATCCATCAAGCCATCCATCCATCCAGCCATCCATCCAGCCATCCATCCATCCATCCATCCCGCCAGCGAGTCATCCATCCAGCCATCCATCCATCCAGCCATCCATCCTGCCATCCATCCATCCATCCATCCCTCCAGCCAGCCATTCATCCAGCCATCCATCCATCCAGCCATCCGTCCAGCTATCCATCCATCCATCCTTCCATCCCTCCAGCAAGCCATCCATCCAGCCATCCATCCAGCCATCCATCCATCCATCCATCCCTCCAGCCAGCCATCCATCCAGCCATCCCTCCATCCAGCTATCCATCCAGCCATCCATGCATTCATCCATATCTCCATCCAGCCATCCATGCAGCCATTCATCCATCCATCCATACCTCAAGCCAGCCAGCCATCCATTCATCCATCCATCCAGCCATCCATCCAGCCATCCATCCATCAATCCATCCGCCCAGCCAGACATCCATCCAGCCATCCAGCCATCCAGCCATCCATCCATCCATCCATCCATTAATCCATCCCTCCAGCCAGTCATCCATCCAGCCATCCATCCATCCAGCCATCTATTCAGCAATCCATCCATCCATCCATCCCTTCAGCCAGCCATCCATTCGGCCATCCATCCATCCAGCCATCCATCCATCCATCCCTCCAACCAGCCATCCATCCAGCCATCCATCCATCCAGCCATCCATCCAGCCATCCATCCATCCATCCATCCATCCCTCCCGCCAGCCATCCATTCAGCCATCCATCCATCTAGCCATCCATCCAGCCATCCATCCTTCCGTCCCTCCAGCCAGCCATCCATCCAGCCATCCATCCATCCAGCCATCCATCCATCCATCCAGCCATCCATCCAGCCACCCATCCATCCAGCCTTTCAGCCATCCAGCCATCCATCCATCCAACCATCCCTCCAGCCAGCAATCCACCCAGCCATCCCTCCATCCATCCGTCCATCCATCCATCCATCCAGCCATCCACCCATCCAGCCAGCCGTCCAGCCAGCCATCCCTCCATACAGCCATTCATCCAGCCATCCATCCATCCGTCACCCCCGCCAGCCATCCATCCAGCCATCCCTCCATCCAGCCATGCATCCAGCCATCCATCCATCCATCCATCCATCCAGCCAGCCATCCATCCAGCCATCCATCCATCCAGCCTTCCATCCATCCAGCCATCCATCCATCCAACCATCCATCCATCCAGCCATCCATCCATCCATCCATCCAGCCATCCTTCAAGCCATCCATCCATCCATCCATCCATCCCGCCAGCGAGTCATCCATCCAGCCATCCATTCGTCCAGCCATCCATCCTGCCATCCATCCATCCATCCATCCCTCCAGCCAGCCATTCATCCAGCCATCCATCCATTCAGCCATCCATCCATCCATCCATCCATCCATTCCTCCAGCCAGCCATCCATCCAGCCATCCATCCATTCAGCGATCCATCCATCCATCCATCCCTCCACCAGCCATCCATCCAGCCATCCCTCTATCCAGCTATCCATCAAGCCATCCATCCATCCATCCATCCCTCCAGCCAGCCATTCCTCCAGCCATCCATCGATCCAGCCATCCATCCAGCCATCCATCCATCCATCCCTCCAGCCAGCCAGTCATTAAGCCATCCATCCATCCATCCATCCATCTATCCATCCATCCATCCATCCATTCCTCCAGCCAGCCATCCATCCAGCCATCCCTCCATCCAGACATCCATCCAGCCATCCATCCATCCATCCCTCCAGCCAGCCAACCATCCAGCCATCCCTCCGTCCAGCCACCCATCCATCCATCCAGTGCTCCAGCCACCCATCCATCCAGCCATCCATCCATCCAGCCATCCATCCAGCCATCTATCCATCAATCCATCCCTCCAGCCAGCCATCCATACAGCCTTCCATCCATCCAGCCGTCCATCCAGCCATCCATCCATTCATCTCTCCAGCCAGCCAGCCATCCAGCCATCCATCCATCCAGCCATCCATTCAGCCATCCATCCATCCACCCATCCCTCCAGCCAGCCATCCATCCAGCCATCCATCCATCCTGCCATCCATCCAGCCATCCATCCATCCATCCATTCCTCCATCCAGCCATCCATCCAGCCATCCATCCATCCCTCCATCCATCCAGCCATCCATCCAGCCATCCATCCATCCAGCCTTCCAGCCATCCAGCTATCCATCCATCCAGCCATCCATCCATCCAGCCATCCATCCATCCATCCATCCAGCCATCCATCCAGGCATCTATCCATCCAGCCATCCATCCAGCCATCCATCCATCCATCCATCCCGCCAGCGAGTCATCCATCCAGCCATCCATCCATCCAGCCATCCATCCATCCATCCATCCATCCATCCCTCCAGCCAACCATTCATCCAGCCATCCACCCATCCAGCCATCCATCCAGCCATCCATCCATCCATTCATCCCTCCAGCAAGCCATCCAACCAGCTTTCCAGCCAGCCATCCAGCCATCCCTCCATCCATCCATCCCTCCAGCCAGCCATCCATCCAACCATCCCTCCATCCAGCCATCCATCCAGCCATCCATGCATTCATCCATCTCTCCATCCAGCCATCCATCCAGCCATTCATCCATCCATCCATACATCCAGCCAGCCATCCATCCATACATCCATCCATCCAGCCATCCATCCATCCAGCCATCCATCCATCAATCCACCCGCCCAGCCAGCCATCCATCCAGCCATCCAGCCATCCAGCCATCCATCCAGCCATCCATCCATTCATTCATCCATACAGCCAGCCATCCATCCAGCTATCCATCCATCCAGCCATCCATCCATCCATCCATCACTTCAGCCAGCCATCCATCCATTCAGCCATCCATCCAGCCATCCATCCATCCATCCATCCCTCCACCAGCCATCCATCCAGCCATCCCTCTATCCAGACATCCATCCAGCCATACATCCATCCATCCATCCCTCCAGCCAGCCATCCATCCAGCCATCCCTCCAGCCATCCATCCATCCAGCCATCCATCCAGCCATCGATCCATCCATCCATCCCTCCAGCCAGATATCATTCCAGCCATCCATCCATCCAGCCATCCATTCAGCCACCCATCCAGCCATCCATCCATCCAGCCATCCATCCAGCCATCCATCGATCCATCCATCCATTCCTTCAGCCAGCCATCCATCCAGCCATCCATCCATCCAGCCATCCATCCAGCCATCCATCCATCCATCCCTCCAGCCAGCCATCCATCCAGCCATCCATCCGTCCAGCCATCCATCCAGCCATCCATCCATCCATCCATCCCTCCAGCCAGCCAATCATCCAGCCATCCATCCATCCAGCCATCCATCCAGCCATCCATCCATCCAACCAACCTTCCAGCCAGCCATCCATCCAGCCGTCCATCCATCCAGCCATCCATCCAGCCATCCATCCATCCATCCACCCTTCTAGCCAGCCATCCATCCATCCATTCCTCCATCCAGCCATCCATTAAGCCATCCATCCATCCATCCATCTCTCCAGCCAGCCATACTTCCAGCCATCCATCCATTCAGCCATTCATCCAGCCATCCATCCATCCATCCATCCCTCCAGCCAGCCAGCCATTAAGCCATCCATCCATTCAGCCATCCATCCAGCCATCCATCCATCCCTCCAGCCAGCCATCCATCCAGCTATCCCTCCATCCAGCCATCCATCCAGCCTTCCATCCATCCATCCATCCATCCAGCCAGCCAACCATCCAGCCATCCCCACATACAGCCATCCATCCATCCATCCATCCCTCCAGCCATTCATCCATCCTGCCATCTATCCATCCAGCCATCCATCCAGCCATCCATCCATCAATCCATCCCTCCAGCCAGCCATCCATCAAGCCATCCATCCAAACCAGCCGTCCATCCATCCATCCATCCATCCATGCATCCCTCCAGCCAGCCATCCATCCAGTCATCCATCCATCCATCCATCACTCCAGCCAGCCAACCATCCATCCATTCCTTCAGCCAGCCATCCATCCAGCCATCCATCCATCCAGCCAACCATCCAGCCATCCATCCATCCATCCATCCCTCCAGCCAGCCATCCATCCAGCCATCCATCCGTCCAGCCATCCATCCAGCCATCCATCCATCCATCCATCCCTCCAGCCAGCCATCCATCCAGCCATCCATCCTTCCAGCCATCCATCCAGCCATCCATTCATCCATCCATCCCTCCAGCCAGTCATCCATCCAGCCAGCCCTCCAGCCATCCATCCATCAATCCATCCCTCCAGCCAGCCATGCATCCAGCCATCCTTCCATTAAGCCATCCATCCAGACATCCATCCATGACTCCATCCCTCCAGCCAGCCATCCATCCATCCATCGATCTAGCCATCCATTCAGCCATCCATCCATCCATCCATCCCTGCAGCCAGCCATCCATCCAGCCTTCCATCCATCCAGCCATCCGTCCAGCCATCCATTAATCCATCCATTCCTCCAGCCAGCAATCCATCCAGCCATCCATCCAGCCATCCATCCAGCCATCCATCCATCCATCCATCACTTCATCCAGCCATCCATCCAGCCATCCATCCATCCAGCCATCCATCGAGCCATCCATCCATCCATCCATCCCTCCAGCCAGCCATCCATCCAGCCATCCATCCATCCAGCCACCCATCCATCCATCCATCCATCCCTCCAGCCAGCCATCCATCCGGACATCCATCCATCCAGCCATCCATCCAGCCACCCATCCATCCATCCATCCCTCCAGCCAGCCATCCATCCAGCCATCCATCTATCCAGCGTTCAAACCGCCAACCATCCATCCATCCCTCCAGTCAGCCATCCATCCAGCCATCCATCCATCCAGCAATCCATCCAGCCATCCATCCATCAATCCATCCATCCAGCCATCCATCCAGCCATCCATTCAGCCATCCATTCAGCCATACATTCATCCATCCATCCAGCCATCCATCAATCCATCCATCCATCCAGCCATTCTACCAGCCACTCATCCATCCATCCAGCCAACCAGCCATCCATCCATCCATCCATCCAGTCAGCCATCCAGACATCTAGCCATCCATCCAGCCATCCATCCAGCCATCCACCATCCTTCCATCCCTCCAGCCAGCCATCCATCCAGCCATCCATCCAACCAGCCATCCATCCAACCATCCACCCATTCATCACTCCAGCCAGCCATCCATCCAGCCATCCATCCAGCCAGCCATCCATCCATCCACCCATCCATCCATCCATCCCTCCATCCTGCCATCCATCCAGCCATCCATCCATCCATCCCTCCAGCCAATCGTCCATCCAGCCATCCATCCATCCATCCATCCCTCCAGCCAATCGTCCATCCATCCAGCAATCCATCCAGCCATCCATCCATCAATGGGATCTACCCCATTTATGGGATCTACCCCAGAATACTGCAGGAGGCTGGAGAGGAAATTGCTGAGGCCTTGACAGAAATCTTTGGATCCTCGCTGGCTTCAGGGGATGTCCCGGAGGACTGGAGAATAGCCAATGTTGTTCCTCTGTTTAAGAAGGGTAGCAAGGAGAATCCCGGGAACTACAGGCCGGTGAGCCTGACATCAGTGGTAGGGAAATTACTGGAGAGAATTCTTCGAGACAGGATCTACTCCCATTTGGAAGCAAATGGACGTATTAGTGAGAGGCAGCACGGTTTTGTGAAGGGAAGGTCGTGTCTCACTAACTTGATAGAGTTTTTCGAGGAGGTCACTAAGATGATTGATGCAGGTAGGGCAGTAGATGTTGTCTATATGGACTTCAGTAAGGCCTTTGACAAGGTCCCTCATGGTAGACTAGTACAAAAGGTGAAGTCACACGGGATCAGGGGTGAACTGGCAAGGTGGATACAGAACTGGCTAGGCCATAGAAGGCAGAGGGTAGCAATGGAGGGATGCTTTTCTCATTGGAGGGCTGTGACCAGTGGTGTTCCACAGGGATCAGTGCTGGGACCTTTGCTCTTTGTAGTATATATAAATGATTTGGAGGAAAATGTAACTGGTCTGATTAGTAAGTTTGCAGACGACACAAAGGTTGGTGGAATTGCGGATAGCGATGAGGACTGTCTGAGGATACAGCAGGATTTAGATTGTCTGGAGACTTGGGCGGAGAGATGGCAGATGGAGTTTAATCCGGACAAATGTGTGGTAATGCATTTTGGAAGGGCTAATGCAGGTAGGGAATATACAGTGAATGGTAGAACCCTCAAGAGTATTGAAAGTCAAAGAGATCTAGGAGTACAGGTCCACAGGTCATTGAAAGGGGCAACACAGGTGGAGAAGGTAGTCAAGAAGGCATACGGCATGCTTGCCTTCATTGGCCGGGGCATTGAGTATAAGAATTGGCAAGTCATGTTGCAGCTGTATAGAACCTTAGTTAGGCCACACTTGGAGTATAGTGTTCAATTCTGGTCGCCACACTACCAGAAGGATCTGGAGGCTTTAGAGAGGGTGCAGAAGAGATTTACCAGAATGTTGCCTGGTATGGAGGGCATAAGCTATGAGGAGCGATTGAATAAACTCGGTTTGTTCTCACTGGAACGAAGGAGGTTGAGGGGCGACCTGATAGAGGTATACAAAATTATGAGGGGCATAGACAGAGTGGATAGTCAGAGGCTTTTCCCCAGGGTAGAGGGGTCAATTACTAGGGGGCATAGGTTTAAGGTGAGAGGGGCAAAGTTTAGAGTAGATGTACGAGGCAAGTTTTTTACGCAGAGGGTAGTGGGTGCCTGGAACTCACTACCGGAGGAGGTAGTGGAAGCAGGGACGATAGGGACATTTAAGGGGCATCTTGACAAATATATCATTAGGATGGGAATAGAAGGATACGGACCCAGGAAGTGTAGAAGATTGTAGTTTAGTCGGGCAGTATGGTCGGCACGGGCTTGGAGGGCCGAAGGGCCTGTTCCTGTGCTGTACATTTCTTTGTTCTTTGTTCTTTGTTTGTTCAATCCATCCATCCAGCCATCCATCCAGCCATCCATTCAGCCATCCATTCAGCCATCCATTCATCCATCCATCCAGCCATCCATCAATCCATCCATCCATCCAGCCATTCTACCAGCCACCCATCCATCCATCCAGCCAACCAGCCATCCATCCATCCATCCAGCCAGCCATCCAGACATCTAGCCACCCATCCAGCCATCCATCCAGCCATCCACCATCCTTCCATCCCTCCAGCCAGCCATCCATCCAGCCATCCATCCAACCAGCCATCCATCCAACCATCCACCCATCCATCACTCCAGCCAGCCATCCATCCAGCCATCCATTCAGCCAGCCATCCATCCAGCCACCCATCCATCCATCCATCCCTCCATCCTGCCATCCATCCAGCCATCCATCCATCCATCCCTCCAGCAAATCGTCCATCCAGCCATCCATCCATCCAGCCATCCAACCAGCCATCCATCCATCCATCCATCCCTCCAGCCAGCCATCCACCCAGCCATCCCTCCATCCATCCGTCCATCCATCCATCCATCCAGCCATCCAACCATCCAGCCAGCCGTCCATCCAGCCATCCCTCCATACAGCCATTCATCCAGCCATCCATCCATCCGTCACCCCCGCCAGCCATCCATCCAGCCATCCCTCCATCCAGCCATGCATCCAGCCATCCATCCATCCATCCATCCATCCATCCAGCCACCCACCATCCAGCCTTCCAACCATCCAGCCATCCATCCATCCAACCATCCATCCACCCGGCCATCCATCCATCCATCCATCCAGCCATCCATCAAGCCATCCATCCATCCAGCCATCCATCCAGCCATCCATCCATCCATCCATCCCGCCAGCGAGTCATCCATCCAGCCATCCATCCATCCAGCCACCCATCCTGCCATCCATCCATCCATCCATCCCTCCAGCCAGCCATTCATTCAGCCATCCATCCATCCAGCCATCCGTCCAGCTATCCATCCATCCATCCTTCCATCCCTCCAGCAAGCCATCCATCCAGCCATCCATCCAGCCATCCATCCATCCATCCATCCCTCCAGCCAGCCATCCATCCAGCCATCCCTCCATCCAGCTATCCATCCAGCCATCCATGCATTCATCCATATCTCCATCCAGCCATCCATGCAGCCATTCATCCATCCATCCATACCTCAAGCCAGCCAGCCATCCATTCATCCATCCATCCAGCCATCCATCCAGCCATCCATCCATCAATCCATCCGCCCAGCCAGACATCCATCCAGCCATCCAGCCATCCAGCCATCCATCCATCCATCCATCCATTAATCCATCCCTCCA
Organism: Scyliorhinus torazame; assembly: GCF_047496885.1. NCBI lineage: Eukaryota > Metazoa > Chordata > Chondrichthyes > Carcharhiniformes > Scyliorhinidae > Scyliorhinus > Scyliorhinus torazame. The sequence goes on from NW_027307954.1 coordinate 23,697, forward strand.
GCCAGTCATCCATCCAGCCATCCATCCATCCAGCCATCTATTCAGCAATCCATCCATCCATCCATCCCTTCAGCCAGCCATCCATTCGGCCATCCATCCATCCAGCCATCCATCCATCCATCCCTCCAACCAGCCATCCATCCAGCCATCCATCCATCCAGCCATCCATCCAGCCATCCATCCATCCATCCATCCATCCCTCCCGCCAGCCATCCATTCAGCCATCCATCCATCTAGCCATCCATCCAGCCATCCATCCTTCCGTCCCTCCAGCCAGCCATCCATCCAGCCATCCATCCATCCAGCCATCCATCCATCCAGGATGGCTGGATGGATGGCTGGCGGGGGTGACGGATGGATGGATGGCTGGATGAATGGCTGTATGGAGGGATGGCTGGATGGACGGCTGGCTGGATGGTTGGATGGCTGGATGGATGGATGGATGGACGGATGGATGGAGGGATGGCTGGGTGGATGGCTGGCTGGAGGGATGGATGGATGGATGGATGGCTGGTTGGATGGCTGGATGGATGGATGGCTGGATGGACGATTTGCTGGAGGGATGGATGGATGGATGGCTGGATGGATGGCAGGATGGAGGGATGGATGGATGGATGGGTGGCTGGATGGATGGCTGGCTGAATGGATGGCTGGATGGATGGCTGGCTGGAGTGATGGATGGGTGGATGGTTGGATGGATGGCTGGTTGGATGGATGGCTGGATGGATGGCTGGCTGGAGGGATGGAAGGATGGTGGATGGCTGGATGGATGGCTGGATGGGTGGCTAGATGTCTGGATGGCTGGCTGGATGGATGGATGGATGGCTGGTTGGCTGGATGGATGGATGGGTGGCTGGTAGAATGGCTGGATGGATGGATGGATTGATGGATGGCTGGATGGATGGATGAATGGATGGCTGAATGGATGGCTGAATGGATGGCTGGATGGATGGCTGGATGGATGGATTGAACAAACAAAGAACAAAGAACAAAGAAATGTACAGCACAGGAACAGGCCCTTCGGCCCTCCAAGCCCGTGCCGACCATACTGCCCGACTAAACTACAATCTTCTACACTTCCTGGGTCCGTATCCTTCTATTCCCATCCTAATGATATATTTGTCAAGATGCCCCTTAAATGTCCCTATCGTCCCTGCTTCCACTACCTCCTCCGGTAGTGAGTTCCAGGCACCCACTACCCTCTGCGTAAAAAACTTGCCTCGTACATCTACTCTAAACTTTGCCCCTCTCACCTTAAACCTATGCCCCCTAGTAATTGACCCCTCTACCCTGGGGAAAAGCCTCTGACTATCCACTCTGTCTATGCCCCTCATAATTTTGTATACCTCTATCAGGTCGCCCCTCAACCTCCTTCGTTCCAGTGAGAACAAACCGAGTTTATTCAATCGCTCCTCATAGCTTATGCCCTCCATACCAGGCAACATTCTGGTAAATCTCTTCTGCACCCTCTCTAAAGCCTCCAGATCCTTCTGGTAGTGTGGCGACCAGAATTGAACACTATACTCCAAGTGTGGCCTAACTAAGGTTCTATACAGCTGCAACATGACTTGCCAATTCTTATACTCAATGCCCCGGCCAATGAAGGCAAGCATGCCGTATGCCTTCTTGACTACCTTCTCCACCTGTGTTGCCCCTTTCAATGACCTGTGGACCCGTACTCCTAGATCTCTTTGACTTTCAATACTCTTGAGGGTTCTACCATTCACTGTATATTCCCTACCTGCATTAGCCCTTCCAAAATGCATTACCACACATTTGTCCGGATTAAACTCCATCTGCCATCTCTCCGCCCAAGTCTCCAGACAATCTAAATCCTGCTGTATCCTCAGACAGTCCTCATCGCTATCCGCAATTCCACCAACCTTTGTGTCGTCTGCAAACTTACTAATCAGACCAGTTACATTTTCCTCCAAATCATTTATATATACTACAAAGAGCAAAGGTCCCAGCACTGATCCCTGTGGAACACCACTGGTCACAGCCCTCCAATGAGAAAAGCATCCCTCCATTGCTACCCTCTGCCTTCTATGGCCTAGCCAGTTCTGTATCCACCTTGCCAGTTCACCCCTGATCCCGTGTGACTTCACCTTTTGTACTAGTCTACCATGAGGGACCTTGTCAAAGGCCTTACTGAAGTCCATATAGACAACATCTACTGCCCTACCTGCATCAATCATCTTAGTGACCTCCTCGAAAAACTCTATCAAGTTAGTGAGACACGACCTTCCCTTCACAAAACCGTGCTGCCTCTCACTAATACGTCCATTTGCTTCCAAATGGGAGTAGATCCTGTCTCGAAGAATTCTCTCCAGTAATTTCCCTACCACTGATGTCAGGCTCACCGGCCTGTAGTTCCCGGGATTCTCCTTGCTACCCTTCTTAAACAGAGGAACAACATTGGCTATTCTCCAGTCCTCCGGGACATCCCCTGAAGCCAGCGAGGATCCAAAGATTTCTGTCAAGGCCTCAGCAATTTCCTCTCCAGCCTCCTTCAGTATTCTGGGGTAGATCCCATAAATGGGGTAGATCCCATTGATGGATGGATGGCTGGATGGATTGCTGGATGGATGGACGATTGGCTGGAGGGATGGATGGATGGATGGATGGCTGGATGGACGATTGGCTGGAGGGATGGATGGATGGATGGCTGGATGGATGGCAGGATGGAGGGATGGATGGATGGATGGATGGGTGGATGGATGGATGGCTGGCTGGATGGATGGCTGGATGGATGGCTGGCTGGAGTGATGAATGGGTGGATGGTTGGATGGATGGCTGGTTGGATGGATGGCTGGATGGATGGCTGGCTGGAGGGATGGAAGGATGGTGGATGGCTGGATGGATGGCTGGATGGATGGCTAGATGTCTGGATGGCTGACTGGATGGATGGATGGATGGATGGCTGGTTGGATGGATGGCTGGATGGATGGCTGGCTGGAGTGATGGATGGGTGGATGGTTGGATGGATGGCTGGTTGGATGGATGGCTGGATGGATGGCTGGCTGGAGGGATGGAAGGATGGTGGATGGCTGGATGGATGGCTGGATGGGTGGCTAGATGTCTGGATGGCTGGCTGGATGGATGGATGGATGGCTGGTTGGCTGGATGGATGGATGGGTGGCTGGTAGAATGGCTGGATGGATGGATGGATTGATGGATGGCTGGATGGATGGATGAATGGATGGCTGAATGGATGGCTGAATGGATGGCTGGATGGATGGCTGGATGGATGGATTGAACAAACAAAGAACAAAGAACAAAGAAATGTACAGCACAGGAACAGGCCCTTCGGCCCTCCAAGCCCGTGCCGACCATACTGCCCGACTAAACTACAATCTTCTACACTTCCTGGGTCCGTATCCTTCTATTCCCATCCTAATGATATATTTGTCAAGATGCCCCTTAAATGTCCCTATCGTCCCTGCTTCCACTACCTCCTCCGGTAGTGAGTTCCAGGCACCCACTACCCTCTGCGTAAAAAACTTGCCTCGTACATCTACTCTAAACTTTGCCCCTCTCACCTTAAACCTATGCCCCCTAGTAATTGACCCCTCTACCCTGGGGAAAAGCCTCTGACTATCCACTCTGTCTATGCCCCTCATAATTTTGTATACCTCTATCAGGTCGCCCCTCAACCTCCTTCGTTCCAGTGAGAACAAACCGAGTTTATTCAATCGCTCCTCATAGCTTATGCCCTCCATACCAGGCAACATTCTGGTAAATCTCTTCTGCACCCTCTCTAAAGCCTCCAGATCCTTCTGGTAGTGTGGCGACCAGAATTGAACATTATACTCCAAGTGTGGCCTAACTAAGGTTCTATACAGCTGCAACATGACTTGCCAATTCTTATACTCAATGCCCCGGCCAATGAAGGCAAGCATGCCGTATGCCTTCTTGACTACCTTCTCCACCTGTGTTGCCCCTTTCAATGACCTGTGGACCTGTACTCCTAGATCTCTTTGACTTTCAATACTCTTGAGGGTTCTACCATTCACTGTATATTCCCTACCTGCATTAGCCCTTCCAAAATGCATTACCACACATTTGTCCGGATTAAACTCCATCTGCCATCTCTCCGCCCAAGTCTCCAGACAATCTAAATCCTGCTGCATCCTCAGACAGTCCTCATCGCTATCCGCAATTCCACCAACCTTTGTGTCGTCTGCAAACTTACTAATCAGACCAGTTACATTTTCCTCCAAATCATTTATATATACTACAAAGAGCAAAGGTCCCAGCACTGATCCCTGTGGAACACCACTGGTCACAGCCCTCCAATGAGAAAACCATCCCTCCATTGCTACCCTCTGCCTTCTATGGCCTAGCCAGTTCTGTATCCACCTTGCCAGTTCACCCCTGATCCCGTGTGACTTCACCTTTTGTACTAGTCTACCATGAGGGACCTTGTCAAAGGCCTTACTGAAGTCCATATAGACAACATCTACTGCCCTACCTGCATCAATCATCTTAGTGACCTCCTCGAAAAACTCTATCAAGTTAGTGAGACACGACCTTCCCTTCACAAAACCGTGCTGCCTCTCACTAATACGTCCATTTGCTTCCAAATGGGAGTAGATCCTGTCTCGAAGAATTCTCTCCAGTAATTTCCCTACCACTGATGTCAGGCTCACCGGCCTGTAGTTCCCGGGATTCTCCTTGCTACCCTTCTTAAACAGAGGAACAACATTGGCTATTCTCCAGTCCTCCGGGACATCCCCTGAAGACAGCGAGGATCCAAAGATTTCTGTCAAGGCCTCAGCAATTTCCTCTCCAGCCTCCTTCAGTATTCTGGGGTAGATCCCATAAATGGGGTAGATCCCATTGATGGATGGATGGCTGGATGGATTGCTGGATGGATGGACGATTGGCTGGAGGGATGGATGGATGGATGGATGGCTGGATGGACGATTGGCTGGAGGGATGGATGGATGGATGGCTGGATGGATGGCAGGATGGAGGGATGGATGGATGGATGGGTGGATGGATGGATGGCTGGCTGGATGGATGGCTGGATGGATGGCTGGCTGGAGTGATGAATGGGTGGATGGTTGGATGGATGGCTGGTTGGATGGATGGCTGGATGGATGGCTGGCTGGAGGGATGGAAGGATGGTGGATGGCTGGATGGATGGCTGGATGGATGGCTAGATGTCTGGATGGCTGACTGGATGGATGGATGGATGGATGGCTGGTTGGCTGGATGGATGGATGGGTGGCTGGTAGAATGGCTGGATGGATGGATGGATTGATGGATGGCTGGATGGATGGATGAATGTATGGCTGAATGGATGGCTGAATGGATGGCTGGATGGATGGCTGGATGGATGGATTGATGGATGGATGGCTGGATGGATTGCTGGATGGATGGATGGCTGGATGGATGGCTGACTGGAGGGATGGATGGATGGTTGGCGGTTTGAACGCTGGATAGATGGATGGCTGGATGGATGGCTGGCTGGAGGGATGGATGGATGGATGGGTGGCTGGATGGATGGCTGGATGGATGGATGTCCGGATGGATGGCTGGCTGGAGGGATGGATGGATGGATGGATGGGTGGCTGGATGGATGGATGGCTGGATGGATGGCTGGCTGGAGGGATGGATGGATGGATGGATGGCTCGATGGATGGCTGGATGGATGGATGGCTGGATGGATGGCTGGATGAAGTGATGGATGGATGGATGGATGGCTGGATGGATGGCTGGATGGATGGCTGGATGGATTGCTGGCTGGAGGAATGGATGGATTAATGGATGGCTGGACGGATGGCTGGATGGATGGAAGGCTGGATGGATGGCTGGCTGCAGGGATGGATGGATGGATGGATGGCTGAATGGATGGCTAGATCGATGGATGGATGGATGGCTGGCTGGAGGGATGGAGTCATGGATGGATGTCTGGATGGATGGCTTAATGGAAGGATGGCTGGATGCATGTCTGGCTGGAGGGATGGATTGATGGATGGATGGCTGGAGGGCTGGCTGGATGGATGGCTGGCTGGAGGGATGGATGGATGAATGGATGGCTGGATGGATGGCTGGAAGGATGGATGGCTGGATGGATGGCTGGCTGGAGGGATGGATGGATGGATGGATGGCTGGATGGATGGCTGGACGGATGGATGGCTGGATGGATGGCTGGCTGGAGGGATGGATGGATGGATGGATGGCTGGATGGTTGGCTGGATGGATGGATGGCTGGATGGATGGCTGGCTGAAGGAATGGATGGATGGTTGGCTGGCTGGAGTGATGGATGGATGGATGGATGACTGGATGGATGGCTGGCTGGAGGGATGCATGGATGGATGGATGGATGGATGGACGGCTGGTTTGGATGGATGGCTTGATGGATGGCTGGCTGGAGGGATGGATTGATGGATGGATGGCTGGATGGATGGCTGGATGGATAGATGGCAGGATGGATGAATGGCTGGAGGGATGGATGGATGGATGGATGGCTATATGTGGGGATGGCTGGATGGTTGGCTGGCTGGATGGATGGATGGATGGATGGAAGGCTGGATGGATGGCTGGATGGAGGGATAGCTGGATGGATGGCTGGCTGGAGGGATGGATGGATGGCTGGATGGATGGCTGAATGGATGGATGGCTTAATGGCTGGCTGGCTGGAGGGATGGATGGATGGATGGATGGCTGGATGAATGGCTGAATGGATGGATGGCTGGAAGTATGGCTGGCTGGAGAGATGGATGGATGGATGGATGGCTGGATGGATGGCTGGATGGAGGAATGGATGGATGGATGGCTGGCTAGAAGGGTGGATGGATGGATGGATGGCTGGATGGATGGCTGGATGGATGGACGGCTGGATGGATGGCTGGCTGGAAGGTTGGTTGGATGGATGGATGGCTGGATGGATGGCTGGATGGATGGATGGCTGGATGATTGGCTGGCTGGAGGGATGGATGGATGGATGGATGGCTGGATGGATGGCTGGACGGATGAATGGCTGGATGGATGGCTGGCTGGAGGGATGGATGGATGGATGGCTGGATGGATGGCTGGATGGATGGATGGCTGGATGGATGGCTGGCTGAAGGAATGGATGGATGGATCGATGGATGGCTGGATGGATGGCTGGATGGATGGATGGCTGGATGGGTGGCTGAATGGATGGCTGGATGGATGGATGGCTGGAATGATATCTGGCTGGAGGGATGGATGGATGGATCGATGGCTGGATGGATGGCTGGATGGATGGATGGCTGGAGGGATGGCTGGATGGATGGCTGGCTGGAGGGATGGATGGATGGATGTATGGCTGGATGGATGTCTGGATAGAGGGATGGCTGGATGGATGGCTGGTGGAGGGATGGATGGATGGATGGATGGCTGGATGGATGGCTGAATGGATGGATGGCTGGCTGAAGTGATGGATGGATGGATGGATGGCTGGATGGATGGATAGCTGGATGGATGGCTGGCTGTATGGATGAATGAATGGATGGATGGCTGGATGGATGGCTGGATGGCTGGATGGCTGGATGGATGGCTGGCTGGGCGGGTGGATTGATGGATGGATGGCTGGATGGATGGATGGCTGGATGGATGGATGCATGGATGGATGGCTGGCTGGATGTATGGATGGATGGATGAATGGCTGGATGGATGGCTGGATGGAGAGATGGATGAATGCATGGATGGCTGGATGGATGGCTGGATGGAGGGATGGTTGGATGGATGGCTGGCTGGAGGGATGGATGGATGGAGGGATGGCTGGATGGCTGGCTGGATGGCTGGTTGGATGGCTTGCTGGAGGGATGAATGGATGGATGGATGGCTGGATGGATGGCTGGATGGGTGGATGGCTGGATGAATGGTTGGCTGGAGGGATGGATGGATGGATGGATGGATGGATGGCTGGATGGATGGATGGCTGGATGGATGACTCGCTGGCGGGATGGATGGATGGATGGATGGCTGGATGGATGGCTGGATGGATAGATGCCTGGATGGATGGCTGGATGGATGGATGGATGGATGGCTGGATGGATGGATGGCTGGATGGATGGATAGCTGGATGGCTGGAAGGCTGGATGGATGGATGGCTGGATGGATGGCTGGATGGATGGAGGGATGGATGGATGGCTGGATGGATGGCTGGATGGAGGAATGGATGGATGGATGGATGGCTGGATGGATGGCAGGATGGATGGATGGCTGGATGGATGGCTGGCTGGAGGGATGGGTGGATGGATGGATGGCTGAATGGATGGCTGGATGGATGGATGGCTGGATGGCTGGCTGGCTGGAGAGATGAATGGATGGATGGCTGGATGGACGGCTGGATGGATGGAAGGCTGTATGGATGGCTGGCTGGAGGGATGGATTGATGGATAGATGGCTGGATGGATGGCTGGATGGATGGATGGCTGGATGGATGGGTGGCTGGAGCGCTGGATGGATGGATGGGTGGCTGGACGGAGGGATGGCTGGATGGTTGGCTGGCTGGAGGGATGGATGGATGGATGGCTGGATGGATGTCTGGATGGAGGGATGGCTGGATGGATGGCTGGCTGGAGGAATGGATGGATGGATGGATGGATAGATGGATGGATGGATGGATGGATGGCTTAATGACTGGCTGGCTGGAGGGATGGATGGATGGATGGCTGGATGGATGGCTGGATCGATGGATGGCTGGAGGTATGGCTGGCTGGAGGGATGGATGGATGGATGGATGGCTTGATGGATAGCTGGATAGAGGGATGGCTGGATGGATGGCTGGTGGAGGGATGGATGGATGGATGGATCGCTGAATGGATGGATGGCTGGATGGATGGCTGGCTGGAGGAATGGATGGATGGATGGATGGATGGATGGCTGAATGGATGGATGGCTGGATGAATGGCTGGCTGGAGGGATGGATGGATGGATGGATGGCAGGATGGATGGCTGGACGAATGGATGGCTGGATGGATGACTCGCTGGCGGGATGGATGGATGGATGGATGGATGGCTTGAAGGATGGCTGGATGGATGGATGGATGGATGGCTGGATGGATGGATGGTTGGATGGATGGATGGCTGGATGGATGGAAGGCTGGATGGATGGATGGCTGGATGGATGGCTGGCTGGATGGATGGATGGATGGATGGCTGGATGCATGGCTGGATGGAGGGATGGCTGGATGGATGGCTGGCGGGGGTGACGGATGGATGGATGGCTGGATGAATGGCTGTATGGAGGGATGGCTGGCTGGACGGCTGGCTGGATGGGTGGATGGCTGGATGGATGGATGGATGGACGGATGGATGGAGGGATGGCTGGGTGGATGGCTGGCTGGAGGGATGGTTGGATGGATGGATGGCTGGATGGCTGGAAGGCTGGATGGATGGGTGGCTGGATGGATGGCTGGATGGATGGATGGATGGCTGGATGGATGGATGGCTGGATGGATGGCTGGCTGGAGGGACGGAAGGATGGATGGCTGGATGGATGGCTAGATGGATGGATGGCTGAATGGATGGCTGGCGGGAGGGATGGATGGATGGATGGATGGATGGCTGGATGGATGGCTGGATGGATGGATGGCTGGATGGATGGCTGGTTGGAGGGATGGATGGATGGATGGCTGGATGGATGGATGGCCGAATGGATGGCTGGCTGAAGGGATGGATGGATGGATGGATTGCTGAATAGATGGCTGGATGGATGGATGGCTGGATGGATGACTGGCTGGAGGGATGGATTAATGGATGGATGGATGGATGGATGGCTGGATGGCTGGATGGCTGGATGGATGTCTGGCTGGGCGGATGGATTGATGGATGGATGGCTGGATGGATGGCTGGATGGATGGATGAATGGATGGCTGGCTGGCTTGAGGTATGGATGGATGGATGAATGGCTGCATGGATGGCTGGATGGAGATATGGATGAATGCATGGATGGCTGGATGGATAGCTGGATGGAGGGATGGCTGGATGGATGGCTGGCTGGAGGGATGGATGGATGGATGGATGGCTGGATGGATGGCTGGATGGATGGCTTGCTGGAGGGATGGAAGGATGGATGGATGGATAGCTGGACGGATGGCTGGATGGATGGATGGCTGGATGAATGGCTGGCTGGAGGGATGGATGGATGGATGGATGGCAGGATGGATGGCTGGATGGATGGATGGCTGGATTGATGACTCGCTGGCGGGATGGATGGATGGATGGATGGCTGGATGGATGGCTGGATGGATGGATGGCTTGATGGATGGCTGGATGGATGGATGGCCGGGTGGATGGATGGTTGGATGGATGGATGGCTGGATGGTTGGAAGGCTGGATGGATGGATGGCTGGATGGATGGATGGATGGATGGATGGATGGATGGCTGGATGCATGGCTGGATGGAGGGATGGCTGGATGGATGGCTGGCGGGGGTGACGGATGGATGGATGGCTGGATGAATGGCTGTATGGAGGGATGGCTGGATGGACGGCTGGCTGGATGGTTGGATGGCTGGATGGATGGATGGATGGACGGATGGATGGAGGGATGGCTGGGTGGATGGCTGGCTGGAGGGATGGATGGATGGATGGATGGCTGGTTGGATGGCTGGATGGATGGATGGCTGGATGGACGATTTGCTGGAGGGATGGATGGATGGATGGCTGGATGGATGGCAGGATGGAGGGATGGATGGATGGATGGGTGGCTGGATGGATGGCTGGCTGAATGGATGGCTGGATGGATGGCTGGCTGGAGTGATGGATGGGTGGATGGTTGGATGGATGGCTGGTTGGATGGATGGCTGGATGGATGGCTGGCTGGAGGGATGGAAGGATGGTGGATGGCTGGATGGATGGCTGGATGGGTGGCTAGATGTCTGGATGGCTGGCTGGATGGATGGATGGATGGCTGGTTGGCTGGATGGATGGATGGGTGGCTGGTAGAATGGCTGGATGGATGGATGGATTGATGGATGGCTGGATGGATGGATGAATGGATGGCTGAATGGATGGCTGAATGGATGGCTGGATGGATGGCTGGATGGATGGATTGAACAAACAAAGAACAAAGAACAAAGAAATGTACAGCACAGGAACAGGCCCTTCGGCCCTCCAAGCCCGTGCCGACCATACTGCCCGACTAAACTACAATCTTCTACACTTCCTGGGTCCGTATCCTTCTATTCCCATCCTAATGATATATTTGTCAAGATGCCCCTTAAATGTCCCTATCGTCCCTGCTTCCACTACCTCCTCCGGTAGTGAGTTCCAGGCACCCACTACCCTCTGCGTAAAAAACTTGCCTCGTACATCTACTCTAAACTTTGCCCCTCTCACCTTAAACCTATGCCCCCTAGTAATTGACCCCTCTACCCTGGGGAAAAGCCTCTGACTATCCACTCTGTCTATGCCCCTCATAATTTTGTATACCTCTATCAGGTCGCCCCTCAACCTCCTTCGTTCCAGTGAGAACAAACCGAGTTTATTCAATCGCTCCTCATAGCTTATGCCCTCCATACCAGGCAACATTCTGGTAAATCTCTTCTGCACCCTCTCTAAAGCCTCCAGATCCTTCTGGTAGTGTGGCGACCAGAATTGAACACTATACTCCAAGTGTGGCCTAACTAAGGTTCTATACAGCTGCAACATGACTTGCCAATTCTTATACTCAATGCCCCGGCCAATGAAGGCAAGCATGCCGTATGCCTTCTTGACTACCTTCTCCACCTGTGTTGCCCCTTTCAATGACCTGTGGACCTGTACTCCTAGATCTCTTTGACTTTCAATACTCTTGAGGGTTCTACCATTCACTGTATATTCCCTACCTGCATTAGCCCTTCCAAAATGCATTACCACACATTTGTCCGGATTAAACTCCATCTGCCATCTCTCCGCCCAAGTCTCCAGACAATCTAAATCCTGCTGTATCCTCAGACAGTCCTCATCGCTATCCGCAATTCCACCAACCTTTGTGTCGTCTGCAAACTTACTAATCAGACCAGTTACATTTTCCTCCAAATCATTTATATATACTACAAAGAGCAAAGGTCCCAGCACTGATCCCTGTGGAACACCACTGGTCACAGCCCTCCAATGAGAAAAGCATCCCTCCATTGCTACCCTCTGCCTTCTATGGCCTAGCCAGTTCTGTATCCACCTTGCCAGTTCACCCCTGATCCCGTGTGACTTCACCTTTTGTACTAGTCTACCATGAGGGACCTTGTCAAAGGCCTTACTGAAGTCCATATAGACAACATCTACTGCCCTACCTGCATCAATCATCTTAGTGACCTCCTCGAAAAACTCTATCAAGTTAGTGAGACACGACCTTCCCTTCACAAAACCGTGCTGCCTCTCACTAATACGTCCATTTGCTTCCAAATGGGAGTAGATCCTGTCTCGAAGAATTCTCTCCAGTAATTTCCCTACCACTGATGTCAGGCTCACCGGCCTGTAGTTCCCGGGATTCTCCTTGCTACCCTTCTTAAACAGAGGAACAACATTGGCTATTCTCCAGTCCTCCGGGACATCCCCTGAAGCCAGCGAGGATCCAAAGATTTCTGTCAAGGCCTCAGCAATTTCCTCTCCAGCCTCCTTCAGTATTCTGGGGTAGATCCCATAAATGGGGTAGATCCCATTGATGGATGGATGGCTGGATGGATTGCTGGATGGATGGACGATTGGCTGGAGGGATGGATGGATGGATGGATGGCTGGATGGACGATTGGCTGGAGGGATGGATGGATGGATGGCTGGATGGATGGCAGGATGGAGGGATGGATGGATGGATGGGTGGATGGATGGATGGCTGGCTGGATGGATGGCTGGATGGATGGCTGGCTGGAGTGATGAATGGGTGGATGGTTGGATGGATGGCTGGTTGGATGGATGGCTGGATGGATGGCTGGCTGGAGGGATGGAAGGATGGTGGATGGCTGGATGGATGGCTGGATGGATGGCTAGATGTCTGGATGGCTGACTGGATGGATGGATGGATGGATGGCTGGTTGGCTGGATGGATGGATGGGTGGCTGGTAGAATGGCTGGATGAATGGATGGATTGATGGATGGCTGGATGGATGGATGAATGTATGGCTGAATGGATGGCTGAATGGATGGCTGGATGGATGGCTGGATGGATGGATTGATGGATGGATGGCTGGATGGATTGCTGGATGGATGGATGGCTGGATGGATGGCTGACTGGAGGGATGGATGGATGGTTGGCGGTTTGAACGCTGGATAGATGGATGGCTGGATGGATGGCTGGCTGGAGGGATGGATGGATGGATGGGTGGCTGGATGGATGGCTGGATGGATGGATGTCCGGATGGATGGCTGGCTGGAGGGATGGATGGATGGATGGATGGGTGGCTGGATGGATGGATGGCTGGATGGATGGCTGGCTGGAGGGATGGATGGATGGATGGATGGCTCGATGGATGGCTGGATGGATGGATGGCTGGATGGATGGCTGGATGAAGTGATGGATGGATGGATGGATGGCTGGATGGATGGCTGGATGGATGGCTGGATGGATTGCTGGCTGGAGGAATGGATGGATTAATGGATGGCTGGACGGATGGCTGGATGGATGGAAGGCTGGATGGATGGCTGGCTGCAGGGATGGATGGATGGATGGATGGCTGAATGGATGGCTAGATCGATGGATGGATGGATGGCTGGCTGGAGGGATGGAGTCATGGATGGATGTCTGGATGGATGGCTTAATGGAAGGATGGCTGGATGCATGGCTGGCTGGAGGGATGGATTGATGGATGGATGGCTGGAGGGCTGGCTGGATGGATGGCTGGCTGGAGGGATGGATGGATGAATGGATGGCTGGATGGATGGCTGGAAGGATGGATGGCTGGATGGATGGCTGGCTGGAGGGATGGATGGATGGATGGATGGCTGGATGGATGGCTGGACGGATGGATGGCTGGATGGATGGCTGGCTGGAGGGATGGATGGATGGATGGATGGCTGGATGGTTGGCTGGATGGATGGATGGCTGGATGGATGGCTGGCTGAAGGAATGGATGGATGGTTGGCTGGCTGGAGTGATGGATGGATGGATGGATGACTGGATGGATGGCTGGCTGGAGGGATGCATGGATGGATGGATGGCTGGATGGACGGCTGGTTTGGATGGATGGCTTGATGGATGGCTGGCTGGAGGGATGGATTGATGGATGGATGGCTGGATGGATGGCTGGATGGATAGATGGCAGGATGGATGAATGGCTGGAGGGATGGATGGATGGCTGTATGTGGGGATGGCTGGATGGTTGGCTGGCTGGATGGATGGATGGATGGATGGAAGGCTGGATGGATGGCTGGATGGAGGGATAGCTGGATGGATGGCTGGCTGGAGGGATGGATGGATGGCTGGATGGATGGCTGAATGGATGGATGGCTTAATGGCTGGCTGGCTGGAGGGATGGATGGATGGATGGATGGCTGGATGAATGGCTGAATGGATGGATGGCTGGAAGTATGGCTGGCTGGAGAGATGGATGGATGGATGGCTGGATGGATGGCTGGATGGAGGAATGGATGGATGGATGGCTGGCTAGAAGGGTGGATGGATGGATGGATGGCTGGATGGATGGCTGGATGGATGGACGGCTGGATGGATGGCTGGCTGGAAGGTTGGTTGGATGGATGGATGGCTGGATGGATGGCTGGATGGATGGATGGCTGGATGATTGGCTGGCTGGAGGGATGGATGGATGGATGGATGGCTGGATGGATGGCTGGACGGATGGATGGCTGGATGGATGGCTGGCTGGAGGGATGGATGGATGGATGGCTGGATGGATGGCTGGATGGATGGATGGCTGGATGGATGGCTGGCTGAAGGAATGGATGGATGGATCGATGGATGGCTGGATGGATGGCTGGATGGATGGATGGCTGGATGGGTGGCTGAATGGATGGCTGGATGGATGGATGGCTGGAATGATATCTGGCTGGAGGGATGGATGGATGGATCGATGGCTGGATGGATGGCTGGATGGATGGATGGCTGGAGGGATGGCTGGATGGATGGCTGGCTGGAGGGATGGATGGATGGATGTATGGCTGGATGGATGTCTGGATAGAGGGATGGCTGGATGGATGGCTGGTGGAGGGATGGATGGATGGATGGATGGCTGGATGGATGGCTGAATGGATGGATGGCTGGCTGAAGTGATGGATGGATGGATGGATGGCTGGATGGATGGATAGCTGGATGGATGGCTGGCTGTATGGATGAATGAATGGATGGATGGCTGGATGGATGGCTGGATGGCTGGATGGATGGCTGGCTGGGCGGGTGTATTGATGGATGGATGGCTGGATGGATGGATGGCTGGATGGATGGATGCATGGATGGATGGCTGGCTGGATGTATGGATGGATGGATGAATGGCTGGATGGATGGCTGGATGGAGAGATGGATGAATGCATGGATGGCTGGATGGATGGCTGGATGGAGGGATGGTTGGATGGATGGCTGGCTGGAGGGATGGATGGATGGAGGGATGGCTGGATGGCTGGCTGGATGGCTGGTTGGATGGCTTGCTGGAGGGATGAATGGATGGATGGATGGCTGGATGGATGGCTGGATGGGTGGATGGCTGGATGAATGGTTGGCTGGAGGGATGGATGGATGGATGGATGGATGGCTGGATGGATGACTCGCTGGCGGGATGGATGGATGGATGGATGGCTGGATGGATGGCTGGATGGATAGATGCCTGGATGGATGGCTGGATGGATGGATGGATGGATGGCTGGATGGATGGATGGCTGGATGGATGGATAGCTGGATGGCTGGAAGGCTGGATGGATGGATGGCTGGATGGATGGCTGGATGGATGGATGGATGGATGGATGGCTGGATGGATGGCTGGATGGAGGAATGGATGGATGGATGGATGGCTGGATGGATGGCAGGATGGATGGATGGCTGGATGGATGGCTGGCTGGAGGGATGGGTGGATGGATGGATGGCTGAATGGATGGCTGGATGGATGGATGGCTGGATGGCTGGCTGGCTGGAGAGATGAATGGATGGATGGCTGGATGGACGGCTGGATGGATGGAAGGCTGTATGGATGGCTGGCTGGAGGGATGGATTGATGGATAGATGGCTGGATGGATGGCTGGATGGATGGATGGCTGGATGGATGGGTGGCTGGAGCGCTGGATGGATGGATGGGTGGCTGGACGGAGGGATGGCTGGATGGTTGGCTGGCTGGAGGGATGGATGGATGGATGGCTGGATGGATGTCTGGATGGAGGGATGGCTGGATGGATGGCTGGCTGGAGGAATGGATGGATGGATGGATGGATAGATGGATGGATGGATGGATGGATGGCTTAATGACTGGCTGGCTGGAGGGATGGATGGATGGATGGCTGGATGGATGGCTGGATCGATGGATGGCTGGATGGATGGAAGGCTGGATGGATGGATGGCTGGATGGATGGCTGGCTGGATGGATGGATGGATGGATGGATGGCTGGATGCATGGCTGGATGGAGGGATGGCTGGATGGATTGCTGGCGGGGGTGACGGATGGATGGATGGCTGGATGAATGGCTGTATGGAGGGATGGCTGGCTGGACGGCTGGCTGGATGGGTGGATGGCTGGATGGATGGATGGATGGACGGATGGATGGAGGGATGGCTGGGTGGATGGCTGGCTGGAGGGATGGTTGGATGGATGGATGGCTGGATGGCTGGAAGGCTGGATGGATGGGTGGCTGGATGGATGGCTGGATGGATGGATGGATGGCTGGATGGATGGATGGCTGGATGGATGGCTGGCTGGAGGGACGGAAGGATGGATGGCTGGATGGATGGCTAGATGGATGGATGGCTGAATGGATGGCTGGCGGGAGGGATGGATGGATGGATGGATGGATGGCTGGATGGATGGCTGGATGGATGGATGGCTGGATGGATGGCTGGTTGGAGGGATGGATGGATGGATGGCTGGATGGATGGATGGCCGAATGGATGGCTGGCTGAAGGGATGGATGGATGGATGGATTGCTGAATAGATGGCTGGATGGATGGATGGCTGGATGGATGACTGGCTGGAGGGATGGATTAATGGATGGATGGATGGATGGATGGCTGGATGGCTGGATGGCTGGATGGATGTCTGGCTGGGCGGATGGATTGATGGATGGATGGCTGGATGGATGGCTGGATGGATGGATGAATGGATGGCTGGCTGGCTTGAGGTATGGATGGATGGATGAATGGCTGCATGGATGGCTGGATGGAGATATGGATGAATGCATGGATGGCTGGATGGATAGCTGGATGGAGGGATGGCTGGATGGATGGCTGGCTGGAGGGATGGATGGATGGATGGATGGCTGGATGGATGGCTGGATGGATGGCTTGCTGGAGGGATGGAAGGATGGATGGATGGATAGCTGGACGGATGGCTGGATGGATGGATGGCTGGATGAATGGCTGGCTGGAGGGATGGATGGATGGATGGATGGCAGGATGGATGGCTGGATGGATGGATGGCTGGATTGATGACTCGCTGGCGGGATGGATGGATGGATGGATGGCTGGATGGATGGCTGGATGGATGGATGGCTTGATGGATGGCTGGATGGATGGATGGATGGATGGCCGGGTGGATGGATGGTTGGATGGATGGATGGCTGGATGGTTGGAAGGCTGGATGGATGGATGGCTGGATGGATGGATGGATGGATGGATGGATGGCTGGATGCATGGCTGGATGGAGGGATGGCTGGATGGATGGCTGGCGGGGGTGACGGATGGATGGATGGCTGGATGAATGGCTGTATGGAGGGATGGCTGGATGGACGGCTGGCTGGATGGTTGGATGGCTGGATGGATGGATGGATGGACGGATGGATGGAGGGATGGCTGGGTGGATGGCTGGCTGGAGGGATGGATGGATGGATGGATGGCTGGTTGGATGGCTGGATGGATGGATGGCTGGATGGACGATTTGCTGGAGGGATGGATGGATGGATGGCTGGATGGATGGCAGGATGGAGGGATGGATGGATGGATGGGTGGCTGGATGGATGGCTGGCTGAATGGATGGCTGGATGGATGGCTGGCTGGAGTGATGGATGGGTGGATGGTTGGATGGATGGCTGGTTGGATGGATGGCTGGATGGATGGCTGGCTGGAGGGATGGAAGGATGGTGGATGGCTGGATGGATGGCTGGATGGGTGGCTAGATGTCTGGATGGCTGGCTGGATGGATGGATGGATGGCTGGTTGGCTGGATGGATGGATGGGTGGCTGGTAGAATGGCTG
This sequence comes from Scyliorhinus torazame, assembly GCF_047496885.1. Lineage (NCBI taxonomy): Eukaryota > Metazoa > Chordata > Chondrichthyes > Carcharhiniformes > Scyliorhinidae > Scyliorhinus > Scyliorhinus torazame. Next base: position 42,001 of record NW_027307954.1, read on the forward strand.
GATGGATGGATGGATTGATGGATGGCTGGATGGATGGATGAATGGATGGCTGAATGGATGGCTGAATGGATGGCTGGATGGATGGCTGGATGGATGGATTGAACAAACAAAGAACAAAGAACAAAGAAATGTACAGCACAGGAACAGGCCCTTCGGCCCTCCAAGCCCGTGCCGACCATACTGCCCGACTAAACTACAATCTTCTACACTTCCTGGGTCCGTATCCTTCTATTCCCATCCTAATGATATATTTGTCAAGATGCCCCTTAAATGTCCCTATCGTCCCTGCTTCCACTACCTCCTCCGGTAGTGAGTTCCAGGCACCCACTACCCTCTGCGTAAAAAACTTGCCTCGTACATCTACTCTAAACTTTGCCCCTCTCACCTTAAACCTATGCCCCCTAGTAATTGACCCCTCTACCTGGGGAAAAGCCTCTGACTATCCACTCTGTCTATGCCCCTCATAATTTTGTATACCTCTATCAGGTCGCCCCTCAACCTCCTTCGTTCCAGTGAGAACAAACCGAGTTTATTCAATCGCTCCTCATAGCTTATGCCCTCCATACCAGGCAACATTCTGGTAAATCTCTTCTGCACCCTCTCTAAAGCCTCCAGATCCTTCTGGTAGTGTGGCGACCAGAATTGAACACTATACTCCAAGTGTGGCCTAACTAAGGTTCTATACAGCTGCAACATGACTTGCCAATTCTTATACTCAATGCCCCGGCCAATGAAGGCAAGCATGCCGTATGCCTTCTTGACTACCTTCTCCACCTGTGTTGCCCCTTTCAATGACCTGTGGACCTGTACTCCTAGATCTCTTTGACTTTCAATACTCTTGAGGGTTCTACCATTCACTGTATATTCCCTACCTGCATTAGCCCTTCCAAAATGCATTACCACACATTTGTCCGGATTAAACTCCATCTGCCATCTCTCCGCCCAAGTCTCCAGACAATCTAAATCCTGCTGTATCCTCAGACAGTCCTCATCGCTATCCGCAATTCCACCAACCTTTGTGTCGTCTGCAAACTTACTAATCAGACCAGTTACATTTTCCTCCAAATCATTTATATATACTACAAAGAGCAAAGGTCCCAGCACTGATCCCTGTGGAACACCACTGGTCACAGCCCTCCAATGAGAAAAGCATCCCTCCATTGCTACCCTCTGCCTTCTATGGCCTAGCCAGTTCTGTATCCACCTTGCCAGTTCACCCCTGATCCCGTGTGACTTCACCTTTTGTACTAGTCTACCATGAGGGACCTTGTCAAAGGCCTTACTGAAGTCCATATAGACAACATCTACTGCCCTACCTGCATCAATCATCTTAGTGACCTCCTCGAAAAACTCTATCAAGTTAGTGAGACACGACCTTCCCTTCACAAAACCGTGCTGCCTCTCACTAATACGTCCATTTGCTTCCAAATGGGAGTAGATCCTGTCTCGAAGAATTCTCTCCAGTAATTTCCCTACCACTGATGTCAGGCTCACCGGCCTGTAGTTCCCGGGATTCTCCTTGCTACCCTTCTTAAACAGAGGAACAACATTGGCTATTCTCCAGTCCTCCGGGACATCCCCTGAAGCCAGCGAGGATCCAAAGATTTCTGTCAAGGCCTCAGCAATTTCCTCTCCAGCCTCCTTCAGTATTCTGGGGTAGATCCCATAAATGGGGTAGATCCCATTGATGGATGGATGGCTGGATGGATTGCTGGATAGATGGACGATTGGCTGGAGGGATGGATGGATGGATGGATGGCTGGATGGACGATTGGCTGGAGGGATGGATGGATGGATGGCTGGATGGATGGCAGGATGGAGGGATGGATGGATGGATGGGTGGATGGATGGATGGCTGGCTGGATGGATGGCTGGATGGATGGCTGGCTGGAGTGATGAATGGGTGGATGGTTGGATGGATGGCTGGTTGGATGGATGGCTGGATGGATGGCTGGCTGGAGGGATGGAAGGATGGTGGATGGCTGGATGGATGGCTGGATGGATGGCTAGATGTCTGGATGGCTGACTGGATGGATGGATGGATGGATGGCTGGTTGGCTGGATGGATGGATGGGTGGCTGGTAGAATGGCTGGATGAATGGATGGATTGATGGATGGCTGGATGGATGGATGAATGTATGGCTGAATGGATGGCTGAATGGATGGCTGGATGGATGGCTGGATGGATGGATTGATGGATGGATGGCTGGATGGATTGCTGGATGGATGGATGGCTGGATGGATGGCTGACTGGAGGGATGGATGGATGGTTGGCGGTTTGAACGCTGGATAGATGGATGGCTGGATGGATGGCTGGCTGGAGGGATGGATGGATGGATGGGTGGCTGGATGGATGGCTGGATGGATGGATGTCCGGATGGATGGCTGGCTGGAGGGATGGATGGATGGATGGATGGGTGGCTGGATGGATGGATGGCTGGATGGATGGCTGGCTGGAGGGATGGATGGATGGATGGATGGCTCGATGGATGGCTGGATGGATGGATGGCTGGATGGATGGCTGGATGAAGTGATGGATGGATGGATGGATGGCTGGATGGATGGCTGGATGGATGGCTGGATGGATTGCTGGCTGGAGGAATGGATGGATTAATGGATGGCTGGACGGATGGCTGGATGGATGGAAGGCTGGATGGATGGCTGGCTGCAGGGATGGATGGATGGATGGATGGCTGAATGGATGGCTAGATCGATGGATGGATGGATGGCTGGCTGGAGGGATGGAGTCATGGATGGATGTCTGGATGGATGGCTTAATGGAAGGATGGCTGGATGCATGGCTGGCTGGAGGGATGGATTGATGGATGGATGGCTGGAGGGCTGGCTGGATGGATGGCTGGCTGGAGGGATGGATGGATGAATGGATGGCTGGATGGATGGCTGGAAGGATGGATGGCTGGATGGATGGCTGGCTGGAGGGATGGATGGATGGATGGATGGCTGGATGGATGGCTGGACGGATGGATGGCTGGATGGATGGCTGGCTGGAGGGATGGATGGATGGATGGATGGCTGGATGGTTGGCTGGATGGATGGATGGCTGGATGGATGGCTGGCTGAAGGAATGGATGGATGGTTGGCTGGCTGGAGTGATGGATGGATGGATGGATGACTGGATGGATGGCTGGCTGGAGGGATGCATGGATGGATGGATGGCTGGATGGACGGCTGGTTTGGATGGATGGCTTGATGGATGGCTGGCTGGAGGGATGGATTGATGGATGGATGGCTGGATGGATGGCTGGATGGATAGATGGCAGGATGGATGAATGGCTGGAGGGATGGATGGATGGCTGTATGTGGGGATGGCTGGATGGTTGGCTGGCTGGATGGATGGATGGATGGATGGAAGGCTGGATGGATGGCTGGATGGAGGGATAGCTGGATGGATGGCTGGCTGGAGGGATGGATGGATGGCTGGATGGATGGCTGAATGGATGGATGGCTTAATGGCTGGCTGGCTGGAGGGATGGATGGATGGATGGATGGCTGGATGAATGGCTGAATGGATGGATGGCTGGAAGTATGGCTGGCTGGAGAGATGGATGGATGGATGGCTGGATGGATGGCTGGATGGAGGAATGGATGGATGGATGGCTGGCTAGAAGGGTGGATGGATGGATGGATGGCTGGATGGATGGCTGGATGGATGGACGGCTGGATGGATGGCTGGCTGGAAGGTTGGTTGGATGGATGGATGGCTGGATGGATGGCTGGATGGATGGATGGCTGGATGATTGGCTGGCTGGAGGGATGGATGGATGGATGGATGGCTGGATGGATGGCTGGACGGATGGATGGCTGGATGGATGGCTGGCTGGAGGGATGGATGGATGGATGGCTGGATGGATGGCTGGATGGATGGATGGCTGGATGGATGGCTGGCTGAAGGAATGGATGGATGGATCGATGGATGGCTGGATGGATGGCTGGATGGATGGATGGCTGGATGGGTGGCTGAATGGATGGGTTGATGGATGGATGGCTGGAATGATATCTGGCTGGAGGGATGGATGGATGGATCGATGGCTGGATGGATGGCTGGATGGATGGATGGCTGGAGGGATGGCTGGATGGATGGCTGGCTGGAGGGATGGATGGATGGATGTATGGCTGGATGGATGTCTGGATAGAGGGATGGCTGGATGGATGGCTGGTGGAGGGATGGATGGATGGATGGATGGCTGGATGGATGGCTGAATGGATGGATGGCTGGCTGAAGTGATGGATGGATGGATGGATGGCTGGATGGATGGATAGCTGGATGGATGGCTGGCTGTATGGATGAATGAATGGATGGATGGCTGGATGGATGGCTGGATGGCTGGATGGATGGCTGGCTGGGCGGGTGTATTGATGGATGGATGGCTGGATGGATGGATGGCTGGATGGATGGATGCATGGATGGATGGCTGGCTGGATGTATGGATGGATGGATGAATGGCTGGATGGATGGCTGGATGGAGAGATGGATGAATGCATGGATGGCTGGATGGATGGCTGGATGGAGGGATGGTTGGATGGATGGCTGGCTGGAGGGATGGATGGATGGAGGGATGGCTGGATGGCTGGCTGGATGGCTGGTTGGATGGCTTGCTGGAGGGATGAATGGATGGATGGATGGCTGGATGGATGGCTGGATGGGTGGATGGCTGGATGAATGGTTGGCTGGAGGGATGGATGGATGGATGGATGGATGGATGGCTGGATGGATGACTCGCTGGCGGGATGGATGGATGGCTGGATGGATGGCTGGATGGATAGATGCCTGGATGGATGGCTGGATGGATGGATGGATGGATGGCTGGATGGATGGATGGCTGGATGGATGGATAGCTGGATGGCTGGAAGGCTGGATGGATGGATGGCTGGATGGATGGCTGGATGGATGGATGGATGGATGGATGGCTGGATGGATGGCTGGATGGAGGAATGGATGGATGGATGGATGGCTGGATGGATGGCAGGATGGATGGATGGCTGGATGGATGGCTGGCTGGAGGGATGGGTGGATGGATGGATGGCTGAATGGATGGCTGGATGGATGGATGGCTGGATGGCTGGCTGGCTGGAGAGATGAATGGATGGATGGCTGGATGGACGGCTGGATGGATGGACGGCTGTATGGATGGCTGGCTGGAGGGATGGATTGATGGATAGATGGCTGGATGGATGGCTGGATGGATGGATGGCTGGATGGATGGGTGGCTGGAGCGCTGGATGGATGGATGGGTGGCTGGACGGAGGGATGGCTGGATGGTTGGCTGGCTGGAGGGATGGATGGATGGATGGCTGGATGGATGTCTGGATGGAGGGATGGCTGGATGGATGGCTGGCTGGAGGAATGGATGGATGGATGGATGGATAGATGGATGGATGGATGGATGGATGGCTTAATGACTGGCTGGCTGGAGGGATGGATGGATGGATGGCTGGATGGATGGCTGGATCGATGGATGGCTGGAGGTATGGCTGGCTGGAGGGATGGATGGATGGATGGATGGCTTGATGGATAGCTGGATAGAGGGATGGCTGGATGGATGGCTGGTGGAGGGATGGATGGATCGCTGAATGGATGGATGGCTGGATGGATGGCTGGCTGGAGGAATGGATGTATGGATGGATGGCTGAATGGATGGATGGCTGGATGAATGGCTGGCTGGAGGGATGGATGGATGGATGGCTGGATGGAAGGCTGGATGGATGGCTGGATGGATGGCTGGATGGATGACTGGCTGGAGGGATGGTTGGATGGATGGATGGCTTGATGGATGGCTGGATGGATGGATGGCTGGCTGGAGGGATGGATGGATGGATGGATGGCTGGGTGGATGGCTGGATGGATGGATGCCTGGATGGATGGCTGGCTGGAGGGATGGATGGATGAATGGATGGCTGGATGGATGGCTGGATGGATGGATGGCTGGATGGATGGCTGGCAGGAGGGATGGATGGATGGATGGATGGCTGGATGGATGGCTGGAAGGATGGCTGGCTGGAGCGATGGATGAATGGATGGCTGGATGGATGGATGGCCGAATGGTTGGCTGGCTGGAGGGATGGATGGATGGCTGAATGGATGGCTGGATGGATGGCAGGATGGATGGCTGGATGGATGGCTGGCTGGATGGATGGATTGATGGATGGATGGCTGGATGGATGGCTGGATGGAAGGATGGCTGGATGGATTGCAGGCTGTAGGGATGAATGGATGGATGGATGGCTGGATGGACGGCTGGATGGATGGATGGCTGGATGGATGGCTGGCTGGAGGGATGGATTGATGGATGGATGGCTGGATGAATAGCTGAATGGATGGCTGGATGGATGGTTGGCTGGTGGGATGGATGGATGGATGGATGGCTGGATGGAGGGATGGCTGGATGGTTGGCTGGCTGGTGGGATGGATGGATGGCTGGATGGATGGCTGGATGGAGGGATGGCTGGATGGATGGCTGGCTGGAGGGATGGATGGCTGGATGGATGGCTGGATGGATGGATGGATGGATGGATGGCTTAATGACTGGCTGGCAGGAGGGATGGATGGATGGATGGATGGATGGCTGGATGGATGGCTGGATGAATGAATGGCTGGATGTATGGCTGGCTGGAGAGATGGATGAATGGTTGGAAGGCTGGATGGATGGCTGCATGGAGGGATGGCTGGATGGATGGCTGGCTGGAGAGACGGATGGATGCATGGCTGGATGGATGGCTGTATGGAGGGATGGCTGGATGGAAGGCTGGCTGAATGGATGGATGGCTGGATGGATGGATGGATGGACGGATGGATGGAGGGATGGCTGGATGGATGGCTGGCTGGAGGGATGGATGGATGGATGGATGGCTGGATGGATGGCTGGATGGAGGAATGGCTGGATGGATGCTTGACTGGAGGGATGGATGGATGGATGGATGGCTGGATGGATGGCTTGATGAATGGATCGCTGGATGGACGATTGGCTGGAGGGATGGATGGATGGATGGCTGGATGGATGGCTGGATGGATGGATGGATGGATGGCTGGAAGGATAGCTGGATGGAGGGATGGCTGGAGGGATGGATGGATGGCTGGATGGATGGCTGGATGGATGGATGGCTTAATGGCTGGCTGGCTGGAGGGATGGATGGATGGATGGATGGATGGCTGGATGAATGTCTGAATGGATGGATGGCTGGATGGATGGCTGGATGGATGGATGGCTGGATGGATGGGTGGCTGGAGCGCTGGATGGATGGATGGGTGGCTGGACGGAGGGATGGCTGGATGGTTGGCTGGCTGGAGGGATGGATGGATGGATGGCTGGATGGATGTCTGGATGGAGGGATGGCTGGATGGATGGCTGGCTGGAGGAATGGATGGATGGATGGATGGATAGATGGATGGATGGATGGATGGATGGCTTAATGACTGGCTGGCTGGAGGGATGGATGGATGGATGGCTGGATGGATGGCTGGATCGATGGATGGCTGGAGGTATGGCTGGCTGGAGGGATGGATGGATGGATGGATGGCTTGATGGATAGCTGGATAGAGGGATGGCTGGATGGATGGCTGGTGGAGGGATGGATGGATGGATGGATCGCTGAATGGATGGATGGCTGGATGGATGGCTGGCTGGAGGAATGGATGGATGGATGGATGGATGGATGGCTGAATGGATGGATGGCTTGATGAATGGCTGGCTGGAGGGATGGATGGATGGATGGCTGGATGGATGGCTGGATGGATGGATAGCTGGATGGATGGCTGGATGGATGACTGGCTGGAGGGATGGTTGGATGGATGGATGGCTTGATGGATGGCTGGATGGATGGATGGCTGGCTGGAGGGATGGATGGATGGATGGATGGCTGGGTGGATGGCTGGATGGATGGATGCCTGGATGGATGGCTGGCTGGAGGGATGGATGGATGAATGGATGGCTGGATGGATGGCTGGATGGATGGATGGCTGGATGGATGGCTGGCAGGAGGGATGGATGGATGGATGGATGGCTGGATGGATGGCTGGAAGGATGGCTGGCTGGAGCGATGGATGAATGGATGGCTGGATGGATGGATGGCCGAATGGTTGGCTGGCTGGAGGGATGGATGGATGGCTGAATGGATGGCTGGATGGATGGCAGGATGGATGGCTGGATGGATGGCTGGCTGGATGGATGGATTGATGGATGGATGGCTGGATGGATGGCTGGATGGAAGGATGGCTGGATGGATTGCAGGCTGTAGGGATGAATGGATGGATGGATGGCTGGATGGACGGCTGGATGGATGGATGGCTGGATGGATGGCTGGCTGGAGGGATGGATTGATGGATGGATGGCTGGATGGATAGCTGAATGGATGGCTGGATGGATGGTTGGCTGGTGGGATGGATGGATGGATGGATGGCTGGATGGAGGGATGGCTGGATGGTTGGCTGGCTGGTGGGATGGATGGATGGCTGGATGGATGGCTGGATGGAGGGATGGCTGGATGGATGGCTGGCTGGAGGGATGGATGGCTGGATGGATGGCTGGATGGATGGATGGATGGATGGATGGCTTAATGACTGGCTGGCAGGAGGGATGGATGGATGGATGGATGGATGGCTGGATGGATGGCTGGATGAATGAATGGCTGGATGTATGGCTGGCTGGAGAGATGGATGAATGGTTGGAAGGCTGGATGGATGGCTGCATGGAGGGATGGCTGGATGGATGGCTGGCTGGAGAGACGGATGGATGCATGGCTGGATGGATGGCTGTATGGAGGGATGGCTGGATGGAAGGCTGGCTGAATGGATGGATGGCTGGATGGATGGATGGATGGACGGATGGATGGAGGGATGGCTGGATGGATGGCTGGCTGGAGGGATGGATGGATGGATGGATGGCTGGATGGATGGCTGGATGGAGGAATGGCTGGATGGATGCTTGACTGGAGGGATGGATGGATGGATGGATGGCTGGATGGATGGCTTGATGAATGGATCGCTGGATGGACGATTGGCTGGAGGGATGGATGGATGGATGGCTGGATGGATGGCTGGATGGATGGGTGGATGGCTGGATGAATGGTTGGCTGGAGGGATGGATGGATGGATGGATGGATGGATGGCTGGATGGATGGATGGCTGGATGGATGACTCGCTGGCGGGATGGATGGATGGATGGATGGCTGGATGGATGGCTGGATGGATAGATGACTGGATGGATGGCTGGATGGATGGATGGATGGATGGCTGGATGGATGGATGGCTGGATGGATGGATAGCTGGATGGCTGGAAGGCTGGATGGATGGATGGCTGGATGGATGGCTGGATGGATGGATGGATGGATGGATGGCTGGATGGATGGCTGGATGGAGGAATGGATGGATGGATGGATGGCTGGATGGATGGCAGGATGGATGGATGGCTGGATGGATGGCTGGCTGGAGGGATGGGTGGATGGATGGAGGGCTGAATGGATGGCTGGATGGATGGATGGCTGGATGGATGGCTGGCTGTATGGATGAATGAATGGATGGATGGCTGGATGGATGGCTGGATGGCTGGATGGATGGCTGGCTGGGCGGGTGTATTGATGGATGGATGGCTGGATGGATGGATGGCTGGATGGATGGATGCATGGATGGATGGCTGGCTGGATGTATGGATGGATGGATGAATGGCTGGATGGATGGCTGGATGGAGAGATGGATGAATGCATGGATGGCTGGATGGATGGCTGGATGGAGGGATGGTTGGATGGATGGCTGGCTGGAGGGATGGATGGATGGAGGGATGGCTGGATGGCTGGCTGGATGGCTGGTTGGATGGCTTGCTGGAGGGATGAATGGATGGATGGATGGCTGGATGGATGGCTGGATGGGTGGATGGCTGGATGAATGGTTGGCTGGAGGGATGGATGGATGGATGGATGGATGGATGGCTGGATGGATGACTCGCTGGCGGGATGGATGGATGGATGGATGGCTGGATGGATGGCTGGATGGATAGATGCCTGGATGGATGGCTGGATGGATGGATGGATGGATGGCTGGATGGATGGATGGCTGGATGGATGGAGAGCTGGATGGCTGGAAGGCTGGATGGATGGATGGCTGGATGGATGGCTGGATGGATGGATGGATGGATGGATGGCTGGATGGATGGCTGGATGGAGGAATGGATGGATGGATGGATGGCTGGATGGATGGCAGGATGGATGGATGGCTGGATGGATGGCTGGCTGGAGGGATGGGTGGATGGATGGATGGCTGAATGGATGGCTGGATGGATGGATGGCTGGATGGCTGGCTGGCTGGAGAGATGAATGGATGGATGGCTGGATGGACGGCTGGATGGATGGACGGCTGTATGGATGGCTGGCTGGAGGGATGGATTGATGGATAGATGGCTGGATGGATGGCTGGATGGATGGATGGCTGGATGGATGGGTGGCTGGAGCGCTGGATGGATGGATGGGTGGCTGGACGGAGGGATGGCTGGATGGTTGGCTGGCTGGAGGGATGGATGGATGGATGGCTGGATGGATGTCTGGATGGAGGGATGGCTGGATGGATGGCTGGCTGGAGGAATGGATGGATGGATGGATGGATAGATGGATGGATGGATGGATGGATGGCTTAATGACTGGCTGGCTGGAGGGATGGATGGATGGATGGCTGGATGGATGGCTGGATCGATGGATGGCTGGAGGTATGGCTGGCTGGAGGGATGGATGGATGGATGGATGGCTTGATGGATAGCTGGATAGAGGGATGGCTGGATGGATGGCTGGTGGAGGGATGGATGGATCGCTGAATGGATGGATGGCTGGATGGATGGCTGGCTGGAGGAATGGATGTATGGATGGATGGCTGAATGGATGGATGGCTGGATGAATGGCTGGCTGGAGGGATGGATGGATGGATGGCTGGATGGAAGGCTGGATGGATGGATGGCTGGATGGATGGCTGGATGGATGACTGGCTGGAGGGATGGTTGGATGGATGGATGGCTTGATGGATGGCTGGATGGATGGATGGCTGGCTGGAGGGATGGATGGATGGATGGATGGCTGGGTGGATGGCTGGATGGATGGATGCCTGGATGGATGGCTGGCTGGAGGGATGGATGGATGAATGGATGGCTGGATGGATGGCTGGATGGATGGATGGCTGGATGGATGGCTGGCAGGAGGGATGGATGGATGGATGGATGGCTGGATGGATGGCTGGAAGGATGGCTGGCTGGAGCGATGGATGAATGGATGGCTGGATGGATGGATGGCCGAATGGTTGGCTGGCTGGAGGGATGGATGGATGGCTGAATGGATGGCTGGATGGATGGCAGGATGGATGGCTGGATGGATGGCTGGCTGGATGGATGGATTGATGGATGGATGGCTGGATGGATGGCTGGATGGAAGGATGGCTGGATGGATTGCAGGCTGTAGGGATGAATGGATGGATGGATGGCTGGATGGACGGCTGGATGGATGGATGGCTGGATGGATGGCTGGCTGGAGGGATGGATTGATGGATGGATGGCTGGATGAATAGCTGAATGGATGGCTGGATGGATGGTTGGCTGGTGGGATGGATGGATGGATGGATGGCTGGATGGAGGGATGGCTGGATGGTTGGCTGGCTGGTGGGATGGATGGATGGCTGGATGGATGGCTGGATGGAGGGATGGCTGGATGGATGGCTGGCTGGAGGGATGGATGGCTGGATGGATGGCTGGATGGATGGATGGATGGATGGATGGCTTAATGACTGGCTGGCAGGAGGGATGGATGGATGGATGGATGGATGGCTGGATGGATGGCTGGATGAATGAATGGCTGGATGTATGGCTGGCTGGAGAGATGGATGAATGGTTGGAAGGCTGGATGGATGGCTGCATGGAGGGATGGCTGGATGGATGGCTGGCTGGAGAGACGGATGGATGCATGGCTGGATGGATGGCTGTATGGAGGGATGGCTGGATGGAAGGCTGGCTGAATGGATGGATGGCTGGATGGATGGATGGATGGACGGATGGATGGAGGGATGGCTGGATGGATGGCTGGCTGGAGGGATGGATGGATGGATGGATGGCTGGATGGATGGCTGGATGGAGGAATGGCTGGATGGATGCTTGACTGGAGGGATGGATGGATGGATGGATGGCTGGATGGATGGCTTGATGAATGGATCGCTGGATGGACGATTGGCTGGAGGGATGGATGGATGGATGGCTGGATGGATGGCTGGATGGATGGATGGATGGATGGCTGGAAGGATAGCTGGATGGAGGGATGGCTGGAGGGATGGATGGATGGCTGGATGGATGGCTGGATGGATGGATGGCTTAATGGCTGGCTGGCTGGAGGGATGGATGGATGGATGGATGGATGGCTGGATGAATGTCTGAATGGATGGATGGCTGGATGGATGGCTGGATGGATGGATGGCTGGATGGATGGGTGGCTGGAGCGCTGGATGGATGGATGGGTGGCTGGACGGAGGGATGGCTGGATGGTTGGCTGGCTGGAGGGATGGATGGATGGATGGCTGGATGGATGTCTGGATGGAGGGATGGCTGGATGGATGGCTGGCTGGAGGAATGGATGGATGGATGGATGGATAGATGGATGGATGGATGGATGGATGGCTTAATGACTGGCTGGCTGGAGGGATGGATGGATGGATGGCTGGATGGATGGCTGGATCGATGGATGGCTGGAGGTATGGCTGGCTGGAGGGATGGATGGATGGATGGATGGCTTGATGGATAGCTGGATAGAGGGATGGCTGGATGGATGGCTGGTGGAGGGATGGATGGATGGATGGATCGCTGAATGGATGGATGGCTGGATGGATGGCTGGCTGGAGGAATGGATGGATGGATGGATGGATGGATGGCTGAATGGATGGATGGCTGGATGAATGGCTGGCTGGAGGGATGGATGGATGGATGGCTGGATGGATGGCTGGATGGATGGATGGCTGGATGGATGGCTGGATGGATGACTGGCTGGAGGGATGGTTGGATGGATGGATGGCTTGATGGATGGCTGGATGGATGGATGGCTGGCTGGAGGGATGGATGGATGGATGGATGGCTGGGTGGATGGCTGGATGGATGGATGCCTGGATGGATGGCTGGCTGGAGGGATGGATGGATGAATGGATGGCTGGATGGATGGCTGGATGGATGGATGGCTGGATGGATGGCTGGCAGGAGGGATGGATGGATGGATGGATGGCTGGATGGATGGCTGGAAGGATGGCTGGCTGGAGCGATGGATGAATGGATGGCTGGATGGATGGATGGCCGAATGGTTGGCTGGCTGGAGGGATGGATGGATGGCTGAATGGATGGCTGGATGGATGGCAGGATGGATGGCTGGATGGATGGCTGGCTGGATGGATGGATTGATGGATGGATGGCTGGATGGATGGCTGGATGGAAGGATGGCTGGATGGATTGCAGGCTGTAGGGATGAATGGATGGATGGATGGCTGGATGGACGGCTGGATGGATGGATGGCTGGATGGATGGCTGGCTGGAGGGATGGATTGATGGATGGATGGCTGGATGGATAGCTGAATGGATGGCTGGATGGATGGTTGGCTGGTGGGATGGATGGATGGATGGATGGCTGGATGGAGGGATGGCTGGATGGTTGGCTGGCTGGTGGGATGGATGGATGGCTGGATGGATGGCTGGATGGAGGGATGGCTGGATGGATGGCTGGCTGGAGGGATGGATGGCTGGATGGATGGCTGGATGGATGGATGGATGGATGGATGGCTTAATGACTGGCTGGCAGGAGGGATGGATGGATGGATGGATGGATGGCTGGATGGATGGCTGGATGAATGAATGGCTGGATGTATGGCTGGCTGGAGAGATGGATGAATGGTTGGAAGGCTGGATGGATGGCTGCATGGAGGGATGGCTGGATGGATGGCTGGCTGGAGAGACGGATGGATGCATGGCTGGATGGATGGCTGTATGGAGGGATGGCTGGATGGAAGGCTGGCTGAATGGATGGATGGCTGGATGGATGGATGGATGGACGGATGGATGGAGGGATGGCTGGATGGATGGCTGGCTGGAGGGATGGATGGATGGATGGATGGCTGGATGGATGGCTGGATGGAGGAATGGCTGGATGGATGCTTGACTGGAGGGATGGATGGATGGATGGATGGCTGGATGGATGGCTTGATGAATGGATCGCTGGATGGACGATTGGCTGGAGGGATGGATGGATGGATGGCTGGATGGATGGCTGGATGGATGGATGGATGGATGGCTGGAAGGATAGCTGGATGGAGGGATGGCTGGAGGGATGGATGGATGGCTGGATGGATGGCTGGATGGATGGATGGCTTAATGGCTGGCTGGCTGGAGGGATGGATGGATGGATGGATGGATGGCTGGATGAATGTCTGAATGGATGGATGGCTGGATGGATGGCTGGATGGATGGATGGCTGGATGGATGGGTGGCTGGAGCGCTGGATGGATGGATGGGTGGCTGGACGGAGGGATGGCTGGATGGTTGGCTGGCTGGAGGGATGGATGGATGGATGGCTGGATGGATGTCTGGATGGAGGGATGGCTGGATGGATGGCTGGCTGGAGGAATGGATGGATGGATGGATGGATAGATGGATGGATGGATGGATGGATGGCTTAATGACTGGCTGGCTGGAGGGATGGATGGATGGATGGCTGGATGGATGGCTGGATCGATGGATGGCTGGAGGTATGGCTGGCTGGAGGGATGGATGGATGGATGGATGGCTTGATGGATAGCTGGATAGAGGGATGGCTGGATGGATGGCTGGTGGAGGGATGGATGGATGGATGGATCGCTGAATGGATGGATGGCTGGATGGATGGCTGGCTGGAGGAATGGATGGATGGATGGATGGATGGATGGCTGAATGGATGGATGGCTTGATGAATGGCTGGCTGGAGGGATGGATGGATGGATGGCTGGATGGATGGCTGGATGGATGGATAGCTGGATGGATGGCTGGATGGATGACTGGCTGGAGGGATGGTTGGATGGATGGATGGCTTGATGGATGGCTGGATGGATGGATGGCTGGCTGGAGGGATGGATGGATGGATGGATGGCTGGGTGGATGGCTGGATGGATGGATGCCTGGATGGATGGCTGGCTGGAGGGATGGATGGATGAATGGATGGCTGGATGGATGGCTGGATGGATGGATGGCTGGATGGATGGCTGGCAGGAGGGATGGATGGATGGATGGATGGCTGGATGGATGGCTGGAAGGATGGCTGGCTGGAGCGATGGATGAATGGATGGCTGGATGGATGGATGGCCGAATGGTTGGCTGGCTGGAGGGATGGATGGATGGCTGAATGGATGGCTGGATGGATGGCAGGATGGATGGCTGGATGGATGGCTGGCTGGATGGATGGATTGATGGATGGATGGCTGGATGGATGGCTGGATGGAAGGATGGCTGGATGGATTGCAGGCTGTAGGGATGAATGGATGGATGGATGGCTGGATGGACGGCTGGATGGATGGATGGCTGGATGGATGGCTGGCTGGAGGGATGGATTGATGGATGGATGGCTGGATGGATAGCTGAATGGATGGCTGGATGGATGGTTGGCTGGTGGGATGGATGGATGGATGGATGGCTGGATGGAGGGATGGCTGGATGGTTGGCTGGCTGGTGGGATGGATGGATGGCTGGATGGATGGCTGGATGGAGGGATGGCTGGATGGATGGCTGGCTGGAGGGATGGATGGCTGGATGGATGGCTGGATGGATGGATGGATGGATGGATGGCTTAATGACTGGCTGGCAGGAGGGATGGATGGATGGATGGATGGATGGCTGGATGGATGGCTGGATGAATGAATGGCTGGATGTATGGCTGGCTGGAGAGATGGATGAATGGTTGGAAGGCTGGATGGATGGCTGCATGGAGGGATGGCTGGATGGATGGCTGGCTGGAGAGACGGATGGATGCATGGCTGGATGGATGGCTGTATGGAGGGATGGCTGGATGGAAGGCTGGCTGAATGGATGGATGGCTGGATGGATGGATGGATGGACGGATGGATGGAGGGATGGCTGGATGGATGGCTGGCTGGAGGGATGGATGGATGGATGGATGGCTGGATGGATGGCTGGATGGAGGAATGGCTGGATGGATGCTTGACTGGAGGGATGGATGGATGGATGGATGGCTGGATGGATGGCTTGATGAATGGATCGCTGGATGGACGATTGGCTGGAGGGATGGATGGATGGATGGCTGGATGGATGGCTGGATGGATGGGTGGATGGCTGGATGAATGGTTGGCTGGAGGGATGGATGGATGGATGGATGGATGGATGGCTGGATGGATGGATGGCTGGATGGATGACTCGCTGGCGGGATGGATGGATGGATGGATGGCTGGATGGATGGCTGGATGGATAGATGACTGGATGGATGGCTGGATGGATGGATGGATGGATGGCTGGATGGATGGATGGCTGGATGGATGGATAGCTGGATGGCTGGAAGGCTGGATGGATGGATGGCTGGATGGATGGCTGGATGGATGGATGGATGGATGGATGGCTGGATGGATGGCTGGATGGAGGAATGGATGGATGGATGGATGGCTGGATGGATGGCAGGATGGATGGATGGCTGGATGGATGGCTGGCTGGAGGGATGGGTGGATGGATGGAGGGCTGAATGGATGGCTGGATGGATGGATGGCTGGATGGATGGCTGGCTGTATGGATGAATGAATGGATGGATGGCTGGATGGATGGCTGGATGGCTGGATGGATGGCTGGCTGGGCGGGTGTATTGATGGATGGATGGCTGGATGGATGGATGGCTGGATGGATGGATGCATGGATGGATGGCTGGCTGGATGTATGGATGGATGGATGAATGGCTGGATGGATGGCTGGATGGAGAGATGGATGAATGCATGGATGGCTGGATGGATGGCTGGATGGAGGGATGGTTGGATGGATGGCTGGCTGGAGGGATGGATGGATGGAGGGATGGCTGGATGGCTGGCTGGATGGCTGGTTGGATGGCTTGCTGGAGGGATGAATGGATGGATGGATGGCTGGATGGATGGCTGGATGGGTGGATGGCTGGATGAATGGTTGGCTGGAGGGATGGATGGATGGATGGATGGATGGATGGCTGGATGGATGACTCGCTGGCGGGATGGATGGATGGATGGATGGCTGGATGGATGGCTGGATGGATAGATGCCTGGATGGATGGCTGGATGGATGGATGGATGGATGGCTGGATGGATGGATGGCTGGATGGATGGAGAGCTGGATGGCTGGAAGGCTGGATGGATGGATGGCTGGATGGATGGCTGGATGGATGGATGGATGGATGGATGGCTGGATGGATGGCTGGATGGAGGAATGGATGGATGGATGGATGGCTGGATGGATGGCAGGATGGATGGATGGCTGGATGGATGGCTGGCTGGAGGGATGGGTGGATGGATGGATGGCTGAATGGATGGCTGGATGGATGGATGGCTGGATGGCTGGCTGGCTGGAGAGATGAATGGATGGATGGCTGGATGGACGGCTGGATGGATGGACGGCTGTATGGATGGCTGGCTGGAGGGATGGATTGATGGATAGATGGCTGGATGGATGGCTGGATGGATGGATGGCTGGATGGATGGGTGGCTGGAGCGCTGGATGGATGGATGGGTGGCTGGACGGAGGGATGGCTGGATGGTTGGCTGGCTGGAGGGATGGATGGATGGATGGCTGGATGGATGTCTGGATGGAGGGATGGCTGGATGGATGGCTGGCTGGAGGAATGGATGGATGGATGGATGGATAGATGGATGGATGGATGGATGGATGGCTTAATGACTGGCTGGCTGGAGGGATGGATGGATGGATGGCTGGATGGATGGCTGGATCGATGGATGGCTGGAGGTATGGCTGGCTGGAGGGATGGATGGATGGATGGATGGCTTGATGGATAGCTGGATAGAGGGATGGCTGGATGGATGGCTGGTGGAGGGATGGATGGATCGCTGAATGGATGGATGGCTGGATGGATGGCTGGCTGGAGGAATGGATGTATGGATGGATGGCTGAATGGATGGATGGCTGGATGAATGGCTGGCTGGAGGGATGGATGGATGGATGGCTGGATGGAAGGCTGGATGGATGGATGGCTGGATGGATGGCTGGATGGATGACTGGCTGGAGGGATGGTTGGATGGATGGATGGCTTGATGGATGGCTGGATGGATGGATGGCTGGCTGGAGGGATGGATGGATGGATGGATGGCTGGGTGGATGGCTGGATGGATGGATGCCTGGATGGATGGCTGGCTGGAGGGATGGATGGATGAATGGATGGCTGGATGGATGGCTGGATGGATGGATGGCTGGATGGATGGCTGGCAGGAGGGATGGATGGATGGATGGATGGCTGGATGGATGGCTGGAAGGATGGCTGGCTGGAGCGATGGATGAATGGATGGCTGGATGGATGGATGGCCGAATGGTTGGCTGGCT
The DNA here is from genome assembly GCF_047496885.1 of Scyliorhinus torazame. Classification (NCBI taxonomy): domain Eukaryota; kingdom Metazoa; phylum Chordata; class Chondrichthyes; order Carcharhiniformes; family Scyliorhinidae; genus Scyliorhinus; species Scyliorhinus torazame. Next base: position 60,558 of record NW_027307954.1, read on the forward strand.
GGAGGGATGGATGGATGGCTGAATGGATGGCTGGATGGATGGCAGGATGGATGGCTGGATGGATGGCTGGCTGGATGGATGGATTGATGGATGGATGGCTGGATGGATGGCTGGATGGAAGGATGGCTGGATGGATTGCAGGCTGTAGGGATGAATGGATGGATGGATGGCTGGATGGACGGCTGGATGGATGGATGGCTGGATGGATGGCTGGCTGGAGGGATGGATTGATGGATGGATGGCTGGATGAATAGCTGAATGGATGGCTGGATGGATGGTTGGCTGGTGGGATGGATGGATGGATGGATGGCTGGATGGAGGGATGGCTGGATGGTTGGCTGGCTGGTGGGATGGATGGATGGCTGGATGGATGGCTGGATGGAGGGATGGCTGGATGGATGGCTGGCTGGAGGGATGGATGGCTGGATGGATGGCTGGATGGATGGATGGATGGATGGATGGCTTAATGACTGGCTGGCAGGAGGGATGGATGGATGGATGGATGGATGGCTGGATGGATGGCTGGATGAATGAATGGCTGGATGTATGGCTGGCTGGAGAGATGGATGAATGGTTGGAAGGCTGGATGGATGGCTGCATGGAGGGATGGCTGGATGGATGGCTGGCTGGAGAGACGGATGGATGCATGGCTGGATGGATGGCTGTATGGAGGGATGGCTGGATGGAAGGCTGGCTGAATGGATGGATGGCTGGATGGATGGATGGATGGACGGATGGATGGAGGGATGGCTGGATGGATGGCTGGCTGGAGGGATGGATGGATGGATGGATGGCTGGATGGATGGCTGGATGGAGGAATGGCTGGATGGATGCTTGACTGGAGGGATGGATGGATGGATGGATGGCTGGATGGATGGCTTGATGAATGGATCGCTGGATGGACGATTGGCTGGAGGGATGGATGGATGGATGGCTGGATGGATGGCTGGATGGATGGATGGATGGATGGCTGGAAGGATAGCTGGATGGAGGGATGGCTGGAGGGATGGATGGATGGCTGGATGGATGGCTGGATGGATGGATGGCTTAATGGCTGGCTGGCTGGAGGGATGGATGGATGGATGGATGGATGGCTGGATGAATGTCTGAATGGATGGATGGCTGGATGGATGGCTGGATGGATGGATGGCTGGATGGATGGGTGGCTGGAGCGCTGGATGGATGGATGGGTGGCTGGACGGAGGGATGGCTGGATGGTTGGCTGGCTGGAGGGATGGATGGATGGATGGCTGGATGGATGTCTGGATGGAGGGATGGCTGGATGGATGGCTGGCTGGAGGAATGGATGGATGGATGGATGGATAGATGGATGGATGGATGGATGGATGGCTTAATGACTGGCTGGCTGGAGGGATGGATGGATGGATGGCTGGATGGATGGCTGGATCGATGGATGGCTGGAGGTATGGCTGGCTGGAGGGATGGATGGATGGATGGATGGCTTGATGGATAGCTGGATAGAGGGATGGCTGGATGGATGGCTGGTGGAGGGATGGATGGATGGATGGATCGCTGAATGGATGGATGGCTGGATGGATGGCTGGCTGGAGGAATGGATGGATGGATGGATGGATGGATGGCTGAATGGATGGATGGCTGGATGAATGGCTGGCTGGAGGGATGGATGGATGGATGGCTGGATGGATGGCTGGATGGATGGATGGCTGGATGGATGGCTGGATGGATGACTGGCTGGAGGGATGGTTGGATGGATGGATGGCTTGATGGATGGCTGGATGGATGGATGGCTGGCTGGAGGGATGGATGGATGGATGGATGGCTGGGTGGATGGCTGGATGGATGGATGCCTGGATGGATGGCTGGCTGGAGGGATGGATGGATGAATGGATGGCTGGATGGATGGCTGGATGGATGGATGGCTGGATGGATGGCTGGCAGGAGGGATGGATGGATGGATGGATGGCTGGATGGATGGCTGGAAGGATGGCTGGCTGGAGCGATGGATGAATGGATGGCTGGATGGATGGATGGCCGAATGGTTGGCTGGCTGGAGGGATGGATGGATGGCTGAATGGATGGCTGGATGGATGGCAGGATGGATGGCTGGATGGATGGCTGGCTGGATGGATGGATTGATGGATGGATGGCTGGATGGATGGCTGGATGGAAGGATGGCTGGATGGATTGCAGGCTGTAGGGATGAATGGATGGATGGATGGCTGGATGGACGGCTGGATGGATGGATGGCTGGATGGATGGCTGGCTGGAGGGATGGATTGATGGATGGATGGCTGGATGGATAGCTGAATGGATGGCTGGATGGATGGTTGGCTGGTGGGATGGATGGATGGATGGATGGCTGGATGGAGGGATGGCTGGATGGTTGGCTGGCTGGTGGGATGGATGGATGGCTGGATGGATGGCTGGATGGAGGGATGGCTGGATGGATGGCTGGCTGGAGGGATGGATGGCTGGATGGATGGCTGGATGGATGGATGGATGGATGGATGGCTTAATGACTGGCTGGCAGGAGGGATGGATGGATGGATGGATGGATGGCTGGATGGATGGCTGGATGAATGAATGGCTGGATGTATGGCTGGCTGGAGAGATGGATGAATGGTTGGAAGGCTGGATGGATGGCTGCATGGAGGGATGGCTGGATGGATGGCTGGCTGGAGAGACGGATGGATGCATGGCTGGATGGATGGCTGTATGGAGGGATGGCTGGATGGAAGGCTGGCTGAATGGATGGATGGCTGGATGGATGGATGGATGGACGGATGGATGGAGGGATGGCTGGATGGATGGCTGGCTGGAGGGATGGATGGATGGATGGATGGCTGGATGGATGGCTGGATGGAGGAATGGCTGGATGGATGCTTGACTGGAGGGATGGATGGATGGATGGATGGCTGGATGGATGGCTTGATGAATGGATCGCTGGATGGACGATTGGCTGGAGGGATGGATGGATGGATGGCTGGATGGATGGCTGGATGGATGGATGGATGGATGGCTGGAAGGATAGCTGGATGGAGGGATGGCTGGAGGGATGGATGGATGGCTGGATGGATGGCTGGATGGATGGATGGCTTAATGGCTGGCTGGCTGGAGGGATGGATGGATGGATGGATGGATGGCTGGATGAATGTCTGAATGGATGGATGGCTGGATGTATGGCTGGGTGGAGAGCTGGATGGATGGCTGGATGGCTGGATGGATGGCTGGATGGAAGAATGGCTGGATGGATGGCTGGCTAGAGGGATGGATGGATGGATGGATGGCTGGATGGATGGCTTAATGGATGGATGGCTGGATGAATGGCTGGCTGGAGGGATGGATGGATGGATGGCTGGATGGATGGCTGGATGGATGAATGGCTGGATGGATGAATGGCTGGAGGGATGGATGGATGGATGGATGGCTGGATGGATTGCTGGATGGATGGATGGATGGACGGATGGCTGGATGGATGGCTGGCTGGAGGGATGGATGGATGGCTGGATGGCTGGCTGGATGGATGGATGGCTGGATGGATGGCTGGCTTGAAGAATGGATGGATGGCTGGATGGATGGCTGGACGGATGGATTGCTGGATGGATGGCTGGCTGGACGGATGGATGGATGGCTGGATGGATGGCTGGATGGATGGATGGTTGGATGGATGGCTGGCTGGAGGAATGGATGGATGGATGGATGGCCGGCTGGATGGCTGGATGGATGGATGGCTGGATGGATGGCTGGCAGGAGGGATGGATGGATGGATGGATGGCTGAATGGTTGGCTGGATGGATGGATGGCGGATGGATGGGTGGCTGGAGGGATGGATGGATGGATGGATGGCTGGATGGACGGCTGGATGGATGGATGGCTGGACGGAAGGCTGGCTGGAGGGATGGATGGATGGATGGCTGGATGCAGGGATGGCTGGATGGTTGGCTGGCTGGAGGGATGGATGGATGGATGTATGGCTGGATGGATGTCTGGATGGAGGGATGGCTGGATGGATGGCTGGCTGGAGGGATGGATGGATGGATGGATGGCTGGGTGGATGGCTGGATGGATGGATGGCTTAATGACTGGCTGGCTGGAGGGATGGATGGATGGATGGCTGGATGGATGGCTGGATCGATGGTTGGCTGGATGTACGGCTGGCTGGAGGGATGGATGGATGGATGGATGGCTGGATGGATGGCTGGATAGAGGAATTGCTGGATGGATGGCTGGCTGGAGGGATGGATGGATGGATGGATGGCTGGATGGATGGATGGCTGGATGGATGGCTGAATGGATGGATGGCTGGATGGATGGCTGGCTGGAGGGATGGCTGGATGGCTGGATGAATGGCTGAATGGATGGATGGATGGATGAATGGCTGGCTGGAGGGATGGATGGATGGATGGATGGATGGCTGGATGGATGGATGGATGGCTGGCTGGAGGGATGGATGGATGGATGGATGGCTGGATGGATAGCTGAATGGATGGCTGGATGGTTGGCTGGCTGGAGGGATGGATGGATGGATGGATGGCTGGATGGATAGCTGAATGGATGGCTGGATGGATGGTTGGCTGGTGGGATGGATGGATGGATGGATGGCTGGATGGAGGGATGGCTTGATGGTTGGCTGGCTGGTGGGATGGATGGATGGCTGGATGGATGGCTGGATGGAGGGATGGCTGGATGGATGGCTGGCTGGAGGGATGGATGGCTGGATGGATGGCTGGATGGATGGATGGATGGATGGATGGCTTAATGACTGGCTGGCAGGAGGGATGGATGGATGGATGGATGGATGGCTGGATGGATGGCTGGATGAATGAATGGCTGGATGTATGGCTGGCTGGAGAGATGGATGAATGGTTGGAAGGCTGGATGGATGGCTGCATGGAGGGATGGCTGGATGGATGGCTGGCTGGAGAGACGGATGGATGCATGGCTGGATGGATGGCTGTATGGAGGGATGGCTGGATGGAAGGCTGGCTGAATGGATGGATGGCTGGATGGATGGATGGATGGACGGATGGATGGAGGGATGGCTGGATGGATGGCTGGCTGGAGGGATGGATGGATGGATGGATGGCTGGATGGATGGCTGGATGGAGGAATGGCTGGATGGATGCTTGACTGGAGGGATGGATGGATGGATGGATGGCTGGATGGATGGCTTGATGAATGGATCGCTGGATGGACGATTGGCTGGAGGGATGGATGGATGGATGGCTGGATGGATGGCTGGATGGATGGATGGATGGATGGCTGGAAGGATAGCTGGATGGAGGGATGGCTGGAGGGATGGATGGATGGCTGGATGGATGGCTGGATGGATGGATGGCTTAATGGCTGGCTGGCTGGAGGGATGGATGGATGGATGGATGGATGGCTGGATGAATGTCTGAATGGATGTATGGCTGGATGTATGGCTGGGTGGAGAGCTGGATGGATGGCTGGATGGCTGGATGGATGGCTGGATGGAAGAATGGCTGGATGGATGGCTGGCTAGAGGGATGGATGGATGGATGGATGGCTGGATGGATGGCTTAATGGATGGATGGCTGGATGAATGGCTGGCTGGAGGGATGGATGGATGGATGGCTGGATGGATGGCTGGATGGATGAATGGCTGGATGGATGAATGGCTGGAGGGATGGATGGATGGATGGATGGCTGGATGGATTGCTGGATGGATGGATGGATGGACGGATGGCTGGATGGATGGCTGGCTGGAGGGATGGATGGATGGCTGGATGGCTGGCTGGATGGATGGATGGCTGGATGGATGGCTGGCTTGAAGAATGGATGGATGGCTGGATGGATGGCTGGACGGATGGATTGCTGGGTGGATGGCTGGCTGGACGGATGGATGGATGGCTGGATGGATGTCTGGATGGATGGATGGTTGGATGGATGGCTGGCTGGAGGAATGGATGGATGGATGGATGGCCGGCTGGATGGCTGGATGGATGGATGGCTGGATGGATGGCTGGCAGGAGGGATGGATGGATGGATGGATGGCTGAATGGTTGGCTGGATGGATGGATGGCGGATGGATGGGTGGCTGGAGGGATGGATGGATTGATGGATGGCTGGATGGACGGCTGGATGGATGGATGGCTGGACGGAAGGCTGGCTGGAGGGATGGATGGATGGATGGCTGGATGCAGGGATGGCTGGATGGTTGGCTGGCTGGAGGGATGGATGGATGGATGTATGGCTGGATGGATGTCTGGATGGAGGGATGGCTGGATGGATGGCTGGCTGTAGGGATGGATGGATGGATGGATGGCTGGGTGGATGGCTGGATGGATGGATGGCTTAATGACTGGCTGGCTGGAGGGATGGATGGATGGATGGCTGGATGGATGGCTGGATCGATGGATGGCTGGATGTACGGCTGGCTGGAGGGATGGATGGATGGATGGATGGCTGGATGGATGGCTGGATAGAGGAATTGCTGGATGGATGGCTGGCTGGAGGGATGGATGGATGGATGGATGGCTGGATGGATGGATGGCTGGATGGATGGCTGAATGGATGGATGGCTGGATGGATGGCTGGCTGGAGGGATGGCTGGATGGCTGGATGAATGGCTGAATGGATGGATGGATGGATGAATGGCTGGCTGGAGGGATGGATGGATGGATGGATGGATGGCTGGATGGATGGATGGATGGATGGCTGGATGGACGACTGGCTGGAGGGATGGATGGATGGATGGATGGCTGGATGGATGGCTGGATGGATGGATGGCTGGATGGATGGCTGGCTGGAGGGATGGATGGCTGGATGGATGTCTGGATGGATGGATGCCCGGATGGATGGCTGGCTGGAGGGATGGATGGATGGATGGATGGCTGGATGGATGGCTGGATGGATGGATGGCTGGATGGATGGCTTTCAGGAGGGATGGATGGATGGATGGCTGGATGGATGGCTGGATGGATGGCTGGCTGGAGGGATGGATGAATGGATGGCTGGATGGATGGCTGGCTGGAGGGATGGATTGAAGCATGGATGGCTGGATGGATAGCTGGATGGATGGCTGGATGGATGGCTGGCTGGTGGGATGGATGAATGGATGGATGCCTGGATGGAGGGATGGCTGGATGGTTGGCTGGCTGGAGGGATGGATGGATGGATGGATGGATGTCTGGATGGATGGCTTGATGGAGGGATGGCTGGATGGATGGCTGGCTGGAGGGATGGATGGCTGGATGGATGGCTGGATGGATGGCTGGATGGTTTGATGGCTTAATGACTGGCTGGCTGGAGGGATGGATGGATGGCTGAATGGATGGTTGAATGGATGGATGGATGGATGTATGGCTGGCTGGAGAGATGGATGAATGGTTGGATGGCTGGATGGATGGCTGGATGGAGGGATGGCTGGATGGATGACTGGCTGGAGGGATGAATGGATGGATGGATGGCTGGATGGATGGATGGCTTGATGGATGGCTTGCTGGAGGGATGGATGGATGGATGGATGGATGGATGGCTGGATGGATGGATGACTGGATGAAGGCTGGCTCGAGTGATGGATGGATTGATGGCTGGATGGATGGCTTGATGGATGGATGGCTGGATGGATGACTGGCTGGAGGAATGGATGGATGGATGGATCGCTGGATGGGGGGCTGAATCGATGGATGGCTGGCTGGAAGGAAGGATGGATGGATGAATGGCTGGATGGATGGCTGGATGGATGGCTGGCTGGATGGATGGCTGGCTGGAGGGATGGATGGATGGCTGGATGGATGGATGGCCGAATGGATGGCTGGCAGAAGGGATGGACGGTTGGCTGAAAGGATGGCTGGATGGATGGATGGCTGGATGGATGGCTGGCTGGAGGGATGGATGAATGGATGGATGGATGGATGGCTGGATGGCAGGATGACTGGATGGATGGCTGGCTGGGCGGGTGGATTGCTGGATGGCTGGCTGGATTGATGGCTGGATGGATGGATGGATGGATGGCTGGCTGGTTGGAGGTATGGATGGATGGATGAATGGCAGGATGGATGGCTGGATGGAGAGATGGATGAATGCATGGATGGCTGGATGGATGGCTGGATGGAGGGATGGCTGGATGGATGGCTGGCTGGAGGGATGGATGGATGGACGGGTGGCTGGATGGCTGGCTGAATGGATGGATGGCTGGATGGATGGCTTGCTGGAGGGAGGGAGGAAGGGGGTGAATGGTGGGAGGGAGGAAGAGGGGAAGGGGGAGGGAGGAGGGGGGAAGGGGGGGAGGGAGGGGGGGAAGGGGTGGAGGGAGGGGGAGGAAGGGGGGAGGGAGGAAGGGGGAGGGAGGGGGAGGAAGGGGGAGGGAGGGGGAGGAAGGGGGAGGGAGGGGGAGGAAGTGGGGAGGGAGGGAGGGGGAGGAAGGGGGAGGGGGAGGAAGGGGGGAGGGAGCGAGGGAGGGGGAGGTAGGGGGTAGGAAGGGGGGAGGGGGGAGGGAGGGAGGGGAGGAAGGGGGAGGAGGGGAGGGAGGTGCAGGAAGAGGGGAAGGGAGGGGCAGGAAGGGGGAGGGAGGGGGAGGAAGGGAGAGGGGGGAGGGTGGGGGAGGAAGGGGGAGGGAGGGGGAGGAAGGGGGAGGGAGGGAGGGGGGAGGGAGGGGGAGGAAGGGGGAGGGAGGGGGAGGAAGGGGGTAGGTGGAGGAAGGGGGGAGGGGGTGGAAGGGGGAGGGAGGGGGAGGAAGGAGGAAGGGGGAGGGGGGAGGGAGGGAGGGGGAGGAAGGAGGAAGGGGGAGGGGGGAGGGAGGGAGGGGGAGGAAGGGGGAGGAGGGGGAGGGAGGGGCAGGAAGGGGGAGGGAGGGGGAGGAAGGGTTTGAGGGGGAAGGGATGGGGAGGAAGGGGGAGGGAGGGGGAGGAAGGGGGGAGGGAGGGGGAGGAAGGGGGAGTGGGAGGGGGAGGAAGGGGGCAGGGAGGGGAGGAAGGGGGGAGGGGGAGGAAGGGGGGAGGGAGGGGGAGGAAGGGGGGAAGGGAGGGGGGGAAGGGAGGGGGAGGAAGGGGGAGGGAGGGGAAGGAGGCGGGGAGGGAGGGAGGGGGAGGAAGGGAGGAAGGGGGAGGAAGGGGGAGGAAGGGGGAGGGAGGGGAGAAAGGGGGGAGGGAGGGGAGGAAGGCGGGAGGGGCGGAAGGGGGGAGGGATTGGAGGAAATGGGGAGGAAGGGGGGGAGGGAGGGGAGAAGGGGGGGAGGGGGGAGGGAGGGGAGAAGGGGGGGAGGGAGGGGTGGAAGGGGGGGAGGGAGGGGTGGAAGGGGGGAGGGAGGGGGAGGGAGGGGGGTGAAAGGGGGGAGGGAGGGGAGGAAGGGGGAGGGAGGGGAGGAAGGGGAGGGAGGGGAGGAAGGGGGTGGGAGGACAGGAAGGGGGGAGGGAGGGGAGGAAGGCGGAGGGAGGGGTGGAAGGGGGGGAGGGAGGGGGGAGGGAGGGGGGAGGAAGGGGGGGAGGGAGGGGAGGGAGGGGGGAGGGAGGGGGAGGAAGGGGGACCGAGAGGGAGGAAGGGAGGGAGGGAGGGGGAGGAAGGGGGGAGGGAGGGGGAGGAAGGGGGAGGGAGGGGGAGGAAGGGGGAGGGAGGGGGGAGGGAGGGGGGAGGGAGGGGGGAGGGAGGGGGAGGGAGGGGGAGGAAGGGGGAGGAAGGGGGGAGGGAGGGGGAGGAAGGGGGGTAGGGAGGGGGAGGCAGGGGGGAGGAAGGGGGAGGGGGGAGGGAGGGAGGGGGAGGAAGGGGGAGGAGGGGGAGGGGGGGCAGGAAGAGGGGAAGGGAGGGGCAGGAAGAGGGGAAGGGTGGGGCAGGAAGGGGGAGGGAGGGGGAGGAAGGGGGAGGGGGGGAGGGAGGGGGAGGAAGGGGGGAGGGAGGAGGGAGGGAGGGGGAGGGAGGGAGGGGGAGGGAAGGGAGGAAGGGGGAGGGAGGGGGAGGAAGGGGGGAGGGAGGGGGAGGAAGGGGGAGGAAGGGGGGAGGGAGTGGGAGGAAGGGGGAGGAAGGGGGAGGGGGGGAGGGAGGGGGAGGAAGGGGGAGGGAGGGGGAGGGAGGGGGAGGGAGGGAGGGGGGAGGGAGGGGGAGGAATGGGGAGGGAGGGGGAGGAAGGGGGGAGGGAGGGGGAGGAAGGGGGAGGGAAGGGGGAGTGAGGGGGAGGAAGGGGGAGGGAGGGGGAGAAGGGGGCGGAGGGAGGGGGAGGAAGGGGCTGAGGGAGGGGGAGGAAGGGGGAGGGAGGGGGAGGAAGGGGGGAGGGAGGGGGAGGAAGGGGGAGGGAGGGGGACGAAGGGGGGGGAGGGGGAGGAAGGGGGGGGTGGGAAGGGGAGGGAGGGGGAGGAAGGTGGGAGGGAGGGGGAGAAAGGGGCGGAGGGAGGGGAGGAAGGGGCGGAGGGAGGGGGAGGAAGGGGGAGGGAGGGGGAGGAAGGGGGAGGGAGGGGAGGAAGGGGGAGGGAGCGGAGGAAGGGGGGAGGGAGGGGGAGGAAGGGGGAGGGAGGGGGAGGAAGGGGGAGGGAGGGGGAGGAAGGGAGGGGGGGAGGGAGGGAGCGAGTGGGGGAGGGAGGGGGGAAGGAGGGGGAGGGAGGGGGAGGGAGGGAGGGGGAGGAAGAGGGGAGGGAGGGGGAGGGCATGGGAGGAAGGGCGGAGGAAGGGGGAGGGAGGGGGAGGGAGCGGGAGGAAGGGGGGAGTGAGGGGGAGGAAGGGGGAGGGAGGGGGAGGAAGGGGGGAAGGGGGAGGAAGGGGTGAGGGAGGAAGGGGGTGAATGGTGGGAGGGAGGAAGAGGGGAAGGGGGAGGGAGGAGGGGGGAAGGGGGGGAGGGAGGGGGGGAAGGGGTGGAGGGAGGGGGAGGAAGGGGGGAGGGAGGAAGGGGGGAGGGAGGGGGAGGAAGGGGGAGGGAGGGGGAGGAAGGGGGAGGGAGGGGGAGGAAGTGGGGAGGGAGGGAGGGGGAGGAAGGGGGAGGGGGAGGAAGGGGGGAGGGAGCGAGGGAGGGGAGGTAGGGGGTAGGAAGGGGGGAGGGGGGGAGGGAGGGAGGGGAGGAAGGGGGAGGAGGGGAGGGAGGTGCAGGAAGAGGGGAAGGGAGGGGCAGGAAGGGGGAGGGAGGGGGAGGAAGGGAGAGGGGGGAGGGTGGGGGAGGAAGGGGGGAGGGAGGGGGAGGAAGGGGGAGGGAGGGAGGGGGGAGGGAGGGGGAGGAAGGGGGAGGGAGGGGGAGGAAGGGGGTAGGTGGAGGAAGGGGGGAGGGGGTGGAAGGGGGAGGGAGGGGGAGGAAGGAGGAAGGGGGAGGGGGGAGGGAGGGAGGGGGAGGAAGGAGGAAGGGGGAGGGGGGAGGGAGGGAGGGGGAGGAAGGGGGAGGAGGGGGAGGGAGGGGCAGGAAGGGGGAGGGAGGGGGAGGAAGGGTTTGAGGGGGAAGGGATGGGGAGGAAGGGGGAGGGAGGGGGAGGAAGGGGGGAGGGAGGGGGAGGAAGGGGGAGTGGGAGGGGGAGGAAGGGGGCAGGGAGGGGAGGACGGGGGAGGGGGAGGAAGGGGGGAGGGAGGGGGAGGAAGGGGGGAAGGGAGGGGGGGAAGGGAGGGGGAGGAAGGGGGGAGGGAGGGGAAGGAGGCGGGGAGGGAGGGAGGGGGAGGAAGGGAGGAAGGGGGAGGAAGGGGGAGGAAGGGGGAGGGAGGGGAGAAAGGGGGGAGGGAGGGGAGGAAGGCGGGAGGGGCGGAAGGGGGGAGGGATTGGAGGAAATGGGGAGGAAGGGGGGAGGGAGGGGAGAAGGGGGGGAGGGGGGAGGGAGGGGAGAAGGGGGGGAGGGAGGGGTGGAAGGGGGGGAGGGAGGGGTGGAAGGGGGGAGGGAGGGGGAGGGAGGGGGGTGAAAGGGGGGGAGGGAGGGGAGGAAGGGGGAGGGAGGGGAGGAAGGGGAGGGAGGGGAGGAAGGGGGTGGGAGGACAGGAAGGGGGGAGGGAGGGGAGGAAGGCGGAGGGAGGGGTGGAAGGGGGGGAGGGAGGGGGGAGGGAGGGGGGAGGAAGGGGGGGAGGGAGGGGAGGGAGGGGAGGAAGGGGGGGAGAGAGGGGAGGAAGGCGGGAGGGGCGGAAGGGGGGAGGGATGGGAGGAAGGGGGAGGAAGGGGGGAGGGAGGGGAGAAGGGGGGGAGGGGGGAGGGAGGGGAGAAGGGGGGAGGGAGGGGTGGAAGGGGGGGAGGGAGGGGTGGAAGGGGGGAGGGAGGGGGGGAGGGAGGGGGGTGAAAGGGGGGAGGGAGGGGAGGAAGGGGGAGGGAGGGGAGGAAGGGGGAGGGAGGGGAGGAAGGGGGAGGGAGGGGAGGAAGGGGGAGGGAGGACAGGAAGGGGGGACGGAGGGGAGGAAGGCGGAGGGAGGGGTGGAAGGGGGGAGGGAGGGGGGAGGGAGGGTGGAGGAAGTGTGGGAGGGAGGGGAGGGAGGGGAGGAAGGGGGAGGGAGGGGAGGAAGGGGGAGGGAGGGGAGGAAGGGGGAGGGAGGGGAGGAAGGGGGGATGGAGGGGAGGAAGGGGGAGGGAGGGGAGGAAGGGGGGAGGGGAGGAAGGGGGGAGGGAGGGGAGGAAGGGGGAGGGAGGAGAGGAAGGGGGAGGAAGGGGGAGGGAGGGGAGGAAGGGGAGAGGGAGGGGAGGAAGGGGGGAGTGTCGGTAGGAAGGGGGAGTGAGGGGAGGAAGGGGGAGTGAGGGGAGGGAGGGGGGAGCCATGCATCCAGCCATCCTTCCATCTAGCCGTACATCCGGCCATCCATCCATGACTCCATTCCTCCAGCCAGCCATCCATCCAGCCATCCATCGATCTTGCCATCCATTCAGCCAGACATCCATCCATCCCTCCAGCCAGCCATCCATCCAGCCTTCCATCCATCCAGCCATCCGTCCAGCCATTCATTAATCCATCCATTCCTCCAGCCAGCAATCCATCCAGCCATCCATCCAGCCATCCATCCAGCCATCCATCCATCCATCCTCCTGCCAGCCATCCATCCAGCCATCCATCCATCCATCCATCCCTTCAGCCAGCCATCCATCTAGCCATCCATCCATCCAGCCATCCATCCAGCCATCCATCCATCCATCTATCCATCCCTCCAGCCAGCCATCCATCCAGCCATCCATCCATCCATCCCTCCAGCCAATCGCCCATCCAGCCGTCCATCCATCCAGCCATTCATCCAGCCATCCATCCAGCCATCCATCCCTCCAGCAATCCACCCATCCAACCATTCCTCCATGCAGCCATCCATCCAGCCATCCATCCATCCATCCATCCCTCCAGCCAGATATCCATCAAGCCATCCCTCCATCCATCCGTCCATCCATCCATCCATCCAGCCATCCATCCATCCAGCCAGCCTTCCATCCAGCCATCCCTCCATTCAGCCATCCATCCAGCCATCCATCCATCCGTCACTCCAGGCAGTCATCCCTCCATCCAGCCATCCATCCAGCCATCCATCCATCCCTCCAGCCAGCCGCCCATCCAGCCATCCCTCCATCCAGCCATCCATCCAGCCAATAATCCATCCATCCATCCCTCCAGCCAGCCATCCATCCAGCCATCCCTCCATCCAGCCATCCATCCAGCCATCCATCCATCCCTCCAGCCAGCCAACCATCCAGCCATCCCTCCATCCAGCCATCCATCCAGCCATCCATCCATCCATCCATCCATCCCTCCAGCCAGCCATCCATCCATCCATCCATCCATCCAGCCAGCCATCCAGACAACCATCCATCAATCCATCCCTCCAGCCAGCCATGCATCCAGCCATCCTTCCATCCAGCCGTCCATCCGGCCATCCATCCATGACTCCATTCCTCCAGCCAGCCATCCATCCAGCCATCCATCGATCTTGCCATCCATTCAGCCAGACATCCATCCATCCCTCCAGCCAGCCATCCGTCCAGCCTTCCATCCATCCAGCCATCCGTCCAGCCATTCATTAATCCATCCATTCCTCCAGCCAGCAATCCATCCAGCCATCCATCCAGCCATCCATCCAGCCATCCATCCATCCATCCCTCCAGCCAGCCATCCATCCAGCCATCCATCCATCCATCCATCCCTTCAGCCAGCCATCCATCCAGCCATCAATCCATCCAGACATCCATCCAGCCATCCATCCAACCATCTATCCCTCCAGCCAGCCATCCATCCGGACATCCATCCATCCAGCCATCCATTCAGCCACCCATCCATTCATCCATCTCTCCAGCCAGCCAGCCATCCAGCCATCCATCTATCCAGCCATCCATCCAGCCATCCATCCATCCATCCCTCCAGCCAGCCATCCATCCATCCATCCCTCCAGCCAGCCATCCATCCAGCCATCCATCCATCCGCCATCCATCCAGCCATCCATCCATCCGTCCATCCATCCATCCATCCATCCATCCAGCCATCCATCCAGCCATCCATCCATCCATCCAGCCATTCATCCAGGCATCCATCCATCCATCCATCCCTCCAGCCAGCCATCCATCCAGCCATCCATCCATCCAGCCATCCATCCATCAATCCACCCGCCCAGCCAGCCAACCATCCAGCCATCCAGCCATCCAGTCATCCATCCAGCCATCCATCCATTTATCCATCCCTCCAGCCAGCCACCAATCCAGCCATCCATCCATCCAGCCATCCATACAGCCATCCATCCATCCATCCATCCCTTCAGCCAGCCATCCATTCGGCCATCCATCCAGACATACATCCATCCATCCCTCCAGCCAGCCATCCCTCCAGCCAGCCAACCATCCAGCCATCCCTCCATCCAGCCATCCATCCAGCCATCCATCCATCCATCCATCCATCCCTCCAGCCAGCCATCCATCGAGCTATCCAACCATCCAGCCAGCCATCCAGACAACCATCCATCAATCCATCCCTCCAGCCAGCCATGCATCCAGCCATCCTTCCATCCAGCCGTCCATCCGGCCATCCATCCATGACTCCATTCCTCCAGCCAGCCATCCATCCAGCGAGCCATCGATCTAGCCATCCATTCAGCCAGCCATCCATCCATCCCTCCAGTCAGCCATCCATCCAGCCTTCCATCCATCCAGCCATCCGTCCAGCCATTCATTAATCCATCCATTCCTCCAGCCAGCAATCCATCCAGCCATCCATCCAGCCATCCATCCAGCCATCCATCCATCCATCCATCCCTCCAGCCAGCCATCCATCCAGCCATCCATCCATCCATCCATCCCTCCAGCCAGCCATCCATCCAGCCATCCATCCATTCAGACATCCATCCAGCCATCCATCCAACCATCTATCCCTCCAGCCAGCCATCCCTCCGGACATCCATCCATTCAGCCATCCATTCAGCCACCCATCCATCCATCCATCTCTCCAGCCAGCCAGCCATCCAGCCATCCATCTATCCAGCCATCCATCCAGCCATCCATCCATCCATCCCTCCAGCCAGCCATCCATCCATCCATCCCTCCAGCCAGCCATCCATCCAGCCATCCATCCATCCCGCCATCCATCCAGCCATCCATCCATCCGTCCATCCATCCATCCAGCCATCCATCCAGCCATCCATCCAGCCATCCATCCATCCATCCAGCCAGCCATATATCCATGCATCCATCCATCCATCCATCCATCCAGCCATCCATCCATCCAGCCATCCATCCAGCCATCCATCCATCCATCCCTCCATCCATCCGTCCATCCATCCATCCATCCAGCCTTCCATCCAGCCATCCACCCAGCCACCCACCCATCCATCCATCTCTCCAGCCAGCCAGCCATCCAGCCATCCATCTATCTCGCCATCCATCCAGCCATCCATCCAGCCATCCCTCCAGCCAGCCATCCATCCATCTATCCCTCCAGCCAGCCATCCATCCAGCCATCCATCCATCCAGCCTTCCATCCAGCCATCCATCCATCCATCCATCCATCCATCCAGCCATCCATCCAGCCATCCATCCATCCATCCGTCCATCCAGCCATCCATCCAGGAATCCATCCAGCCATCCATCCATCCTTCAATCCCTCCAGCCATCCATCCATCCATCCCTCCAGCCAATCGCCCATCCAGCCGTCCATCCATCCAGCCATCCATCCAGCCATCCATCCAGCCATCCATCCCTCCAGCAATCCACCCATCCAACCATTCCTCCATGCAGCCATCCATCCAGCCATCCATCCATCCATCCATCCCTCCAGCCAGATATCCATCAAGCCATCCCTCCATCCATCCGTCCATCCATCCATCCATCCAGCCATCCATCCATCCAGCCAGCCTTCCATCCAGCCATCCCTCCATACAGCCATCCATCCAGCCATCCATCCATCCGTCACTCCAGCCAGTCATCCCTCCATCCAGCCATCCATCCAGCCATCGATCCATCCCTCCAGCCAGCCGCCTATCCAGCCATCCCTCCATCCAGCCATCCATCCAGCCAATAATCCATCCATCCATCCCTCCAGCCAGCCATCCATCCAGCCATCCCTCCATCCAGCCATCCATCCAGCCATCCATCCATCCCTCCAGCCAGCCAACCATCCAGCCATCCCTCCATCCAGCCATCCATCCAGCCATCCATCCATCCATCCATCCATCCCTCCAGCCAGCCATCCATCGATCCATCCATCCATCCAGCCAGCCATCCAGACAACCATCCATCAATCCATCCCTCCAGCCAGCCATGCATCCAGCCATCCTTCCATCCAGCCGTACATCCGGCCATCCATCCATGACTCCATTCCTCCAGCCAGCCATCCATCCAGCCATCCATCGATCTTGCCATCCATTCAGCCAGACATCCATCCATCCCTCCAGCCAGCCATCCATCCAGCCTTCCATCCATCCAGCCATCCGTCCAGCCATTCATTAATCCATCCATTCCTCCAGCCAGCAATCCATCCAGCCATCCATCCAGCCATCCATCCAGCCATCCATCCATCCATCCTCCTGCCAGCCATCCATCCAGCCATCCATCCATTCATCCATCCCTTCAGCCAGCCATCCATCTAGCCATCCATCCATCCAGCCATCCATCCAGCCATCCATCCATCCATCCATCCATCCCTCCAGCCAGCCATCCATCCAGCCATCCATCCATCCATCCCTCCAGCCAATCGCCCATCCAGCCGTCCATCCATCCAGCCATCCATCCAGCCATCCATCCAGCCATCCATCCCTCCAGCAATCCACCCATCCAACCATTCCTCCATGCAGCCATCCATCCATCCAGCCATCCATCCATCCATCCATCCCTCCAGCCAGATATCCATCAAGCCATCCCTCCATCCATCCGTCCATCCATCCATCCATCCAGCCATCCATCCATCCAGCCAGCCTTCCATCCAGCCATCCCTCCATACAGCCATCCATCCAGCCATCCATCCATCCGTCACTCCAGCCAGTCATCCCTCCATCCAGCCATCCATCCAGCCATCCATCCATCCCTCCAGCCAGCCGCCCATCCAGCCATCCCTCCATCCAGCCATCCATCCAGCCAATAATCCATCCATCCATCCCTCCAGCCAGCCATCCATCCAGCCATCCCGCCATCCAGCCATCCATCCAGCCATCCATCCATCCCTCCAGCCAGCCAACCATCCAGCCATCCCTCCATCCAGCCATCCATCCAGCCATCCATCCATCCATCCATCCATCCCTCCAGCCAGCCATCCATCGATCCATCCATCCATCCAGCCAGCCATCCAGACAACCATCCATCAATCCATCCCTCCAGCCAGCCATGCATCCAGCCATCCTTCCATCCAGCCGTCCATCCGGCCATCCATCCATGACTCCATTCCTCCAGCCAGCCATCCATCCAGCCATCCATCGATCTTGCCATCCATTCAGCCAGACATCCATCCATCCCTCCAGCCAGCCATCCATCCAGCCTTCCATCCATCCAGCCATCCGTCCAGCCATTCATTAATCCATCCATTCCTCCAGCCAGCAATCCATCCAGCCATCCATCCAGCCATCCATCCAGCCATCCATCCATCCATCCCTCCAGCCAGCCATCCATCCAGCCATCCATCCATCCATCCATTCCTTCAGCCAGCCATCCATCCAGCCATCAATCCATCCAGACATCCATCCAGCCATCCATCCAACCATCTATCCCTCCAGCCAGCCATCCATCCGGACATCCATCCATCCAGCCATCCATTCAGCCACCCATCCATTCATCCATCTCTCCAGCCAGCCAGCCATCCAGCCATCCATCTATCCAGCCATCCATCCAGCCATCCATCCATCCATCCCTCCAGCCAGCCATCCATCCATCCATCCCTCGAGCCAGCCATCCATCCAGCCATCCATCCATCCGCCATCCATCCAGCCATCCATCCATCCGTCCATCCATCCATCCATCCATCCATCCAGCCATCCATCCAGCCATCCATCCATCCATCCAGCCATTCATCCATGCATCCATCCATCCATCCATCCCTCCAGCCAGCCATCCATCCAGCCATCCATCCATCCAGCCATCCATCCATCAATCCACCCGCCCAGCCAGCCAACCATCCAGCCATCCAGCCATCCAGTCATCCATCCAGCCATCCATCCATTTATCCATCCCTCCAGCCAGCCACCAATCCAGCCATCCATCCATCCAGCCATCCATTCAGCCATCCATCCATCCATCCATCCCTTCAGCCAGCCATCCATTCGGCCATCCATCCAGACATCCATCCATCCATCCCTCCAGCCAGCCATCCATCTAGCCATCCATCCATCCAGCCATCCATCCAGCCATCCATCCATCCATCTATCCCACCTGCCAGCCATCCATCCAGCCATCCATCCAACCATCCATCCAGCCATCCATCCATCCATCCTTCCCTCCAGCCAGCCATCCATTCAGTCATCCATCCATACAGCCATCCATTCAGCCATCCATCCATCGATCCTTCCCTGCAGCCAGCCATCCATCCAGCCATCCATCCATCCAGCCACCCATCCAGCCATCCATCCATCCATCCATCCCTCCAGCCAGACATTCATCCTGGAGCCCTCCATTCAGACATCCATCCAGCCATCCAACCATTCATCCGTCTCTCCAGCCAGCCTTAAATCCAGCCATCCATCCATCCATCCATCCCTCCAGCCAGCCAACCAACCAGCCATCCCTCAATCCAGCCATCCATCCATCCAGCCATCCATCCAGCCATCCATCCATCCATCTATCCCTCCTGCCAGCCATCCATCCAGCCATCCATCCATCCAACCATCCATCCAGCCATCCATCCGTCCCTCCAGCCAGCCATCCATCCAGCCATCCATCCATCAAGCCATCCATCCATCCATCCTTCGCTCCAGCCAGCCATCCATCCAGCCTTCCATCCATCCAGCCACCCATCCAGCCAACCATCCATGCATCCAACCCTCCAGCCAGTCATCCATCCAGCCATCCCTGCATCCAGCTATCCATCCAGCCATCCAACCATTCATCCATCTCTCCAGCCACCCATACATCCAGCCATCCTTCCATCCAGCCATCCATCCAGCCATCCATCCATCCATCCATCCCTCCAGCCAGCCAGTCATTAAGCCATCCATGCATCCATCCAACCATCCAGCCATCCATCCAGCCAGCAATCCATCCAGCCAGCCATCCATCCAGCCATCCCTCCATCCAGCCATCCATCCAGCCATCCATCCATCCATCCATCCCTCCAGCCAGCCAACCAACCAGCCTTCCCTCCATCCAGCCATCCATCCATCCATCCATCCCACCAGCCAGCCATCCATCCAGCCATCCATCCAGCTATCCATCCAGCCATCCATCCATCAATCCATCCCTCCAGCCAGCCATCCATCCAGCCATCTATCCAACCAGCCGTCCATCCAGCCATCGATCCATCCATCCATCCCTTCAGCCTGCCATCCATCCAGCCATCCATCCAACCAGCCATCCATGCAGCCATCCATCCATCAATCCATCCATCCAGCCATCCATCCCTCCAGCAATCCATCCATCCAACCATTCCTCCATCCAGCCATCCATCCAGCCATCCATCATTCCATCCATCTCTCCAGCCAGATATACATCCAGCCATCCCACCATCCATCCGTCCATCCATCCATCCATCCAGCCATCCATCCATCCAGCCAGCCTTCCATCCAGCCATCCCTCCATACAGCCATCCATCCAGCCATCCATCCATTCCTCACTCCAGCCAGTCATCCCTCCATCCAGCCATCCATCCAGCCATCCATCCATCCCTCCAGCCAGCCACCCATCCAGCCATCCCTCCATCCAGCCATCCATCCAGCCAATAATCCATCCATCCATCCCTCCAGCCAGCCATCCATCCAGCCATCCCTCCATCCAGGCATCCATCCAGCCATCCATCCATCCCTCCAGCCAGCCAACCATCCAGCCATCCCTCCATCCAGCCATCCATCCAGCCATCCTTCCATCCATCCCTCCAGCCAGCCATCCATCGAGCCATCCATCCATCCAGCCAGCCAGCCAGACAACCATCCATCAATCCATCCCTCCAGCCAGCCATGCATCCAGCCATCCTTCCATCCAGCCGTCCATCCGGCCATCCTTCCATGACTCCATTCCTCCAGCCAGCCATCCATCCAGCCATCCATCGATCTAGCCATCCATTCAGCCAGCCATCCATCCATTCTTCCAGCCAGCCATCCATCCAGCCTTCCATCCATCCAGCCATCCGTCCAGCCATTCATTAATCCATCCATTCCTCCAGCCAGCAATCCATCCAGCCATCCATCCAGCCATCCATCCAGCCATCCATCCATCCATCCATCCCTCCAGCCAGCCATCCATCCAGCCATCCATCCATCCATCCATCCCTCCAGCCAGCCATCCATCCAACCAGCCATCCATGCAGCCATCCATCCATCAATCCATCCATCCAGCCATCCATCCCTCCAGCAATCCATCCATCCAACCATTCCTCCATCCAGCCATCCATCCAGCCATCCATCATTCCATCCATCTCTCCAGCCAGATATACATCCAGCCATCCCACCATCCATCCGTCCATCCATCCATCCATCCAGCCATCCATCCATCCAGCCAGCCTTCCATCCAGCCATCCCTCCATACAGCCATCCATCCAGCCATCCATCCATTCCTCACTCCAGCCAGTCATCCCTCCATCCAGCCATCCATCCAGCCATCCATCCATCCCTCCAGCCAGCCACCCATCCAGCCATCCCTCCATCCAGCCATCCATCCAGCCAATAATCCATCCATCCATCCCTCCAGCCAGCCATCCATCCAGCCATCCCTCCATCCAGGCATCCATCCAGCCATCCATCCATCCCTCCAGCCAGCCAACCATCCAGCCATCCCTCCATCCAGCCATCCATCCAGCCATCCTTCCATCCATCCATCCATCCCTCCAGCCAGCCATCCATCGAGCCATCCATCCATCCAGCCAGCCAGCCAGACAACCATCCATCAATCCATCCCTCCAGCCAGCCATGCATCCAGCCATCCTTCCATCCAGCCGTCCATCCGGCCATCCTTCCATGACTCCATTCCTCCAGCCAGCCATCCATCCAGCCATCCATCGATCTAGCCATCCATTCAGCCAGCCATCCATCCATTCTTCCAGCCAGCCATCCATCCAGCCTTCCATCCATCCAGCCATCCGTCCAGCCATTCATTAATCCATCCATTCCTCCAGCCAGCAATCCATCCAGCCATCCATCCAGCCATCCATCCAGCCATCCATCCATCCATCCATCCCTCCAGCCAGCCATCCATCCAGCCATCCATCCATCCATCCATCCCTCCAGCCAGCCATCCATCCAGCCATCCATCCATTCAGACATCTATCCAGCCATCCATCCAACCATCTATCCCTCCAGCCAGCCATCCCTCCGGACATCCATCCATTCAGCCATACATTCAGCCACCCATCCATCCATCCATCTCTCCAGCCAGCCAGCCATCCAGCCATCCATCTATCCAGCCATCCATCCAGCCATCCATCCATCCATCCCTCCAGCCAGCCATCCATCCATCCATCCCTCCAGCCAGCCATCCATCCAGCCATCCATCCATCCCGCCATCCATCCAGCCATCCATCCATCCATCCGGCCATCCATCCATCCAGCCATCCATCCAGTCATCCATCCAGCCATCCATCCATCCATCCAGCCAGCCATATATCCATGCATCCATCCATCTATCCATCCATCCATCCAGCCATCCATCCATCCAGCCATCCATCCAGCCATCCATCCATCCATCCATCCCTCCATCCATCCGTCCATCCATCCATCCATCCAGCCTTCCATCCATCCATCCAGCCAACCAGCCATCCATCCATCCAGCCAGCCATCCAGACATCCAGCCATCCATCCAGCCGTCCATCCAGCCTTCCATCCATCCTTCCATCCCTCCAGCCAGCCATCCATCCAGCCATCCATTCGGCCATTCATCCATCCATCCATCCCTCCAGCCAGCCATCCATCCAGCCATCCCTCCATCCAGCCATCCATCCAGCCATCCATCCATCCATCCATCCCTTAAGCCAGCCATCCAGCCAGCCATCCCTCCATCCAGCCGTCCATCCAGCCATCCATCCATCCCTCCAGCCAGCCACCCATACAGCCATCCCTCCATCCAGCCATCCATCCAGCCAATAATCCATCCATCCATCCCTCCAGCCAGCCATCCATCCAGCCACCCCACCATCCAGCCATCAATCCAGCCATCCATCCATCTCTCCAGCCAGCCAACATCCAGCCATCCCTCCATCCAGCCATCCATCCAGCCATCCATCCATCCCTCCAGCCAGCCGTCCATCGAGCCATCCATCCATGCAGCCAGCCATCCAGCCATCCATCCATCAATCCATCCCTCCAGCCAGCCATGCATCCAGCCATCCTTCCATCCAGCCGTCCATCCGGCCATCCATCCATGACTCCATTCCTCCAGCCAGCCATCCATCCAACCATCCTTCGATCTAGCCATCCATTCAGCCATCCATCCATCCATCCCTCCAGCCACCCATCCATCCAGCCTTCCATCCATCCAGCCATCCGTCCAGCCATTCATTAATCCATCCATTCCTCCAGCAAACAATCCATCCAGCCATCCATCCAGCCATCCATCCAGCCATCCATCCATCCATCCCTCCAGCCAGCCATCCATCCAGCCATCCATCCATCCAGCCATCCATCCAGCCATCCATCCATCCATCCATCCCACCAGCCAGCCATCCATCCAGCCATCCATCCATCCAGACATCCATCCAGCCATCCATCCATCCATCCATCCCTCCAGCCAGCAAACCATCCGGACATCCATCCATCCAGCCATCCACCCTGCCACCCACCCATCCATCCATCTCTCCAGCCATCCAGCCATCCAGCCATCCATCTATCTAGCCATTTATCCAGCCATCAATCCAGCCATCCCTCCAGCCAGCCATCCATCCATCTATCCCTCCAGCCAGCCATCCATCCAGCCATCCATCCATCCAGCCATCCATCCAGCCATCCATCCATCCATCCATCCATCCATCCAGCCATCCATCCAGCCATCCATCCATCCATCCGTCCATCCAGCCATCCATCCAGCCATCCATCCAGCCATCCATCCATCCTTCAATCCCTCCAGCCAGCCATCCATCCAGCCATCCCTCCATCCAGCCATCCATCCAGCCATCCATCCATCCCTCCAGCCAGCCGTCCATCGAGCCATCCATCCATGCAGCCAGCCATCCATGCAGCCAGCCATCCAGCCATCCATCCATCAATCCATCCCTCCAGCCAGCCATGCATCCAGCCATCCTTCCATCCAGCCGTCCATCCGGCCATCCATCCATGACTCCATTCCTCCAGCCAGCCATCCATCCAACCATCCTTCGATCTAGCCATCCATTCAGCCATCCATCCATCCATCCCTCCAGCCAGCCATCCAACCAGCCTTCCATCCATCCAGCCATCCGTCCATCCAGCCATCCATCCAGCCATCCATCCAGCCATCCATCCATCCTTCAATCCCTCCAGCCAGCCATCCATCCAGCCATCCATCCAGCCAGCCATCCATCGAACCATCCACCCATCCATCACTCCAGCCATCCATCCATCCAGCCATCCATCCATCCAGCCATCCATCCAGCCATCCATCCATCCATCCGTCCATGACTCCAGCCAGCCATCCATCCAACCATCCATCCATCCATCCCTCCAGCCAATCGCCCATCCAGCCGTCCATCCATCCAGCCATCCATCCAGCCATCCATCCAGCCATCCATCCCTCCAGCAATCCACCCATCCAACCATTCCTCCATGCAGCCATCCATCCAGCCATCCATCCATCCATCCATCCCTCCAGCCAGATATCCATCAAGCCATCCCTCCATCCATCCGTCCATCCATCCATCCATCCAGCCATCCATCCATCCAGCCAGCCTTCCATCCAGCCATCCCTCCATACAGCCATCCATCCAGCCATCCATCCATCCGTCACTCCAGCCAGTCATCCCTCCATCCAACCATCCATCCAGCCATCCATCCATCCCTCCAGCCAGCCGCCCATCCAGCCATCCCTCCATCCAGCCATCCATCCAGCCAATAATCCATCCATCCATCCCTCCAGCCAGCCATCCATCCAGCCATCCCTCCATCCAGCCATCCATCCAGCCATCCATCCATCCCTCCAGCCAGCCAACCATCCAGCCATCCCTCCATCCAGCCATCCATCCAGCCATCCATCCATCCATCCATCCATCCCTCCAGCCAGCCATCCATCGATCCATCCATCCATCCAGCCAGCCATCCAGACAACCATCCATCAATCCATCCCTCCAGCCAGCCATGCATCCAGCCATCCTTCCATACAGCCGTCCATCCGGCCATCCATCCATGACTCCATTCCACCAGCCAGCCATCCATCCAGCCATCCATCGATCTTGCCATCCATTCAGCCAGACATCCATCCATCCCTCCAGCCAGCCATCCATCCAGCCTTCCATCCATCCAGCCATCCGTCCAGCCATTCATTAATCCATCCATTCCTCCAGCCAGCAATCCATCCAGCCATCCATCCAGCCATCCATCCAGCCATCCATCCATCCATCCGTCCAGCCAGCCCTCCATCCAGCCATCCATCCATCCATCCATCCCTTCAGCCAGCCATCCATCCAGCCATCCATCCATCCAGACATCCATCCAGCCATCCATCCAACCATCTATCCCTCCAGCCAGCCATCCATCCGGACATCCATCCATCCAGCCATCCATTCAGCCACCCATCCATTCATCCATCTCTCCAGCCAGCGAGCCATCCAGCCATTCATCTATCCAGCCATCCATCCAGCCATCCATCCATCCATCCCTCCAGCCAGCCATCCATCCATCCATCCCTCCAGCCAGCCATCCATCCAGCCATCCATCCATCCGCCATCCATCCAGCCATCCATCCATCCGTCCATCCATCCATCCATCCATCCATCCAGCCATCCATCCAGCCATCCATCCATCCATCCAGCCATTCATCCATGCATCCATCCATCCATCCATCCCTCCAGCCAGCCATCCATCCAGCCATCCATCCATCCAGCCATCCATCCATCAATCCACCCGCCCAGCCAGCCATCCATCCAGCCATCCAGCCATCCAGTCATCCATCCAGCCATCCATCCATTCATCCATCCCTCCAGCCAGCCACCAATCCAGCCATCCATCCATCCAGCCATCCATTCAGCCATCCATCCATCCATCCATCCTTTCAGCCAGCCACCCATTCGGCCATCCATCCAGACATCCATCCATCCATCCCTCCAGCCAGCCATCCATCCAGCCATCCATCCATCCAGCCATCCATCCAGCCATCAATCCATCCATCTATCCCTCCTGCCAGCCATCCATCCAGCCATCCATTCAACCATCCATCCAGCCATCCATCCATCCATCCTTCCCTCCAGCCAGCCATCCATTCAGCCATCCATCCATACAGCCATCCATTCAGCCATCCATCCATCCATCCTTCCCTGCAGCCAGCCATCCATCCAGCCATCCATCCATCCAGCCACCCATCCAGCCATCCATCCATCCATCCATCCCTCCAGCCAGACATTCATCCTGCCAGCCCTCCATCCAGACATCCATCCAGCCATCCAACAATTCATCCATCTCTCCAGCCAGCCTTAAATCCAGCCATCCATCCATCCATCCCTCCAGCCAGCCAACCAACCAGCCATCCCTCAATCCAGCCATCCATCCATCCAGCCATCCATCCAGCCATCCATCCATCCATCTATCCCTCCTGCCAGCCATCCATCCAGCCATCCATCCATCCAACCATCCATCCAGCCATCCATCCGTCCCTCCAGCCAGCCATCAATCCAGCCATCCATCCATCAAGCCATCCATCCAGCCATCCATCCATCCATCCTTCGCTCCAGCCAGCCATCCATCCAGCCATCCATCCATCCAGCCACCCATCCAGCCAACCATCCATCCATCCAACCCTCCAGCCAGTCATCCATCCTGCCATCCCTGCATCCAGCCATCCATCCAGCCATCCAACCATTCATCCATCTCTCCAGCCACTCATACATCCAGCCATCCTTCCATCCAGCCATCCATCCAGCCATCCATCCATCCATCCATCCCTCCAGCCAGCCAGTCATTAAGCCATCCATGCATCCATCCAACCATCCAGCCATCCATCCAGCCATCCATCCATCCAGCCAGCCATCCATCCAGCCATCCCTCCATCCAGCCATCCATCCAGCCATCCATCCATCCATCCATCCCTCCAGCCAGCCAACCAACCAGCCTTCCCTCCATCCAGCCATCCATCCATCCATCCATCCCACCAGCCAGCCATCCATCCAGCCAACCATCCAGCTATCCATCCAGCCATCCATCCATCAATCCATCCCTCCAGCCAGCCATCCATCCAGCCATCTATCCAACCAGCCGTCCATCCAGCCATCGATCCATCCATCCATCCCTTCAGCCTGCCATCCATCCAGCCATCCATCCATCCAGCCATCCATCCAGCCATCCATCCATCAATCCATCCATCCAGCCATCCATCCCTCCAGCAATCCATCCATCCAACCATTCCTCCATCCAGCCATCCATCCAGCCATCCATCATTCCATCCATCCCTCCAGCCAGATATCCATCCAGCCATCCCTCCATCCATCCGTCCATCCATCCATCCATCCAGCCATCCATCCATCCAGCCAGCCTTCCATCCAGCCATCCCTCCATACAGCCATCCATCCAACCATCCATCCATCCGTCACTCCAGCCAGTCATCCCTCCGTCCAGCCATCCATCCAGCCATCCATCAATCCCTCCAGCCAGCCACCCATCCAGCCATCCCTCCATCCAGCCATCCATCCAGCCAATAATCCATCCATCCATCCCTCCAGCCAGCCATTCCTCCAGCCATCCCTCCATCCAGCCATCCATCCAGCCATCCATCCATCCCTCCAGCCAGCCAACCATCCAGCCATCCCTCCATCCAGCCATCCATCCAGCCATCCATCCATCCATCCATCCCTCCAGCCAGCCATCCATCGAGCCATCCATCCATCCAGCGAGCCATCCAGACAACCATCCATCAATCCATCCCTCCAGCCAGCCATGCATCCAGCCATCCTTCCATCCAGCCGTCCATCCGGCCATCCATCCATGACTCCATTCCTCCAGCCAGCCATCCATCCAGCCATCCATCGATCTAGCCATCCATTCAGCCAGCCATCCATCCATCCCTCCAGCCAGCCATCCATCCAGCCTTCCATCCATCCAGCCATCCGTCCAGCCATTCATTAATCCATCCATTCCTCCAGCCAGCAATCCATCCAGCCATCCATCCAGCCATCCATCCAGCCATCCATCCATCCATCCATCCCTCCAGCCAGCCATCCATCCATCCAGCCATCCATCCATTCAGACATCCATCCAGCCATCCATCCAACCATCTATCCCTCCAGCCAGCCATGCCTCCGGACATCCATCCATTCAGCCATCCATTCAGCCACACATCCATCCATCCATCTCTCCAGCCAGCCAGCCATCCAGCCATCCATCTATCCAGCCATCCATCCAGCCATCCATCCATCCATCCCTCCAGCCTGCCATCCATCCATCCATCCCTCCAGCCAGCCAGCCATCCATCCATCCAGCCATCCATCCATCCCGCCATCCATCCAGCCATCCATCCATCCGTCCATCCATCCATCCTGCCATCTATCCAGCCATCCATCCAGCCATCCATCCATCCATCCAGCCAGCCATATATCCATGCATCCATCCATCCATACATCCATCCAGCCATCCATCCATCCAGCCATCCATCCAGCCATCCATCCATCCATTCATCCCTCCATCCATCCGTCCATCCATCCATCCATCCAGCCTTCCATCCATCCATCCAGCCAACCAGCCATCCATCCATCCAGCCAGCCATCCAGACATCCAGACATCCATCCAGCCGTCCATCCAGCCTTCCATCCATCCTTCCATCCCTCCAGCCAGCAATCCATCCAGCCATCCATTCGGCCATTCATCCATCCATCCATCCCTCCAGCCAGCCATCCATCCAGCCATCCCTCCATCCAGCCATCCATCCAGCCATCCATCCATCCATCCATCCCTCCAGCCAGCCATCCAGCCAGCCATCCCTCCATCCAGCCGTCCATCCAGCCATCCATCCATCCCTCCAGCCAGCCACCCATACAGCCATCCCTCCATCCAGCCATCCATCCAGCCAATAATCCATCCATCCATCCCTCCAGCCAGCCATCCATCCAGCCACCCCACCATCCAGCCATCAATCCAGCCATCCATCCATCCCTCCAGCCAGCCAACCATCCAGCCATCCCTCCATCCAGCCATCCATCCAGCCATCCATCCATCCCTCCAGCCAGCCGTCCATCGAGCCATCCATCCATGCAGCCAGCCAACCAGCCATCCATCCATCAATCCATCCCTCCAGCCAGCCATGCATCCAGCCATCCTTCCATCCAGCCGTCCATCCGGCCATCCATCCATGACTCCATTCCTCCAGCCAGCCATCCATCCAACCATCCTTCGATCTAGCCATCCATTCAGCCAGCCATCCATCCATCCCTCCAGCCAGCCATCCATCCAGCCTTCCATCCATCAAGCCATCCGTCCAGCCATTCATTAATCCATCCATTCCTCCAGCAAACAATCCATCCAGCCATCCATCCAGCCATCCATCCATCAATCCATCCCTCCAGCCAGCCATGCATCCAGCCATCCTTCCATCCAGCCGTCCATCCGGCCATCCATCCATGACTCCATTCCTCCAGCCAGCCATCCATCCAGCCATCCATCGATCTAGCCATCCATTCAGCCAGCCATCCATCCATCCCTCCATCCATCCGTCCATCCATCCATCCATCCAGCCTTCCATCCATCCATCCAGCCAACCAGCCATCCATCCATCCAGCCAGCCATCCAGACATCCAGACATCCATCCAGCCGTCCATCCAGCCTTCCATCCATCCTTCCATCCCTCCAGCCAGCCATCCATCCAGCCATCCATTCGGCCATTCATCCATCCATCCATCCCTCCAGCCAGCCATCCATCCAGCCATCCCTCCATCCAGCCATCCATCCAGCCATCCATCCATCCATCCATCCCTCCAGCCAGCCATCCAGCCAGCCATCCCTCCATCCAGCCGTCCATCCAGCCATCCATCCATCCCTCCAGCCAGCCACCCATACAGCCATCCCTCCATCCAGCCATCCATCCAGCCAATAATCCATCCATCCATCCCTCCAGCCAGCCATCCATCCAGCCACCCCACCATCCAGCCATCAATCCAGCCATCCATCCATCCCTCCAGCCAGCCAACCATCCAGCCATCCCTCCATCCAGCCATCCATCCAGCCATCCATCCATCCCTCCAGCCAGCCGTCCATCGAGCCATCCATCCATGCAGCCAGCCAACCAGCCATCCATCCATCAATCCATCCCTCCAGCCAGCCATGCATCCAGCCATCCTTCCATCCAGCCGTCCATCCGGCCATCCATCCATGACTCCATTCCTCCAGCCAGCCATCCATCCAACCATCCTTCGATCTAGCCATCCATTCAGCCAGCCATCCATCCATCCCTCCAGCCAGCCATCCATCCAGCCTTCCATCCATCAAGCCATCCGTCCAGCCATTCATTAATCCATCCATTCCTCCAGCAAACAATCCATCCAGCCATCCATCCAGCCATCCATCCATCAATCCATCCCTCCAGCCAGCCATGCATCCAGCCATCCTTCCATCCAGCCGTCCATCCGGCCATCCATCCATGACTCCATTCCTCCAGCCAGCCATCCATCCAGCCATCCATCGATCTAGCCATCCATTCAGCCAGCCATCCATCCATCCCTCCAGCCAGCCATCCATCCAGCCTTCCATCCATCCAGCCATCCGTCCAGCCATTCATTAATCCATCCATTCCTCCAGCCAGCAATCCATCCAGCCATCCATCCAGCCATCCATCCAGCCATCCATCCATCCATCCATCCCTCCAGCCAGCCATCCATCCATCCAGCCATCCATCCATTCAGACATCCATCCAGCCATCCATCCAACCATCTATCCCTCCAGCCAGCCATGCCTCCGGACATCCATCCATTCAGCCATCCATTCAGCCACACATCCATCCATCCATCTCTCCAGCCAGCCAGCCATCCAGCCATCCATCTATCCAGCCATCCATCCAGCCATCCATCCATCCATCCCTCCAGCCTGCCATCCATCCATCCATCCCTCCAGCCAGCCAGCCATCCATCCATCCAGCCATCCATCCATCCCGCCATCCATCCAGCCATCCATCCATCCGTCCATCCATCCATCCTGCCATCTATCCAGCCATCCATCCAGCCATCCATCCATCCATCCAGCCAGCCATATATTCATGCATCCATCCATCCATACATCCATCCAGCCATCCATCCATCCAGCCATCCATCCAGCCATCCATCCATCCATTCATCCCTCCATCCATCCGTCCATCCATCCATCCATCCAGCCTTCCATCCATCCATCCAGCCAACCAGCCATCCATCCATCCAGCCAGCCATCCAGACATCCAGACATCCATCCAGCCGTCCATCCAGCCTTCCATCCATCCTTCCATCCCTCCAGCCAGCCATCCATCCAGCCATCCATTCGGCCATTCATCCATCCATCCATCCCTCCAGCCAGCCATCCATCCAGCCATCCCTCCATCCAGCCATCCATCCAGCCATCCATCCATCCATCCATCCCTCCAGCCAGCCATCCAGCCAGCCATCCCTCCATCCAGCCGTCCATCCAGCCATCCATCCATCCCTCCAGCCAGCCACCCATACAGCCATCCCTCCATCCAGCCATCCATCCAGCCAATAATCCATCCATCCATCCCTCCAGCCAGCCATCCATCCAGCCACCCCACCATCCAGCCATCAATCCAGCCATCCATCCATCCCTCCAGCCAGCCAACCATCCAGCCATCCCTCCATCCAGCCATCCATCCAGCCATCCATCCATCCCTCCAGCCAGCCGTCCATCGAGCCATCCATCCATGCAGCCAGCCAACCAGCCATCCATCCATCAATCCATCCCTCCAGCCAGCCATGCATCCAGCCATCCTTCCATCCAGCCGTCCATCCGGCCATCCATCCATGACTCCATTCCTCCAGCCAGCCATCCATCCAACCATCCTTCGATCTAGCCATCCATTCAGCCAGCCATCCATCCATCCCTCCAGCCAGCCATCCATCCAGCCTTCCATCCATCAAGCCATCCGTCCAGCCATTCATTAATCCATCCATTCCTCCAGCAAACAATCCATCCAGCCATCCATCCAGCCATCCATCCAGCCATCCATCCATCCATCCCTCCAGCAAGCCATCCATCCAGCCATCCATCCATCCAGCCATCCATCCAGCCATCCATCCAGCCATCCATCCATCCATCCATCCCACCAGCCAGCCATCCATCCAGCCATCCATCGATCCAGACATCCATCCAGCCATCCATCCATCCATCCATCCCTCCGGCCAGCCAACCATCCGGACATCCATCCATCCAGCCATCCACCCCGCCACCCACCCATCCATCCATTTCTCCAGCCAGCCAGCCAGCCATCCAGCCATCCAACTATCTAGCCATCCATCCAGCCAACCATCCAGCCATCCCTCCAGCCAGCCATCCATCCATCTATCCCTCCAGCCAGCCATCCATCCAGCCATCCATACATCCAGCCATCCATCCAGCCATCCATCCATCCATCCATCCATCCATCCATCCATCCATCCAGCCATCCATCCATCCATCCGTCCATCCAGCCATCCATCCAGCCATCCATCCAGCCATCCAACCATCCTTCAATCCCTCCAGCCAGCCATCCATCCAGTTATCCATCCAGCTAGCCATCCATCGAACCATCCACCCATCCATCACTCCAGCCATCCATCCATCCAGCCATCCATCCATCCAGCCATCCATCCAGCCATCCATCCAGCGATCCATCCATCCATCCATCCCTCCAGCCAATCGCCCATCCAGACGTCCATCCATCCAGCCATCCATCCAGCCATCCATCCAGCCATCCATTCCTCCAGCAATCCACCCATCAAACCATTCCTCCATGCAGCCATCCATCCAGCCATCCATCCATCCATCCCTCCATCCAGCCATCCATCCAGCCATCCAACCATCCCTCCAGCCAGCCGCCCATCCAGCCATCCCTCCATGCAGCCATCCATCCAGCCAATAATCCATCCATCCATCCCTCCAGCCAGCCATCCATCCAGCCATCCCTCCATCCAGCCATCCATCCAGCCATCCATCCATCCCTCCAGCCAGCCAACCATCCAGCCATCCCTCCATCCAGCCATCCATCCAGCCATCCATCCATCCATCCATCCATCCCGCCAGCCAGCCATCCATCGATCCATCCATCCATCCAGCCAGCCATCCAGACAACCATCCATCAATCGATCCCTCCAGCCAGCCATGCATCCAGCCATCCTTCCATCCAGCCGTCCATCCGGCCATCCATCCATGACTCCATTCCTCCAGCCAGCCAACCATCCAGCCAGCCATCGATCTTGCCATCCATTCGGCCAGACATCCATCCATTCCTCCAGCCAGCCAGCCATCCAGCTTTCCATCCATCCAGCCATCCGTCCAGCCATTCATTAATCCATCCATTCCTCCAGCCAGCAATCCATCCAGCCATCCATCCAGCCATCCATCCAGCCATCCATCCATCCATCCCTCCAGCCAGCCATCCATCCAGCCATCCATCCATCCATCCATCCCTTCAGCCAGCCATCCATCCAGCCATCCATCCATCCAGACATCCATCCAGCCATCCATCCAACCATCTATCCCTCCAGCCAGCCATCCATCCAGCTTTCCATCCATCCAGCCATCCGTCCAGCCATTCATTAATCCATCCATTCCTCCAGCCAGCAATCCATCCAGCCATCCATCCAGCCATCCATCCAGCCATCCATCCATCCATCCCTCCAGCCAGCCATCCATCCAGCCATCCATCCATCCATCCATCCCTTCAGCCAGCCATCCATCCAGCCATCCATCCATCCAGACATCCATCCAGCCATCCATCCAACCATCTATCCCTCCAGCCAGCCATCCATCCGGACATCCATCCATTCAGCCATCCATTCAGCCACCCATCCATTCATCCATCTCTCCAGCCAGCCAGCCATCCAGCCATCCAACTATCCAGCCATCCATCAAGCCATCCATCCATCCATCCCTCCAGCCAGCCATCCATCCATCCATCCCTCCAGCCAGCCATCCATCCAGCCATCCATCCATCCGCCATCCATCCAGCCATCCATCCATCCGCCCATCCATCCATCCAGCCATCCATCCAGCCATCCATCCAGCCATCCATCCATCCATCCAGCCATTCATCCATGCATCCATCCATCCATCCATCCCTCCAGCCAGCCATCCATCCAGCCATCCATCCATCCAGCCATCCATCCATCAATCCACCCGCCCAGCCAGCCATCCATCCAGCCATCCAGCCATCCAGTCATCCATCCAGCCATCCATCCATTCATCCATCCCTCCAGCCAGCCACTAATCCAGCCATCCGTCCATCCAGCCATCCATTCAGCCATCCATCCATCCATCTATCCCTTCAGCCAGCCATCCATTCGGCCATCCATCCAGATATCCATCCATCCATCCCTCCAGCCAGCCATCCATCCAGCCATCCATCCATCCAGCCATCCATCCAGCCATCCATCCATCCATCTATCCCTCCTGCAAGCCATCCATCCAGCCATCCATCCATCCAACCATCCATCCAGCCATCCATCCATCCATCCTTCCCTCCAGCCAGCCATCCATTCAGCCATCCATCCATACAGCCATCCATCCAGCCATCCATCCATCCATCCTACCCTGCAGCCAGCCATCCATCCAGCCATCCATCCATCCAGCCACCCATCCAGCCATCCATCCATCCATCCATCCCTCCAGCCAGACATTCATCCTGCCAGCCCTCCATCCAGACATCCATCCAGCCATCCAACCATTCATCCATCTCTCCAGCCAGCCTTACATCCAGCCATCCATCCATCCATCCATCCCTCCAGCCAGCCAACCAACCAGCCATCCCTCCATCCAGCCATCCATCCATCCACCATCCGTCCAGCCATCCATCCATCCATCTATCCCTCCTGCCAGCCATCCATCCAGCCATCCATCCAACCCACCATCCATCCAGCCATCCATCCGTCCCTCCAGCCAGCCATCCATCCAGCCATCCATCCATCAAGCCATTCATCCAGCCATCCATCCATCCATCCTTCGCTCCAGCCAGCCATCCATCCAGCCATCCATCCATCCAGCCACCCATCCAGCCAACCATCCATCCATCCAACCCTCCAGCAAGTCATCCATCCTGCCATCCCTGCATCCAGCCATCCATCCAGCCATCCAACCATTCATCCATCTCTCCAGCCAGCCATACATCCAGCCATCCTTCCATCCAGCCATCCATCCAGCCATCCATCCATCCATCCATCCATCCAGCCAGCCAGTCATTAAGCCATCCATGCATCCATCCATCCATCCAGCCATCTATCCAGCCATCCATCCATCCAGCCAGCCATCCATCCAGCCATCCCTCCATCCAGCCATCCATCCAGCCATCCATCCATCCATCCATCCATCCCTCCAGCCAGCCAACCAACCAGCCTTCCCTCCATCCAGCCATCCATCCATCCATCCATCCCCCCAGCCAGCCATCCATCCAGCCATCCATCCAGCTATCCATCCAGCCATCCATCCATCAATCCATCCCTCCAGCCAGCCATCCATCCAGCCATCTATCCAACCAGCCGTCCATCCAGCCATCGATCCATCCATCCATCCCTTCAGCCTGCCATCCATCCAGCCATCCATCCATCCAGCCATCCATCCAGCCATCCATCCATCAATCCATCCATCCAGCCAGCCATCCATCCAGCCATCCATCCATCCTGCCATCTGTCCAGCCATCCATTCGGCCATCCATCCATTCATCCATCCCTCCAGCCAGCCAACCATTCGGCCATCCATCCATCCAGCCATCCATTCATCCATCGCTCCAGCCAGCCATCCATCCAGCCATCCATCCAGCCATCCATCCATCCATCGATCCCTCCTGCCAGCCATCCATCCAGCCATCCATCCATCCAGCCATCCATCCAGCCATCCATCCATCCATCCATCCCTCCATCCAGCCATCCATCCATCCATCCATCCCTCCAGCCAGCCATCCATCCAGCCATCCATCCATCCAGCCATCCATCCAGCCATCCTTCCATCAATCCATCCCTCCAGCCAGCCATCCACCCAGCCCTCCATCCATCCAGCCGTCCATCCAGCCATCCATCCCTCCAGCCAGCCATCCATCCAGCCATCCATCCATCCTGCCATCCATTCAGCCATCCATCCATCCATCCCTCCAGCCAGCCAACCATCCAGCCATCCATCCATCCTGCCATCCATCCAGCCATCCATCCATCCATCCATTCCTCCAGCCAGCAATCCTTCCAGCCATCCATCCATCCAGCCATCCGTCCAGTCATCCATCCATCCCTCCAGCTATCCCTACATCCAGCCATCCATCCAGCTATCCATCCATCCATCCATTCATCCTTCCAGCCATCCATCCAGCCATCCATCCATCCAGCCTTCCAGCCATCCAGCCATCCATCCATCCACCCATCCATCCATCCTGCCATCCATCCATCCATCCATTCATCCATCCATCCATCCAGCCATCCATCCATCCAGCCATCCATCCAGCCATCCATCCATCCATCCATCCATCCCGCCAGCGAATCATCCATCCAGCCATCCATCCATCCAGCCATCCATCCAGCCATCCATCCATCCATCCATACCTCCAGCCAGCCATTCATCCAGCCATCTATCCATCCAGCCATCCATCCAGCCATCCATCCATCAATCCATCCCTCCAGCAAGCCGTCCATCCATCCATCCATCCATCCTGCCATCCATCCAGCCATCCGTCCATCCATCCATCCCTCCAGCCAACCATCCAGCCAGCCATCACTCCATCCAGCCATCCATCCAGCCATCCATGCATTCATCCATCTCTCCATCCAGCCATCTATCCAGCCATTCATCCATCCATCCATACCTCCAGCCAGCCAGCCATCCATCCATCCATCCATCCAGCCATCCATCCAGCCATCCATCCATCAATCCACCCGCCCAGCCAGCCATCCAACCAGCCATCCAGCCATCCAGCCATCCATCCAGCCATCCATCCATTCATCCATCCCTCCAGCCAGCCATCCATCCAGCCATCCATCCATCCAGCCATCCATTCAGCCATCCATCCATCCATCCCTTCAGCCAGCCATCCATTCGGCCATCCATCCATCCAGCCATCCATCCATCCCTCCCTCCAGCCAGCCATCCATCCAGCCATCCATTCTTCCTGCCATCCTTCCAGCCATCCATCCATCCATCCATCCCTCCTGCCAGCCATCCATCCAGCCATCCATCCATCCAACCATCCATCCAGCCATCCATCCATCCATCCGTCCCTCCAGCCAGCCATCTATCCAGCCATTCATCCATCCATCCATACCTCCAGCCAGCCAGCCAGCCATCCATCCATCCATCCAGCCATCCATCCAGCCATCCATCCATCAATCCATCCGCCCAGCCAGCCATCCATCCAGCCATCCAGCCATCCAGTCATCCATCCAGCCATCCATCCATTCATCCATCCCTCCAGCCAGCCACCAATCCAGCCATCCATCCATCCAGCCATCCATTCAGCCATCCATTCATCCATCCATCCCTTCAGCCAGCCATCCATACGGCCAGCCATCCATACGGCCATCCATCCATCCAGCCATCCATCCATCCATCCCTCCAGCCAGCCATCCATCCAGCCATCCATCCATCCTGCCATCCTTCCAGCCATCCATCCATCCCTCCTGCCAGCCATCCATCCAGCCATCCATCCATCCAGCCATCCATCCAGCCATCCATCCATCCATCCTTCCTTCCAGCCAGTCATCCATCCAGCCAGCCAACCATCCAGCCATCCCACCATCCAGCCATCCATCCATCCATCCATCCCACCAGCCAGCCATCCATGCAGCCATCCATCCAGCTATCCATCCAGCCATCCATCCATCAATCCATCCCTCCAGCCAGCCATCCATCCAGCCATCCATCCATCCAGCCGTCCATCCAGCCATCCATCCATCCATCCATCCCTTCAGCCTGCCATCCATCCAGCCATCCATCCATCCAGCCACCCATCCAGCCATCCATCCATCAATCAATCCATCCAGCCAGCCATCCATCCATCCATCCATACATCCTGCCATCTATCCAGCCATCCATTCAGCCATCCATCCATCCATCCAGCCATCCAACCATCCATTCAGCCAGCCATCCATCCAGCCATCCAGCCATCCAGCCATCCATCCAGCCATCCATCCATTCATCCATCCCTCCAGCCAGCCATCCATCCAGCCATCCATCCATCCAGCCATCCTTTCAGCCATCCATCCATCCATCCATCCCTTCAGCCAGCCATCCATTCGGCCATCCATCCATGCAGCCATCCATCCATCCATCCCTCCAGCCAGCCATCCATCCAGCCATCCATCCATCCTGCCATCCTTCCAGCCATCCATCCATCCATCCATCCCTCCTGCCAGCCATCCATCCAGCCATCCATCCCTCCTGCCGGCCATCCATCCAGCCATCCATCTATCCAACCATCCATCCAGCCATCCATCCATCCATCCGTCCCTCCAGCCAGCCATCCATCCAGCCATCCATCCATCCAGCCATCCATCCAGCCATCCATCCATCCATCCTTCCTTGCAGCCAGTCATCCATCCAGCCATCCATCCATTCAGCCACCCATCCAGCCATCCATCCATCCATACCTCCAGCCAGTCATCCATCCAGCCATCCATCCAACCAGCCATCCATCCAGCCATCCATCCATCCATTCCTCCAGCCAGCCTTCATCCAGCCATCCACCCATCCAGCCATCCATCCAGCCGTCCATCCATCCATCCCTCCAGCAAGCCATCCATCAAGCCATCCATCAAGCCATCCATCCATCCATCCAGCCATCCATCCATCCATCCATCCCTCCAGCCAGCCATCCATCAAGCCATCCCTCCATACAGCCATCCATCCAGCCATCCAACCATTCATCCATCTCTTCAGCCAGCCATACATCCAGCCATCCATCCATCCAGCCATCCATCCAGCCATCCATTCATCCATCCATCCCTCCAGCCAGCCAGTCATTAAGCCATCCAACCATTCAGCCATCCATCCAGCAATCCATCCAGCCATCCATCCCTCCAGCCAGCCATCCATCCAGCCATCCCTCCATCCAGCCATCCATGCAGCCATCCATCCATTCATCCATCCATCCCTCCAGCCAGCCAATCATCCAGCCATCCCACCATCCAGCCATCCATCCATCCATCCATCACACCAGCCAGCCATCCATGCAGCCATCCATCCATCTATCCATCCAGCCATCCATCCATCCATCTATCCCTCCTGCAAGCCATCCATCCAGCCATCCATCCATCCAACCATCCATCCAGCCATCCATCCATCCATCCTTCCCTCCAGCCAGCCATCCATTCAGCCATCCATCCATACAGCCATCCATCCAGCCATCCATCCATCCATCCTTCCCTGCAGCCAGCCATCCATCCAGCCATCCATCCATCCAGCCACCCATCCAGCCATCCATCCATCCATCCATCCCTCCAGCCAGACATTCATCCTGCCAGCCCTCCATCCAGACATCCATCCAGCCATCCAACCATTCATCCATCTCTCCAGCCAGCCTTACATCCAGCCATCCATCCATCCCTCCAGCCAGCCAACCAACCAGCCATCCCTCCATCCAGCCATCCATCCATCCACCATCCATCCAGCCATCCATCCATCCATCTATCCCTCCTGCCAGCCATCCATCCAGCCATCCATCCAACCCACCATCCATCCAGCCATCCATCCGTCCCTCCAGCCAGCCATCCATCCAGCCATCCATCCATCAAGCCATTCATCCAGCCATCCATCCATCCATCCATCCTTCGCTCCAGCCAGCCATCCATCCAGCCATCCATCCATCCAGCCACCCATCCAGCCAACCATCCATCCATCCAACCCTCCAGCAAGTCATCCATCCTGCCATCCCTGCATCCAGCCATCCATCCAGCCATCCAACCATTCATCCATCTCTCCAGCCAGCCATACATCCAGCCATCCTTCCATCCAGCCATCCATCCAGCCATCCATCCATCCATCCATCCATCCAGCCAGCCAGTCATTAAGCCATCCATGCATCCATCCATCCATCCAGCCATCTATCCAGCCATCCATCCATCCAGCCAGCCATCCATCCAGCCATCCCTCCATCCAGCCATCCATCCAGCCATCCATCCATCCATCCATCCATCCCTCCAGCCAGCCAACCAACCAGCCTTCCCTCCATCCAGCCATCCATCCATCCATCCATCCCCCCAGCCAGCCATCCATCCAGCCATCCATCCAGCTATCCATCCAGCCATCCATCCATCAATCCATCCCTCCAGCCAGCCATCCATCCAGCCATCTATCCAACCAGCCGTCCATCCAGCCATCGATCCATCCATCCATCCCTTCAGCCTGCCATCCATCCAGCCATCCATCCATCCAGCCATCCATCCAGCCATCCATCCATCAATCCATCCATCCAGCCAGCCATCCATCCAGCCATCCATCCATCCTGCCATCTGTCCAGCCATCCATTCGGCCATCCATCCATTCATCCATCCCTCCAGCCAGCCAACCATTCGGCCATCCATCCATCCAGCCATCCATTCATCCATCGCTCCAGCCAGCCATCCATCCAGCCATCCATCCAGCCATCCATCCATCCATCGATCCCTCCTGCCAGCCATCCATCCAGCCATCCATCCATCCAGCCATCCATCCAGCCATCCATCCATCCATCCATCCCTCCATCCAGCCATCCATCCATCCATCCATCCCTCCAGCCAGCCATCCATCCAGCCATCCATCCATCCAGCCATCCATCCAGCCATCCTTCCATCAATCCATCCCTCCAGCCAGCCATCCACCCAGCCCTCCATCCATCCAGCCGTCCATCCAGCCATCCATCCCTCCAGCCAGCCATCCATCCAGCCATCCATCCATCCTGCCATCCATTCAGCCATCCATCCATCCATCCCTCCAGCCAGCCATCCATCCAGCCATCCATCCATCCTGCCATCCATCCAGCCATCCATCCATCCATCCATTCCTCCAGCCAGCAATCCTTCCAGCCATCCATCCATCCAGCCATCAGTCCAGTCATCCATCCATCCCTCCAGCTATCCCTACATCCAGCCATCCATCCAGCTATCCATCCATCCATCCATTCATCCTTCCAGCCATCCATCCAGCCATCCATCCATCCAGCCTTCCAGCCATCCAGCCATCCATCCATCCACCCATCCATCCATCCTGCCATCCATCCATCCATCCATTCATCCATCCATCCATCCAGCCATCCATCCATCCAGCCATCCATCCAGCCATCCATCCATCCATCCATCCCGCCAGCGAATCATCCATCCAGCCATCCATCCATCCAGCCATCCATCCAGCCATCCATCCATCCATCCATACCTCCAGCCAGCCATTCATCCAGCCATCTATCCATCCAGCCATCCATCCAGCCATCCATCCATCAATCCATCCCTCCAGCAAGCCGTCCATCCATCCATCCATCCATCCTGCCATCCATCCAGCCATCCGTCCATCCATCCATCCCTCCAGCCAACCATCCAGCCAGCCATCAGTCCATCCAGCCATCCATCCAGCCATCCATGCATTCATCCATCTCTCCATAGAGCCATCTATCCAGCCATTCATCCATCCATCCATACCTCCAGCCAGCCAGCCATCCATCCATCCATCCATCCAGCCATCCATCCAGCCATCCATCCATCAATCCACCCGCCCAGCCAGCCATCCAACCAGCCATCCAGCCATCCAGCCATTCCTCCAGCCATCCATCCATTCATCCATCCCTCCAGCCAGCCATCCATCCAGCCATCCATCCATCCAGCCATCCATTCAGCCATCCATCCATCCCTTCAGCCAGCCATCCATACGGCCATCCATCCATCCAGCCATCCATCCATCCATCCCTTCAGCCAGCCATCCATTCGGCCATCCATCCATCCAGCCATCCATCCATCCCTCCCTCCAGCCAGCCATCCATCCAGCCATCCATTCTTCCTGCCATCCTTCCAGCCATCCATCCATCCATCCATCCCTCCTGCCAGCCATCCATCCAGCCATCCATCCATCCAACCATCCATCCAGCCATCCATCCATCCATCCGTCCCTCCAGCCAGCCATCTATCCAGCCATTCATCCATCCATCCATACCTCCAGCCAGCCAGCCAGCCATCCATCCAGCCATCCATCCAGCCATCCATCCAGCCATCCATCCATCAATCCACCCGCCCAGCCAGCCATCCATCCAGCCATCCAGCCATCCAGTCATCCATCCAGCCATCCATCCATTCATCCATCCCTCCAGCCAGCCACCAATCCAGCCATCCATCCATCCAGCCATCCATTCAGCCATCCATCCATCCATCCATCCCTTCAGCCAGCCATCCATACGGCCATCCATCCATCCAGCCATCCATCCATCCATCCATCCCGCCAGCGAATCATCCATCCAGCCATCCATCCATCCAGCCATCCATCCAGCCATCCATCCATCCATCCATACCTCCAGCCAGCCATTCATCCAGCCATCTATCCATCCAGCCATCCATCCAGCCATCCATCCATCAATCCATCCCTCCAGCAAGCCGTCCATCCATCCATCCATCCATCCTGCCATCCATCCAGCCATCCGTCCATCCATCCATCCCTCCAGCCAACCATCCAGCCAGCCATCAGTCCATCCAGCCATCCATCCAGCCATCCATGCATTCATCCATCTCTCCATAGAGCCATCTATCCAGCCATTCATCCATCCATCCATACCTCCAGCCAGCCAGCCATCCATCCATCCATCCATCCAGCCATCCATCCAGCCATCCATCCATCAATCCACCCGCCCAGCCAGCCATCCAACCAGCCATCCAGCCATCCAGCCATTCCTCCAGCCATCCATCCATTCATCCATCCCTCCAGCCAGCCATCCATCCAGCCATCCATCCATCCAGCCATCCATTCAGCCATCCATCCATCCCTTCAGCCAGCCATCCATACGGCCATCCATCCATCCAGCCATCCATCCATCCATCCCTTCAGCCAGCCATCCATTCGGCCATCCATCCATCCAGCCATCCATCCATCCCTCCCTCCAGCCAGCCATCCATCCAGCCATCCATTCTTCCTGCCATCCTTCCAGCCATCCATCCATCCATCCATCCCTCCTGCCAGCCATCCATCCAGCCATCCATCCATCCAACCATCCATCCAGCCATCCATCCATCCATCCGTCCCTCCAGCCAGCCATCTATCCAGCCATTCATCCATCCATCCATACCTCCAGCCAGCCAGCCAGCCATCCATCCAGCCATCCATCCAGCCATCCATCCAGCCATCCATCCATCAATCCACCCGCCCAGCCAGCCATCCATCCAGCCATCCAGCCATCCAGTCATCCATCCAGCCATCCATCCATTCATCCATCCGTCCAGCCAGCCACCAATCCAGCCATCCATCCATCCAGCCATCCATTCAGCCATCCATCCATCCATCCATCCCTTCAGCCAGCCATCCATACGGCCATCCATCCATCCAGCCATCCATCCATCCATCCCTCCAGCCAGCCATCCATCCAGCCATCCATCCATCCTGCCATCCTTCCAGCCATCCATCCATCCCTCCTGCCAGCCATCCATCCAGCCATCCATCCATCCAGCCATCCATCCAGCCATCCATCCATCCATCCTTCCTTCCAGCCAGTCATCCATCCAGCCAGCCAACCATCCAGCCATCCCACCATCCAGCCATCCATCCATGCATCCATCCCACCAGCCAGCCATCCATGCAGCCATCCATCCAGCTATCCATCCAGCCATCCATCCATCAATCCATCCCTCCAGCCAGCCATCCATCCAACCATCCATCCATCCAGCCGTCCATCCAGCCATCCATCCATCCATCCATCCCTTCAGCCTGCCATCCATCCAGCCATCCATCCATCCAGCCACCCATCCAGCCATCCATCCATCAATCAATCCATCCAGCCAGCCATCCATCCATCCATCCATACATCCTGCCATCTATCCAGCCATCCATTCAGCCATCCATCCATCCATCCAACCATCCAGGCATCCAACCATCCATTCAGCCAGCCATCCATCCAGCCATCCAGCCATCCAGCCATCCATCCAGCCATCCATCCATTCATCCATCCCTCCAGCCAGCCATCCATCCAGCCATCCATCCATCCAGCCATCCTTTCAGCCATCCATCCATCCATCCATCCCTTCAGCCAGCCATCCATTCGGCCATCCATCCATGCAGCCATCCATCCATCCATCCCTCCAGCCAGCCATCCATCCAGCCATCCATCCATCCTGCCATCCTTCCAGCCATCCATCCATCCATCCATCCCTCCTGCCAGCCACCCATCCAGCCATCCATCCCTCCTGCCGGCCATCCATCCAGCCATCCATCTATTAACAATCCATCCAGCCATCCATCCATCCATCCGTCCCTCC
The DNA here is from genome assembly GCF_047496885.1 of Scyliorhinus torazame. Classification (NCBI taxonomy): domain Eukaryota; kingdom Metazoa; phylum Chordata; class Chondrichthyes; order Carcharhiniformes; family Scyliorhinidae; genus Scyliorhinus; species Scyliorhinus torazame. The sequence continues at coordinate 104,759 of NW_027307954.1, forward strand.
AGCCAGCCATCCATCCAGCCATCCATCCATCCAGCCATCCATCCAGCCATCCATCCATCCATCCTTCCTTGCAGCCAGTCATCCATCCAGCCATCCATCCATTCAGCCACCCATCCAGCCATCCATCCATCCATACCTCCAGCCAGTCATCCATCCAGCCATCCATCCAACCAGCCATCCATCCAGCCATCCATCCATCCATTCCTCCAGCCAGCCTTCATCCAGCCATCCACCCATCCAGCCATCCATCCAGCCGTCCATCCATCCATCCCTCCAGCAAGCCATCCATCAAGCCATCCATCAAGCCATCCATCCATCCATCCAGCCATCCATCCATCCATCCATCCCTCCAGCCAGCCATCCATCAAGCCATCCCTCCAGACAGCCATCCATCCAGCCATCCAACCATTCATCCATCTCTTCAGCCAACCATACATCCAGCCATCCATCCATCCAGCCATCCATCCAGCCATCCATTCATCCATCCATCCCTCCAGCCAGCCAGTCATTAAGCCATCCAACCATTCAGCCATCCATCCAGCAATCCATCCAGCCATCCATCCCTCCAGCCAGCCATCCATCCAGCCATCCCTCCATCCAGCCATCCATGCAGCCATCCATCCATTCATCCATCCATCCCTCCAGCCAGCCATCCATCCATCCATCCATCACACCAGCCAGCCATCCATGCAGCCATCCATCCATCTATCCATCCAGCCATCCATCCATCAATCCATCCCTCCAGCCAGCCATCCATCCAGCCATCCATCCATCCAGCCGTCCATCCAGCCATCCATCCATCCATCCAACCCTTCAGCCTGCCATCCATCCAGCCATCCATCCATCCAGTCACCCATCTAGCCATCCATCCATCAATCCATCCGTCCAGCCAGCCATCCATCCAGCCATCCATTCATCCTGCCATCTATCCAGCCATCCATTCAGCCATCCATCCATCCATCAATCCCTCCAGCCAGCCAACCATTCGGCCATCCATCCATCCAGCCATCCATTCATCGATCCCTTCAGCCAGCCATCCATTCGGCCATCCATCCAGACATCCATCCATCCATCCATCCCTCCTGCCAGCCATCCATCCAGCCATTCTTCCATCCAGCCATCCATCCAGCCATCCATCCAGCCATCCATTCAGCCATCCGTCCATCCATCCCTCCAGCCAGCCATCCATCCAGCCATCCATCCATTCAGCCATCCATCCAGCCATCCATCCATCCATCCATCCATCCCTCCAGCCAGTCATCCATCCAGCCATCCATCCATCCATCCATCCTGCCATCCATCCATCCATCCATCCATCTCTCCAGACAGCCATTCATCCAGCCATCCATCCATTCAGCCATCCATCCAGCCATCCATCCATCCATCCATCCCTCCAGCCAGCCATCCATCTAGCCATCCATCCATTCAGCCATCCATCCAGCCATCCATCCATCCATCCATCCCTCCAGCCAGCCATCCATCCAGCCATCCCTATCCAGCCATCCATCCAGCCATCCATCCATCCATCCATCTCTCCAGCCAGCCATACATCCAGCCATCCATCGATCCAGCCAACCATCCAGCCATCCATCCATCCATCCATCCCTCCAGCCATCCAGTCATTACGCCATCCATCCATCCATCCAGCCATCCATCCATCCATCCATCCCTCCAGCCAGCCATCCATCCAGCCATCCCTCCATCCAGGCATCCATCCAGCCATCCATCCATCAATCCATCCCTCCAGCCAGCCATGATCCAGCCATCCATCCATCCAGCCGTCCATCCAGCCATCCATCCATCCATCCATCCCTCCAGCCAGCCATCCATCCAGCCATACATCCATCCAGCCATCCATCCAGCCATCCATCCATCCATCCATTCCTCCAGCCAGCCATCCATTCAACCATCAATCCATCCAGCCATCCATCCAGCCATCCATCCATCCGTCCATCCATCCATCCATCCAGCAATCCATCCAGCCATCCATCCATCCATTCTTCCCTCCAGCCAGTCATCCATCCAGCCATTCATCCATCCAGCCATCCATCCAGCCATCCTTCCATCCATCCCTCCAGCCAGCCTTTAATCCAGCCATCCATCCATTAAGCCATCCATCCAGCCATCCATCCATCCATCCATCCCTCTAGCCAGCCATCCATCCAGCCATTCCTCCATCCAGCCATCCATCCAGCCATCCATCCACCATCCATCTCTCCAGCCAGCCATACATCCAGCCATCCATCCATTCAGCCATTCATCCAGCCATCCATCCATCCATCCATCCCTCCAGCCAGCCAGCCATTAAGACATCCGTCCATCCAGCCATCCATCCAGCCATCCATCCAGCCATCCATCCATCCCTCCAGCCAGCCATCCATCCAGCCATCCCTCCATCCAGCCATCCATCCAACCATCCATCCATCCATCCATCCATCCAGCCAGCCAACCATCCAGCCATCCCTCCATCCAGCCATCCATCCATCCATCCATCCCTCCAGCCAGCCATCCATCCAGCCATCCATCCATCCAGCCATCCATCCAGCCATCCATCCATCAATCCATCCCTCCAGCCAGCCATCCATCCAGCAATCCATCCGAACCATCCGTCCATCCAGCCATCCATCCATCCATACATCTCTCCAGCCAGCCATCCATCCATCCATCCGTCCAGCCAGCCATCCATCCAGCCATCCATCCATCCAGCCATCGAAACATCAATCCATCCCTCCAGCCAGCCATCCATCCAGCCATCCATCCATCCAGCCGTCCATCCAGCCATCCATCCATCCCTCCAGCCAACCATCCATCCAGCCATCCATCCATCCACCCATCCCTCCAGCCAGCCAACCATCCAGCCAACCCTACATCCAGCCATCCCTCCATCCAGCCATCCATCCATCCATCCATCCCTCCAGCCAGCCATCCATCCAGCCATCCAACCATCCAGCCATCCATCCAGCCATCCATCCATCAATCCATTCCTCCAGCCAGCCATCCATCCAGCCATCCATCCATCCAGCCGTCCATCGGACCATCCATCCATCCATCCATCTTTCCAGCCAGCTATCCATCCAGCCATCCATCCATCCAGCCATCCATTCAGCCATCCATTCCGCCATCCATCGATCCAGCCATCAATCCAGCCATCCATCCATCCATCCATTCCTCCAGCCAGCCATCCATCCAGCCATCCCTCCATCCAGCCATCCATCCATCCATCCATCCCTCCATCCATCCATCCCTCCAGCCAGCCATCCATCCAGCCATCCATTCGTCCAACCATCCATCCAGCCATCCATCCATCCATCCATCCCTCCAGCCAGCCATCCATCCAGCCATCCATCCTTCCAGCCATCCATCCAGCCATCCATCCATCCATCCATCGCTCCAGCCAGCCATCCATCCAGCCAGCCATCCAGCCATCCATCATTCAATCCATCCCTCCAGCCAGCCATGCATCCAGTCATCCTTCCATCCAGCCATCCATCCAGCCATCCATCCATGACTCCATCCCTCCAGCCAGCCATCCATCCAGCCATCCATCGATCTAGCCATCCATTCAGCCATCCATCCATCCATCCCTCCAGCCAGCCATCCATCCAGCCTTCCATCCATCCAGCCATCCGTCCAGCCATCCATTAATCCATCCATTCCTCCAGCCAGCAATCCATCCAGCCATCCATCCAGCCATCCATGCAGCCACCCATCCATCCATCCATCCCTCCAGCAAGCCATCCTTCCAGACATCCATCCATCCAGCCATCCATCCAGCCATCCTTCCATCCATCCATTCCTCCTGCCAGCCATCCATCCAGCCATCCATCCATCCAGCCATCCCTCCAGACAGCCATCCTTCCGGAAATCCATCCATCCAGCCATCCATCCAGCCACCCATCCATCCATCCATCCCTCCAGCCAGCCATCCATCCAGCCATCCATCTATCCAGCCATCCATCCAGCCATCCATCCATCCATCCCTCCAGCCAGCCTTCCATCCACCCCTCCAGCCAGCCAGCCATCCATCCATCCAGCCATCCATCCAGCCATCCATCCATCAATCCATCCCTCCAGCCAGCCATCCATCCAGCAATCCATCCGAACCATCCGTCCATCCAGCCATTCATCCATCCATACATCTCTCCAGCCAGCCATCCATCCATCCATCCGTCCAGCCAGCCATCCATCCAGCCATCCATCCATCCAGCCATCGAAACATCAATCCATCCCTCCAGCCAGCCATCCATCCAGCCATCCATCCATCCAGCCGTCCATCCAGCCATCCATCCATCCCTCCAGCCAACCATCCATCCAGCCATCCATCCATCCACCCATCCCTCCAGCCAGCCAACCATCCAGCCAACCCTACATCCAGCCATCCCTCCATCCAGCCATCCATCCATCCATCCATCCCTCCAGCCAGCCATCCATCCAGCCATCCAACCATCCAGCCATCCATCCAGCCATCCATCCATCAATCCATTCCTCCAGCCAGCCATCCATCCAGCCATCCATCCATCCAGCCGTCCATCGGACCATCCATCCATCCATCCATCTTTCCAGCCAGCTATCCATCCAGCCATCCATCCATCCAGCCATCCATTCAGCCATCCATTCCGCCATCCATCGATCCAGCCATCAATCCAGCCATCCATCCATCCATCCATTCCTCCAGCCAGCCATCCATCCAGCCATCCCTCCATCCAGCCATCCATCCATCCATCCATCCCTCCATCCATCCATCCCTCCAGCCAGCCATCCATCCAGCCATCCATTCGTCCAACCATCCATCCAGCCATCCATCCATCCATCCATCCCTCCAGCCAGCCATCCATCCAGCCATCCATCCTTCCAGCCATCCATCCAGACATCCATCCATCCATCCATCGCTCCAGCCAGCCATCCATCCAGCCAGCCATCCAGCCATCCATCATTCAATCCATCCCTCCAGCCAGCCATGCATCCAGTCATCCTTCCATCCAGCCATCCATCCAGCCATCCATCCATGACTCCATCCCTCCAGCCAGCCATCCATCCAGCCATCCATCGATCTAGCCATCCATTCAGCCATCCATCCATCCATCCCTCCAGCCAGCCATCCATCCAGCCTTCCATCCATCCAGCCATCCGTCCAGCCATCCATTAATCCATCCATTCCTCCAGCCAGCAATCCATCCAGCCATCCATCCAGCCATCCATGCAGCCACCCATCCATCCATCCATCCCTCCAGCAAGCCATCCTTCCAGACATCCATCCATCCAGCCATCCATCCAGCCATCCTTCCATCCATCCATTCCTCCTGCCAGCCATCCATCCAGCCATCCATCCATCCAGCCATCCCTCCAGACAGCCATCCTTCCGGAAATCCATCCATCCAGCCATCCATCCAGCCACCCATCCATCCATCCATCCCTCCAGCCAGCCATCCATCCAGCCATCCATCTATCCAGCCATCCATCCAGCCATCCATCCATCCATCCCTCCAGCCAGCCTTCCATCCACCCCTCCAGCCAGCCATCCATCCAGCCAGCCAGCCAGCCATCCATCCATCCATCCATCCATCCATCCATCCATCCATCCAGCCATCCATCCAGCCATCCATCCAGCCATCCATCCATCCATCCATCCAGCCATCCATCCATCCATCCATCCATCCATCCATCCATCCAGCCATCCATCCAGCCATCCATCCATACATCCAGCCAACCATTCATCCATCCATCCAGCCAGCCATCCAGACATCCATCCATCCATCCAGCCATCCATCCAGCCATCCATCCATCCATCCTTCCTTCCAGCCAGTCATCCATCCAGCCAGCCAACCATCCAGCCATCCCACAATCCAGCCATCCATCCATCCATCCATCCCACCAGCCAGCCATCCATGCAGCCATCCATCCAGCTATCCATCCAGCCATCCATCCATCAATCCATCCCTCCAGCCAGCCATCCATCCAGCCATCCATCCATCCAGCCGTCCATCCAGCCATCCATCCATCCATCCATCCCTTCAGCCTGCCATCCATCCAGCCATCCATCCATCCAGCCACCCATCCAGCCATCCATCCATCAATCAATCCATCCAGCCAGCCATCCATCCATCCATCCATCCATCCTGCCATCTATCCAGCCATCCATTCAGCCATCCATCCATCCATCCAGCCATCCAGCCATCCAACCATCCATTAAGCCAGCCATCCATCCAGCCATCCAGCCATCCAGCCATCCATCCAGCCATCCTTCCATTCATCCATCCCTCCAGCCAGCCATCCATCCAGCCATCCATCCATCCAGCCATCCTTTCAGCCATCCATCCATCCATCCATCCCTTCATCCAGCCATCCATTCGGCCATCCATCCATGCAGCCAGCCATCCATCCATCCCTCCAGCCAGCCATCCATCCAGCCATCCATCCATCCTGCCATCCTTCCAGCCATCCATCCATCCATCCATCACTCCTGCCAGCCATCCATCCAGCCATCCATCCCTCCTGCCAGCCATCCATCCAGCCATCCATCTATCCAACCATCCATCCAGCCATCCATCCATCCATCCGTCCCTCCAGCCAGCCATCCATCCAGCCATCCATCCATCCAGCCATCCATCCAGCCATCCATCCATCCATCCTTCCTTGCAGCCAGTCATCCATCCAGCCATCCATCCATTCAGCCACCCATCCAGCCATCCATCCATCCATCCATACCTCCAGCCAGTCATCCATCCAGCCATCCATCCAACCAGCCATCCATCCAGCCATCCATCCATCCATTCCTCCAGCCAGCCTTCATCCAGCCATCCACCCATCCAGCCATCCATCCAGCCGTCCATCCATCCATCCCTCCAGCAAGCCATCCATCAAGCCATCCATCAAGCCATCCATCCATCCATCGAGCCATCCATCCATCCATCCATCCCTCCAGCCAGCCATCCATCAAGCCATCCCTCCATACAGCCATCCATCCAGCCATCCAACCATTCATCCATCTCTTCAGCCAGCCATACATCCAGCCATCCATCCATCCAGCCATCCATCCAGCCATCCATTCATCCATCCATCCCTCCAGCCAGCCAGTCATTAAGCCATCCAACCATTCAGCCATCCATCCAGCAATCCATCCAGCCATCCATCCCCCCAGCCAGCCATCCATCCAGCCATCCCTCCATCCAGCCATCCATGCAGCCATCCATCCATTCATCCATCCATCCCTCCAGCCAGCCAATCATCCAGCCATCCCACCATCCAGCCATCCATCCATCCATCCATCACACCAGCCAGCCATCCATGCAGCCATCCATCCATCTATCCATCCAGCCATCCATCCATCAATCCATCCCTCCAGCCAGCCATCCATCCAGCCATCCATCCATCCAGCCGTCCATCCAGCCATCCATCCATCCATCCAACCCTTCAGCCTGCCATCCATCCAGCCATCCATCCATCCAGTCACCCATCTAGCCATCCATCCGTCAATCCATCCGTCCAGCCAGCCATCCATCCAGCCATCCATCCATCCTGCCATCTATCCAGCCATCCATTCAGCCATCCATCCATCCATCAATCCCTCCAGCCAGCCAACCATTCGGCCATCCATCCATCCAGCCATCCATTCATTTATCCCTCCAGCCAGCCATCCATTCGGCCATCCATCCAGACATCCATCCATCCATCCATCCCTCCTGCCAGCCATCAATCCAGCCATTCTTCCATCCAGCCATCCATCCAGCCATCCATTCAGCCATTCGTCCATCCATCCCTCCAGCCAGCCATCCATCCAGCCATCCATCCATCCAGCCATCCATCCAGCCATCCATCCATCCATCCATCCCTCCAGCCAGTCATCCATCCAGCCATCCATCCATCCATCCATCCTGCCATCCATCCATCCATCCATCCATCTCTCCAGACAGCCATTCATCCAGCCATCCATACATTCAGCCATCCATCCAGCCATCCATCCATCCATCCATCCCTCCAGCCAGCCATCCATCTAGCCATCCATCCATTCAGCCATCCATCCAGCCATCCATCCATCCATCCATCCCTCCAGCCAGCCATCCATCCAGCCATCCCTATCCAGCCATCCATCCAGCCATCCATCCATCCATCCATTCCTCCAGCCAGCCATACATCCAGCCATCCATCGATCCAGCCAACCATCCAGCCATCCATCCATCCATCCATCCCTCCAGCCATCCAGTCATTAAGCCATCCATCCATCCAGCCATCCATCCAGCCATCCATCCATCCATCCATCCCTCCAGCCAGCCATCCATCCAGCCATCCATCCATCCAGGCATCCATCCAGCCATCCATCCATCAATCCATCCCTCCAGCCAGCCATGATCCAGCCATCCATCCATCCACCGTCCATCCAGCCATCCATCCATACATCCATCCCTCCAGCCAGCCATCCATCCAGCCATACATCCATCCAGCCATCCATCCAGCCATCCATCCATCCATCCATTCCTCCAGCCAGCCATCCATCCAACCATCAATCCATCCAGCCATCCATCCAGCCATCCATCCATCCCTCCAGCCAGCCATCCATCCAACCATCCATCCATCCAGCCAGCCATCCATCCATTCCTCCAGCCAGCCATCCATCCAGCCATCCGTCCATCCATCCATCCATCCAGCAATCCATCCAGCCATCCATCCATCCATTCTTCCCTCCAGCCAGTCATCCATCCAGCCATTCATCCATCCAGCCATCCATCCAGCCATCCTTCCATCCATCCCTCCAGCCAGCCTTTAATCCAGCCATCCATCCATTAAGCCATCCATCCAGCCATCCATCCATCCATCCATCCCTCTAGCCAGCCATCCATTCAGCAATTCCTCCATCCAGCCATCCATCCAGCCATCCATCCATCCATCCATCTCTCCAGCCAGCCATACATCCAGCCATCCATCCATTCAGCCATACATCCAGCCATCCATCGATCCAGCCAACCATCCAGCCATCCATCCATCCATCCATCCCTCCAGCCATCCAGTCATTAAGCCATCCATCCATCCAGCCATCCATCCAGCCATACATCCATCCATCCATCCCTCCAGCCAGCCATCCATCCAGCCATCCCTCCATCCAGGCATCCATCCAGCCATCCATCCATCAATCCATCCCTCCAGCCAGCCATGATCCAGCCATCCATCCATCCAGCCGTCCATCCAGCCATCCATCCATCCCTCCAGCCAGCCATCCATCCAGCCATACATCCATCCAGCCATCCATCCAGCCATCCATCCAGCCATCCATTCCTCCAGCCAGCCATCCATCCAACCATCAATCCATCCAGCCATCCATCCAGCCATCCATCCATCCCTCCAGCCAGCCATCCATCCAGCCATCCATCCATCCAGCCAGCCATCCATCCATTCCTCCAGCCAGCCATCCATCCAGCCATCCGTCCATCCATCCATCCATCCAGCAATCCATCCAGCCATCCATCCATCCATTCTTCCCTCCAGCCAGTCATCCATCCAGCCATTCATCCATCCAGCCATCCATCCAGCCATCCTTCCATCCATCCCTCCAGCCAGCCTTTAATCCAGCCATCCATCCATTTAGCCATCCATCCAGCCATCCATCCATCCATCCATCCCTCTAGCCAGCCATCCATCCAGCCATTCCTCCATCCAGCCATCCATCCAGCCATCCATCCATCCATCCATCTCTCCAGCCAGCCATACATCCAGCCATCCATCCATTCAGCCATTCATCCAGCCATCCATCCATCCATCCATCCCTCCAGCCAGCCAGCCATTAAGCCATCCATCCATCCAGCCATCCATCCAGCCATCCATCCATCCCTCCAGCCAGCCATCCATCCAGCCATCCCTCCATCCAGCCATCCATCCAACCATCCATCCATCCATCCATCCAGCCAGCCAACCATCCAGCCATCCCTCCATCCAGCCATCCATCCATCCATCCATCCCTCCAGCCAGCCATTCATCCAGCCATCCATCCATCCAGCCATCCATCCAGCCATCCATCCATCAATCCAAATCTCCAGCCAGCCATCCATCCAGCAATCCATCCGAACCATCCGTCCATCCAGCCATCCATCCATCCATGCATCTCTCCAGCCAGCCATCCATCCAGCCATCCATCCATCCATCCATCCCTCCAGCCAGCCAACCATCCAGCCATCCCTCCATCCAGCCATCCATCCATCCATCCGTCCAGCCAGCCATCCATCCAGCCATCCATCCATCCAGCCATCGAAACATCAATCCATCCCTCCAGCCAGCCATCCATCCAGCCATCCATCCATCCAGCCGTCCATCGAGCCATCCATCCATCCCTCCAGCCAACCATCCATCCAGCCATCCATCCATCCAGCCATCGAAACATCAATCCATCTCTCCAGCCAGCGATACATCCAGCCATCCATCCATTCAGCCATTCATCCAGCCATCCATCCATCCATCCATCCCTCCAGCCAGCCAGCCATAAAGCCATCCATCCATCCAGCCATCCATCCAGCCATCCATCCAGCCATCCATCCATCCCTCCAGCCAGCCATCCATCCAGCCATCCCTCCATCCAGCCATCCATCCAACCATCCATCCATCCATCCATCCATCCAGCCAGCCAACCATCCAGCCATCCCTCCATTCAGCCATCCATCCATCCATCCATCCCTCCAGCCAGCCATCCATCCAGCCATCCATCCATCCAGCCATCCATCCAGCCATCCATCCATCAATCCATCCCTCCAGCCAGCCATCCATCCAGCAATCCATCCGAACCATCCGTCCATCCAGCCATCCATCCATCCATGCATCTCTCCAGCCAGCCATCCATCCATCCATCCGTCCAGCCAGCCATCCATCCAGCCATCCATCCATCCAGCCATCGAAACATCAATCCATCCCTCCAGCCAGCCATCCATCCAGCCATCCATCCATCCAGCCGTCCATCCAGCCATCCATCCATCCCTCCAGCCAACCATCCATCCAGCCATCCATCCATCCACCCATCCCTCCAGCCAGCCAAACATCCAGCCTACCCTACATCCAGCCATCCCTCCATCCAGCCATCCATCCATCCATCCATCCCTCCAGCCAGCCATCCATCCAGCCATCCATCCATCCAGCCTTCCATTCAGCCATCCATCCATCAATCCATTCCTCCAGCCAGCCATCCATCCAGCCATCCATCCATCCAGCCGTCCATCGGACCATCCATCCATCCATCCATCTTTCCAGCCAGCTATCCATCCAGCCATCCATCCATCCAGCCATCCATTCAGCCATCCATTCCGCCATCCATCGATCCAGCCATCAATCCAGCCATCCATCCATCCATCCATTCCTCCAGCCAGCCATCCATCCAGCCATCCCTCCATCCAGCCATCCATCCATCCATCCATCCCTCCATCCATCCATCCCTCCAGCCAGCCATCCATCCAGCCATCCATTCGTCCAACCATCCATCCAGCCATCCATCCATCCATCCATCCCTCCAGCCAGCCATCCATCCAGCCATCCATCCTTCCAGCCATCCATCCTGCCATCCATCCATCCATCCATCGCTCCAGCCGGCCATCCATCCAGCCAGCCATCCAGCCATCCATCATTCAATCCATCCCTCCAGCCAGCCATGCATCCAGTCATCCTTCCATCCAGCCATCCATCCAGCCATCCATCCATGACTCCATCCCTCCAGCCAGCCATCCATCCAGCCATCCATCGAACTAGCCATCCATTCAGCCATCCATCCATTCATCCCTCCAGCCAGCCATCCATCCAGCCTTCCATCCATCCAGCCATCCGTCCAGCCATCCATTAATCCATCCATTCCTCCAGCCAGCAATCCATCCAGCCATCCATCCAGCCATCCATGCAGCCACCCATCCATCCATCCATCCCTCCAGCAAGCCATCCATCCAGACATCCATCCATCCAGCCATCCATCCAGCCATCCATCCATCCATCCATTCCTCCTGCCAGCCATCCATCCAGCCATCCATCCATCGAGCCATCCCTCCAGACAGCCATCCTTCCGGAAATCCATCCATCCAGCCATCCATCCAGCCACCCATCCATCCATCCATCCCTCCAGCCAGCCATCCATCCAGCCATCCATCTATCCAGCCATCCATCCAGCCATCCATCCATCCATCCCTCCAGCCAGCCTTCCATCCACCCCTCCAGCCAGCCATCCATCCAGCCAGCCAGCCATCCATCCATCCATCCATCCATCCATCCATCCATCCATCCATCCATCCATCCATCCAGCCATCCATCCAGCCATCCATCCAGCCATCCATCCATCCATCCATCCAGCCATCCATCCATCCATCCATCCATCCATCCATCCATCCAGCCATCCATCCAGCCATCCATCCATACATCCAGCCAACCATTCATCCATCCATCCAGCCAGCCATCCAGACATCCATCCATACATCCAGCCATCCATCCAGCCATCCATCCATCCATCCTTCCTTCCAGCCAGTCATCCATCCAGCCAGCCAACCATCCAGCCATCCCACCATCCAGCCATCCATCCATCCATCCATCCCACCAGCCAGCCATCCATGCAGCCATCCATCCAGCTATCCATCCAGCCATCCATCCATCAATCCATCCCTCCAGCCAGCCATCCATCCAGCCATCCATCCATCCAGTCGTCAATCCAGCCATCCATCCATCCATCCATCCCTTCAGCCTGCCATCCATCCAGCCATCCATCCATCCAGCCACCCATCCAGCCATCCATCCATCAATCAATCCATCCAGCCAGCCATCCATCCATCCATCCATCCATCCTGCCATCTATCCAGCCAACCATTCAGCCATCCATCCATCCATCCAGCCATCCAGCCATCCAACCATCCATTCAGCCAGCCATCCATCCAGCCATCCAGCAATCCAGCCATCCATCCAGCCATCCTTCCATTCATCCATCCCTCCAGCCAGCCATCCATCCAGCCATCCATCCATCCAGCCATCCTTTCAGCCATCCATCCATCCATCCATCCCTTCAGCCAGCCATCCATTCGGCCATCCATCCATGCAGCCATCCATCCATCCATCCCTCCAGCCAGCCATCCATCCAGCCATCCATCCATCCTGCCATCCTTCCAGCCATCCATCCATCCATCCATCACTCCTGCCAGCCATCCATCCAGCCATCCATCCCTCCTGCCAGCCATCCATCCAGCCATCCATCTATCCAACCATCCATCCAGCCATCCATCCATCCATCCGTCCCTCCAGCCAGCCATCCATCCAGCCATCCATCCATCCAGCCATCCATCCAGCCATCCATCCATCCATCCTTCCTTGCAGCCAGTCATCCATCCAGCCATCCATCCATTCAGCCACCCATCCAGCCATCCATCCATCCATCCATACCTCCAGCCAGTCATCCATCCAGCCATCCATCCAACCAGCCATCCATCCAGCCATCCATCCATCCATTCCTCCAGCCAGCCTTCATCCAGCCATCCACCCATCCAGCCATCCATCCAGCCGTCCATCCATCCATCCCTCCAGCAAGCCATCCATCAAGCCATCCATCAAGCCATCCATCCATCCATCCATCCCTCCAGCCAGCCATCCATCAAGCCATCCCTCCATACAGCCATCCATCCAGCCATCCAACCATTCATCCATCTCTTCAGCCAGCCATACATCCAGCCATCCATCCATCCAGCCATCCATCCATCCATCCATTCATCCATCCATCCCTCCAGCCAGCCAGACATTAAGCCATCCATCCATTCAGCCATCCATCCAGCAATCGATCCAGCCATCCATCCCCCCAGCCAGCCATCCATCCAGCCATCCCTCCATCCAGCCATCCATGCAGCCATCCATCCATTCATCCATCCATCCCTCCAGCCAGCCAATCATCCAGTCATCCCACCATCCAGCCATCCATCCATCCATCCATCACACCAGCCAGCCATCCATGCAGCCATCCATCCATCTATCCATCCAGCCATCCATCCATCAATCCATCCCTCCAGCCAGCCATCCATCCAGCCATCCATCCATCCAGCCGTCCATCCAGCCATCCATCCATCCATCCAACCCTTCAGCCTGCCATCCATCCAGCCATCCATCCATCCAGTCACCCATCTAGCCATCCATCCAGCCATCCATCCAGCCATCCATTCAGCCATCCGTCCATCCATCCCTCCAGCCAGCCATCCATCCAGCCATCCATCCATCCAGCCATCCATCCAGCCATCCATCCATCCATCCATCCCTCCAGCCAGTCATCCCTCCAGCCAGCCATCCATCCAGCCATCCATCCATCTAGCCATCCATCCAGCCATCCATCCATCCATCCAACCCTTCAGCCTGCCATCCATCCAGCCATCCATCCATTCAGCCATCCATCCAGCCATCCATCCATCCATCCATCCCTCCAGCCAGCCATCCATCCAGCCATCCCTATCCAGCCATCCATCCAGCCATCCATCCATCCATCCATCCCTCCAGCCAGCCATACATCCAGCCATCCATCGATCCAGCCAACCATCCAGCCATCCATCCATCCATCCATCCCTCCAGCCATCCAGTCATTAAGCCATCCATCCATCCAGCCATCCATCCAGCCATCCATCCATCCATCCATCCCTCCAGCCAGCCATCCATCCAGCCATCCCTCCATCCAGGCATCCATCCAGCCATCCATCCATCAATCCATCCCTCCAGCCAGCCATGATCCAGCCATCCATCCATCCAGCCGTCCATCCAGCCATCCATCCATCCATCCATCCCTCCAGCCAGCCATCCATCCAGCCATACATCCATCCAGCCATCCATGCAGCCATCCATCCATCCATCCATTCCTCCTGCCAGCCATCCATCCAACCATCAATCCATCCAGCCATCCATCCAGCCATCCATCCATCCCTCCAGCCAGCCATCCATCCAGCCATCCATCCATCCAGCCAGCCATCCATCCATTCCTCCAGCCAGCCATCCATCCAGCCATCCGTCCATCCATCCATCCATCCAGCAATCCATCCAGCCATCCATCCATCCATTCTTCCCTCCAGCCAGTCATCCATCCAGCCATTCATCCATCCAGCCATCCATCCAGCCATCCTTCCATCCATCCCTCCAGCCAGCCTTTAATCCAGCCATCCATCCATTAAGCCATCCATCCAGCCATCCATCCATCCATCCATCCCTCTAGCCAGCCATCCATCCAGCCATTCCTCCATCCAGCCATCCATCCAGCCATCCATCCATCCATCCATCTCTCCAGCCAGCCATACATCCAGCCATCCATCCATTCAGCCATTGATCCAGCCATCCATCCATCCATCCATCCCTCCAGCCAGCCAGCCATTAAGCCATCCATCCATCCAGCCATCCATCCAGCCATCCATCCATCCCTCCAGCCAGCCATCCATCCAGCCATCCCTCCATCCAGCCATCCATCCAACCATCCATCCATCCATCCATCCATCCAGCCAGCCAACCATCCAGCCATCCCTCCATCCAGCCATCCATCCATCCATCCATCCCTCCAGCCAGCCATCCATCCAGCCATCCATCCATCCAGCCATCTATCCAGCCATCCATCCATCAATCCATCCCTCCAGCCAGCCATCCATCCAGCAATCCATCCGAACCATCCGTCCATCCAGCCATCCATCCATCCATGCATCTCTCCAGCCAGCCATCCATCCAGCCATCCATCCATCCATCCATCCCTCCAGTCAGCCAACCATCCAGCCATCCCTCCATCCAGCCATCCATCCATCCATCCGTCCAGCCAGCCATCCATCCAGCCATCCATCCATCCAGCCATCGAAACATCAATCCATCCCTCCAGCCAGCCATCCATCCAGCCATCCATCCATCCAGCCGTCCATCCAGCCAGCCATCCATCCCTCCAGCCAACCATCCATCCAGCCATCCATCCATCCACCCATCCCTCCAGCCAGCCAACCATCCAGCCAACCCTACATCCAGCCATCCCTCCATCCAGCCATCCATCCATCTATCCATCCCTCCAGCCAGCCATGATCCAGCCATCCATCCATCCAGCCGTCCATCCAGCCATCCATCCATCCAGCCATCGAAACATCAATCCATCCCTCCAGCCAGCCATCCATCCAGCCATCCATGCAGCCATCCATCCATCCATCCATTCCTCCAGCCAGCCATCCATCCAACCATCAATCCATCCAGCCATCCATCCAGCCATCCATCCATCCCTCCAGCCAGCCATCCATCCAGCCATCCATCCATCCAGCCAGCCATCCATCCATTCCTCCAGCCAGCCATCCATCCAGCCATCCGTCCATCCATCCATACATCCAGCAATCCATCCAGCCATCCATCCATCCATTCTTCCCTCCAGCCAGTCATCCATCCAGCCATTCATCCATCCAGCCATCCATCCAGCCATCCTTCCATCCAACCCTCCAGCCAGCCTTTAATCCAGCCATCCATCCATTAAGCCATCCATCTAGCCATCCATCCATCCATCCATCCCTCTAGCCAGCCATCCATCCAGCCATTCCTCCATCCAGCCATCCATCCAGCCATCCATCCATCCATCCATCTCTCCAGCCAGCCATACATCCAGCCATCCATCCATTCAGCCATTCATCCAGCCATCCATCCATCCATCCATCCCTCCAGCCAGCCAGCCATTAAGCCATCCATCCATCCAGCCATCCATCCAGCCATCCATCCATCCCTCCAGCCAGCCATCCATCCAGCCATCCCTCCATCCAGCCATCCATCCAACCATCCATCCATCCATCCATCCATCCAGCCAGCCAACCATCCAGCCATCCCTCCATCCAGCCATCCATCCATCCATCCATCCCTCCAGCCAGCCATCCATCCAGCCATCCATCCATCCAGCCATCTATCCAGCCATCCATCCATCAATCCATCCCTCCAGCCAGCCATCCATCCAGCAATCCATCCGAACCATCCGTCCATCCAGCCATCCATCCATCCATGCATCTCTCCAGCCAGCCATCCATCCAGCCATCCATCCATCCATCCATCCCTCCAGTCAGCCAACCATCCAGCCATCCCTCCATCCAGCCATCCATCCATCCATCCGTCCAGCCAGCCATCCATCCAGCCATCCATCCATCCAGCCATCGAAACATCAATCCATCCCTCCAGCCAGCCATCCATCCAGCCATCCATCCATCCAGCCGTCCATCCAGCCATCCATCCATCCCTCCAGCCAACCATCCATCCAGCCATCCATCCATCCACCCATCCCTCCAGCCAGCCAACCATCCAGCCAACCCTACATCCAGCCATCCCTCCATCCAGCCATCCATCCATCTATCCATCCCTCCAGCCAGCCATCCATCCAGCCATCCATCCATCCAGCCATCCATCCAGCCATCCATCCATCAATCCATTCCTCCAGCCAGCCAGCCATCCATCCATCCAGCCGTCCATCGGACCATCCATCCATCCATCCATCTTTCCAGCCAGCTATCCATCCAGCCATCCATCCATCCAGCCATCCATTCAGCCATCCATTCCGCCATCCATCGATCCAGCCATCAATCCAGCCATCCATCCATCCATCCATTCCTCCAGCCAGCCATCCATCCAGCCATCCCTCCATCCAGCCATCCATCCATCCATCCATCCCTCCATCCATCCATCCCTCCAGCCAGCCATCCCTCCAGCCATCCATTCGTCCAACCATCCATCCAGCCATCCATCCATCCCTCCAGCCAGCCATCCATCCAGCCATCCATCCTTCCAGCCATCCATCCTGCCATCCATCCATCCATCCATCGCTCCAGCCAGCCATCCATCCAGCCAGCCATCCAGCCATCCATCATTCAATCCATCCCTCCAGCCAGCCATGCATCCAGTCATCCTTCCATCCAGCCATCCATCCAGCCATCCATCCATAACTCCATCCCTCCAGCCAGCCATCCATCCAGCCATCCATCGATCTAGCCATCCATTCAGCCATCCATCCATCCATCCCTCCAGCCAGCCATCCATCCAGCCTTCCATCCATCCAGCCATCCGTCCAGCCATCCATTAATCCATCCATTCCTCCAGCCAGCAATCCATCCAGCCATCCATCCAGCCATCCATGCAGCCACCCATCCATCCATCCATCCCTCCAGCAAGCCATCCATCCAGACATCCATCCATCCAGCCATCCATCCAGCCATCCATCCATCCATCCATTCCTCCTGCCAACCATCCATCCAGCCATCCATCCATCCAGCCATCCCTCCAGACAGCCATCCATCCGGAAATCCATCCATCCAGCCATCCATCCAGCCACCCATCCATCCATCCATCCCTCCAGCCAGCCATCCATCCAGCCATCCATCTATCCAGCCATCCATCCAGCCATCCATCCATCCATCCCTCCAGCCAGCCTTCCATTCACCCCTCCAGCCAGCCATCCATCCAGCCAGCCAGCCATCCATCCATCCATCCATCCATCCATCCATCCATCCATCCATCCATCCATCCAGCCATCCATCCAGCCATCCATCCAGCCATCCATCCATCCATCCATCCAGCCATCCATCCATCCATCCATCCATCCATCCATCCAGCCATCCATCCAGCCATCCATCCATACATCCAGCCAACCATTCATCCATCCATCCAGCCAGCCATCCAGACATCCAGCCATCCATCCAGCCATCCATCCAGCCATCCATCCATCCTTCCATCCCTCCAGCCAGCCATGCATCCAGCCATTAATCCAACTAGCCACCGATCCAAACATCCACCCATCCATCACTCCAGCCAGCCATCCATCCAGTCATCCATCCAGCCATCCATACAGCCATCCATCCATCCATCCCTCCAGCCAGCCATCCATCCAGCCATCCATCCATCCATCCCTCCAGCCAATCGTCCATCCAGACATCCATCCATCCAGCCATCCATCCTGCCATCCATCCATCCATCCATCCCTCCAGCCAGCCATCCATCCAGCCATTCCTCCATCCAGACATCCATCCAGCCATCAATCCATCCCTCCAGCCAGCCATCCATCCAGCCATCCCTCCATCCATCCGTCCATCCATCCAGCCATCCATCCAGCCATTCATCCATCCTCCCATTCCTCCAGCCAGCCATCCATCCAGCCAGCCATCCATCCAGCCATCCATCCATCCATCCATCCCTACAGCCAGCCATCCATCCAGCCATCCATCCGTCCAGCCATCCATCCATTCAGCCATCCATCCAGCCATCCATCCATCCAGACTTCCAGCCATCCAGCCATCCATCCATCCATCCATCCGCCCATCCAGCCATCCATCCATCCAACCATCCAGCCATCCATCCATTAAGCCATCCATCGAGCCATCCATCCATCCATCCATCCCGCCAGCGAGTCATCCATCCAGCCATCCATCCATCCAGCCATCCATCCAGCCATCCATCCATCCCTCCAGCAAGCCATTCATCCAGCAATCCATCCATCCAGCCATCCATTCAGCCATCCATCCATCCATCCCTCCAGCAAGCCATCCATCCAGCCAAACAGCCATCAATCCAGCCAACCATCCATCCATCCATCCCTCCAGCAAGCCATCCATCCAACCATCCCTCCATCCAGCCATCCATCCAGCCATCCATGCATTCATCCATCTCTCCATCCAGCCATCCATCCAGCCAATCATCCATCCATCCATACCTCCAGCCAGCCATCCTTCCATCCATCCATCCATCCATCCAGCCATCCATCCAGCCATCCATCCCTCCAGCCAGCCAGACATTAAGCCATCCATCCATCCAGCCATCCATCCAGCCATCCATCCATCCCTCCAGCCAGCCATCCATCCAGCAATCCCTCCATCCAGCCATCCATCCAGCCATCAATCCATCCATCCATCCATCCAGCCAGCCAACCATCCAGCCATCCCTCCATCCAGCCATCCACCCATTCATCCATCCCTCCAGCCAGCCATCCATCCAGCCATCCATCCAAACCAGCCGTCCATCCAGCCATCCATCCATCCATGCATCCCTCCAGCCAGCCATCCATCCAGCCATCCATCCATCCATCCATCCCTCTAGCCAGCCAACCATCCAGCCATCCCTCCATCCAGCCATCCATCCATTCATCCCTCCAGCCAGCCATCCATCCAGCCATCCATCCATCCAGCCATCCATCCAGCCATCCATCCATCAATCCATCCCTCCAGCCAGCCATCCATCCAGCCATCCATCCATCCAGCCGTCCATCCAGCCATCCATCCATCCCTCCATCCAGCCATCCATCCAGCCATCGATGCATTCATCCATCTCTCCATCCAGCCATCCATCCAGCCAATCATCCATCCATCCATACCTCCAGCCAGCCATCCATCCATCCATCCATCCATCCAGCCATCCATCCAGCCATCCATCCCTCCAGCCAGCCAGCCATTAAGCCATCCATCCCTCCAGCCATCCATCCAACCATCCGTCCATCCCTCCAGCCAGCCATCCATCCAGCAATCCCTCCATCCAGCAATCCCTCCATCCAGCCATCCATCCATCCATCCATCCATCCAACCAGCCAACCATCCAGCTTTCCCTCCATCCAACCATCCACCCATCCATCCAGCCATCCATCCAGCCATCCATCCATCCCTGCAGCCAGCTATCAACCCAGCCATCCATCCATCCAGCCATCCATTCAGCCAACCATCCAGCCATCAATCCATCCAGCCATCCATCCAGCCATCCACCCATCCATTCCTACAGCCATCCATCGATCTAGCCAACCATTCAGCCATCCATCCATCCATCCATCCATCCATCCCTCCATCCATCCATCCCTCCAGCCAGCCATCCATCCAGCCATCCATTCGTCCATCCATCCATCCAGCCTTCCATCCATCCATCCATCCCTACAGCCAGCCATCCATCCAGCCATCCATCCTTCCAGCCATCCATCCTGCCATCCATCCATCCATCCATCGCTCCAGCCAGCCATCCATCCAGCCAGCCATCCAGCCATCCATCATTCAATCCATCCCTCCAGCCAGCCATGCATCCAGCCATCCTTCCATCCAGCCATCCATCCAGCCATCCATCCATGACTCCATCCCTCCAGCCAGCCATCCATCCAGCCATCCATCGATCTAGCCATCCATTCAGCCATCCATCCATCCATTACTCCAGCCAGCCATCCACCCAGCCTTCCATCCATCCAGCCATCCGTCCAGCCATCCATTAATCCATCCATTCCTCCAGCCAGCAATCCATCCAGCCATCCATCCAGCCATCCATCCAGCCACCCATCCATCCCTCCAGCAAGCCATCCATCCAGACATCCATCCATCCAGCCATCCATCCAGCCATCCATCCATCCATCCATCCCTCCAGCCAGCCATCCATCCAGCCATCCATACATCCAGCCATCTCTCCAGACAGCCATCCATCCGGAAATCCATCCATCCAGCCATCCATCCAGCCACCCATGCATCCATCCATCCCTCCAGCCAGCCATCCATCCAGCCAGCCATCTATCCAGCCATCCATCCAGCCATCGATTCATCCATCCCTCCAGCCAGCCTTCCATCCATCCCTCCAGCCAGCCAGCCATCCATCCATCCATCCATCGATCCATCCATCCATCCATCCATCCATCCAGCCAGCCATCCATCCAGCCATCCATCCAGCCATCCATCCAGCCATCCATCCATACATCCAGCCAACCAGTCATCCATCCATCCAGCCAGCCATCAAGACATCCAGCCATCCATCCAGCCATCCATCCAGCCATCGATCCATCCTTCCATCCCTCCAGCCAGCCATCCATCCAGCCATCAATCCAACTAGCCATCCATCCAACCATACACGCATCCATCACTCCAGCCAGCCATCCATCCAGCCATCTATCCATCCAGCCATCCATACAGCCATCCATCCATCCATCCATCCTTCCCTCCAGCCAGCCATCCATCCAGCCATCCATCCATACATCCCTCCAGCCAATCGTCCATCCAGCCATCCATCCATCCAGCCATCCATCCAGCCATCCATCCATCGATCCATCTCTCCAGCCAGCCATCCATCCAGCCATTCCTCCATCCAGACATCCATCCAGCCATCCATCCATCCCTCCAGCCAGCCATCCATCCAGCCATCCCTCCATCCATCCGTCCATCCATCCATCCAGCCATCCATCCAGCCATCCATCCATCCAGACTTCCAGCCATCCAGCCATCCATCCATCCATCCATCCATCCATCCATCCATCCATCCATCCAACCATCCAGCCATCCATCCAGCCATCCATCCATTAAGCCATCCATCCAGCGAGTCATCCATCCAGCCATCCATCCATTCAGCCATCCATTCAGCCATCCATCCATCCCTCCAGCCAGCCATTCATCCAGCCATCCATCCATCCAGCCATCCATCCAGCCATCCATCCATTCATCCATCCATCCCTCCAGCAAGCCATCCATCCAGCCATCCAGCCATCAATCCAGCCAACCATCCATGCATCCATCCCTCCAGCAAGCCATCCATCCAGCCATCCCTCCATCCAGCCATCCATCCAGCCATCCATGCATTCATCCATCTCTCCATCCAGCCATCCATCCAGCCAATCATCCATCCATCCATACCTCCAATCAGCCATCCACCCATCCATCCATCAAGCCATCCATCCAGCCATCCATCCCTCCAGCCAGCCAGCCAATAAGCCATCCATCTATCCAGCCATCCATCCAGCCATCCATCCATCGCTCCAGCCAGCCATCCATCCAGCAATCCCTCCATCCAGCCATCCATCCAGCCATCCATCCATCCATCCAGCCAGCCAACCATCTAGCCATCCCTCCATCCAGCCATCCACCCATCCATCCATCCATCCAGCCAGCTATCCATCCAGCAATCCATCCATCCAGCCATCCAACCAGTCATCCATCCATCAATCCATCCCTCCAGCCAGCCATCCATCCAGCCATCCATCCAAACCAGCCATCCATTCAGCCATCCATCCATCCATTACTCCAGCCAGCCATCCACCCAGCCTTCCATCCATCCAGCCATCCGTCCTGCCATCCATTAATCCATCCATTCCTCCAGCCAGCAATCCATCCAGCCATCCATCCAGCCATCCATCCATCCCTCCAGCAAGCCATCCATCCAGACATCCATCCATCCAGCCATCCATCCAGCCATCCATCCATCCATCCATCCCTCCAGCCAGCCATCCATCCAGCCATCCATCCATCCAGCCATCTCTCCAGACAGCCATCCATCCGGAAATCCATCCATCCAGCCATCCATCCAGCCACCCATGCATCCATCCATCCCTCCAGCCAGCCATCCATCCAGCCATCCATCTATCCAGCCATCCATCCAGCCATCGATTCATCCATCCCTCCAGCCAGCCTTCCATCCATCCCTCCAGCCAGCCAGCCATCCATCCATCCATCCATCCATCCATCCATCCATCCATCCATCCATCCATCCATCCAGCCAGCCATCCATCCAGCCATCCATCCAGCCATCCATCCATCCATCCATCCATCCAGCTATCCATCCATTCATCCATCCATCCATCCAGCCATCCATCCAGCCATCCACCCATACATCCAGCCAACCAGTCATCCATCCATCCAGCCAGCCATCAAGACATCCAGCCATCCATCCAGCCATCCATCCAGCCATCCATCCATCCTTCCATCCCTCCAGCCAGCCATCCATCCAGCCATCAATCCAACTAGCCATCCATCCAACCATACACGCATCCATCACTCCAGCCAGCCATCCATCCAGCCATCTATCCATCCAGGCATCCATACAGCCATCCATCCATCCATCCATCCTTCCCTCCAGCCAGCCATCCATCCAGCCATCCATCCATACATCCCTCCAGCCAATCGTCCATCCAGCCATCCATCCATCCAGCCATCCATCCAGCCATCCATCCATCGATCCATCTCTCCAGCCAGCCATCCATCCAGCCATTCCTCCATCCAGACATCCATCAAGCCATCCATCCATCCCTCCAGCTAGCCATCCATCCAGCCATCCCTCCATCCATCCGTCCATCCATCCATCCAGCCATCCATCCAGCCATCCATCCATCCAGACTTCCAGCCATCCAGCCATCCATCCATCCATCCATCCATCCATCCATCCATCCATCCATCCATCCAACCATCCAGCCATCCATCCAGCCATCCATCCATTAAGCCATCCATCCAGCGAGTCATCCATCCAGCCAACCATCCATCCAGCCATCCATTCAGCCATCCATCCATCCCTCCAGCCAGCCATTCATCCAGCCACCCATCCATCCAGCCATCCATCCAGCCATCCATCCATTCATCCATCCATCCCTCCAGCAAGCCATCCATCCAGCCATCCAGCCATCCAGCCATCAATCCAGCCAACCATCCATCCATCCATCCCTCCAGCAAGCCATCCATCCAGCCACCCCTCCATCCAGCCATCCATCCAGCCATCCATGCATTCATCCATCTCTCCATCCAGCCATCCATCCAGCCAATCATACATCCATCCATACCTCCAATCAGCCATCCACCCATCCATCCATCAAGCCATCCATCCAGCCATCCATCCCTCCAGCCAGCCAGCCAATAAGCCATCCATCCATCCAGCCAGCCATCCAGCCATCCATCCATCGCTCCAGCCAGCCATCCATCCAGCAATCCCTCCATCCAGCCATCCATCCAGCCATCCATCCATCCATCCATCCAGCCAGCCAACCATCCAGCCATCCCTCCATCCAGCCATCCACCCATCCATCCATCCCTCCAGCCAGCTATCCATCCAACAATCCATCCATCCAGCCATCCAACCAGTCATCCATCCATCAATCCATCCCTCCAGCCAGCCATCCATCCAGCCATCCATCCAAACCAGCCGTCCATCCAGCCATCCATCCATCCATGCATCCCTCCAGCCAGCCATCCATCCAGCCATCCATTCATCCATCCCTCCCTCTAGCCAGCCAACCATCCAGACATCCCTCCATCCAGCCATCCATCCATCCATCCCTCCAGCCAGCCATCCATCCAGCCACCCATCCATCCAGCCATCCATCCAGCCATCCATCCATCAATCCATCCCTCCAGCCAGCCATCCATCCAGCCATCCATCCATCCAGCCGTCCATCCAGCCATCCATCCATCCAGCCATCCATCCATCCAGACTTCCAGCCATCCAGCCATCCATCCATCCAGCCATCCATCCATCCATCCATCCATCCATCCAACCATCCAGCCATCCATCCAGCCATCCATCCTTTAAGCCATCCATCCATCGAGTCATCCATCCAGCCATCCATCCATCCAGCCATCCATACAGCCATCCATCCATCCATCCATCCTTCCCTCCAGCCAGCCATCCATCCAGCCATCCATCCATACATCCCTCCAGCCAATCGTCCATCCAGCCAGCCATCCATCCAGTCATCAATCCAGCCATCCATCCATCGATCCATCTCTCCAGCCAGCCATCCATCCAGCCATTCCTCCATCCAGACATCCATCCAGCCATCCATCCATCCCTCCAGCCAGCCATCCATCCAGCCATCCCTCCATCCATCCGTCCATCCATCCAGCCATCCATCCAGCCATCCATCCATCCAGACTTCCAGCCATCCAGCCATCCATCCATCCAGCCATCCATCCATCCATCCATCCATCCATCCATCCAACCATCCAGCCATCCATCCAGCCATCCATCCATTAAGCCATCCATCCAGCGAGTCATCCATCCAGCCATCCATCCATCCAGCCATCCATTCAGCCATCCATCCATCCCTCCAGCCAGCCATTCATCCTGCCATCCATCCAACCAGCCATCCATCCAGCCATCCATCCATCCATCCATCCATTCCTCCAGCAAGCCATCCATCCAGCCATCCAGCCATCCAGCCATCAATCCAGCCAACCATCCATCCATCCATCCCTCCAGCAAGCCAGCCATCCAGCCATCCCTCCATCCAGCCATCCATCCAGCCATCCATCCATCAATCCATCCCTCCAGCCAGCCATCCATCCAGCCATCCATCCATCCAGCCGTCCATCTAACCATCCATCCATCCATCCATCCATCCCTCCATCCATCCATTCCTCCAGCCAGCCATCCATCCAGCCAT
This sequence comes from Scyliorhinus torazame, assembly GCF_047496885.1. Classification (NCBI taxonomy): domain Eukaryota; kingdom Metazoa; phylum Chordata; class Chondrichthyes; order Carcharhiniformes; family Scyliorhinidae; genus Scyliorhinus; species Scyliorhinus torazame. Next base: position 130,854 of record NW_027307954.1, read on the forward strand.
CCATTCATCCAGTCATCCTTCCAGCCATCCATCCATCCATTCCTCCAGCCAGCCATCCATCCAGCCATCCATCCATCCAGCCATCTCTCCAGACAGCCATCCATCCGGAAATCCATCCATCCAGCCATCCATCCAGCCACCCATGCATCCATCCATCCCTCCAGCCAGCCATCCATCCAGCCATCCATCTATCCAGCCATCCATCCAGCCATCCATCCATCCATCCCTCCAGCCAGCCTTCCATCCATCCCTCCAGCCAGCCAGCCATCCATCCATCCATCCATCCATCCATCCATCCATCCATCCATCCATCCATCCATCCATCCATCCATCCATCCATCCAGCCATCCATCCAGCCACCCTTCCATCCATCCATCCCTCCAGCCAGCCATCCATCCAGCCATCCATCTAACCAGCCATCCATCCAGCCATCCATCCATCCATCCCTCCAGCCAGCCTTCCATCCATCCCTCCAGCCAGCCATCCATCCATCCATCCATCCATCCATCCATCCATCCATCCATCCATCCATCCATCCATCCAGCCATCCATCCAGCCATCCATCCAGCCATCCATCCATCCATCCATCCAGCCATCCATCCATCCATCCATCCATCCAACCATCCATCCAGCCATCCATCCATACATCCAGCCAACCAGTCATCCATCCATCCAGCCAGCCATCCAGACATCCAGCCATCCATCCAGCCATCCATCCAGCCATCCATCCATCCTTCCATCCCTCCAGCCAGCCATCCATCCAGCCATCAATCCAACTAGCCATCCATCCAACCATCCACGCATCCATCACTCCAGCCAGCCATCCATCCAGCCATCCATCCATCCAGCCATCTCTCCAGGCAGCCATCCATCCGGAAATACATCCATCCAGCCATCCATCCAGCCACCCATGCATCCATCCATCCCTCCAGCCAGCCATCCATCCAGCCATCCATCTATCCAGCCATCCATCCAGCCATCCATCCATCCATCCCTCCAGCCAGCCTTCCATCCATCGCTCCAGCCATCCATCCATCCATCCATCCATCCATCCATCCATCCATCCATCCATCCATCCATCCATCCATCCAGCCATCCATCCAGCCATCCATCCAGCCATCCATCCATCCATCCATCCAGCCATCCATCCATTCATCCATCCATCCATCCAGCCATCCATCCAGCCATCCATCCATACATCCAGCCAACCAGTCATCCATCCATCCAGCCAGCCGTCAAGACATCGAGCCATCCATCCAGCCATCCATCCAGCCATCCATGCATCCTTCCATCCCTCCAGCCAGCCATCCATCCAGCCATCAATCCAACTAGCCATCCATCCAACCATCCACGCATCCATCACTCCAGCCAGCCATCCATCCAGCCATCTTTCCATCCAGCCATCCATACAGCCATCCATCCATCCATCCTTCCCTCCAGCCAGCAATCCATCCAGCCATCCACCCATACATCCCTCCAGCCAATCGTCCGTCCAGGCATCCATCCATCCAGCCATCCATCCAGCCATCCATCCATCGATCCATCTCTCCAGCCAGCCATCCATCCAGCCATTCCTCCATCCAGACATCCATCCAGCCATACATCCATCCCTCCAGCCAGCCATCCATCCAGCCATCCCTCCATCCATCCGTCCATCCATCCAGCCATCCATCCAGCCATCCATCCATCCAGACTTCCAGCCATCCAGCCATCCATCCATCCAGCCATCCATCCATGCATCCATCCATCCAACCATCCAGCCATCCATCCAGCCATCCATCCATTAAGCCATCCATCCAGCGAGTCATCCATCCAGCCATCCATCCATCCAGCCATCCATTCAGCCATCCATCCATCCCTCCAGCCAGCCATTCATCCAGCCATCCATCCATCCAGCCATCCATCCAGCCATCCATCCATTCATCCATCCATCCCTCCAGCAAGCCATCCATCCAGCCATCCAGCTATCCAGCCATCAATCCAGCCAACCATCCATCCATCCATCCCTCCAGCAAGCCATCCATCCAGCCATCCCTCCATCCAGCCATCCATCCAGCCATCCATGCATTCATCCATCTCTCCATCCAGCCATCCATCCAGCCAATCATCCATCCATCCATACCTCCAATCAGCCATCCACCCATCCATCCATCAAGCCATCCATCCAGCCATCCATCCCTCCAGCCAGCCAGCCAATAAGCCATCCATCCATCCAGCCATCCATCCAGCCATCCATCCATCGCTCCAGCCAGCCATCCATCCAGCAATCCCTCCATCCAGCCATCCATCCAGCCATCCATCCATCCATCCATCCAGCCAGCCAACCATCCAGCCATCCTTCCATCCAGCCATCCACCCATCCATCCATCCCTCCAGCCAGCTATCCATCCAGCAATCCATCCATCCAGCCATCCAACCAGTCATCCATCCATCAATCCATCCCTCCAGCCAGCCATCCATCCAGCCATCCATCCAAACCAGCCGTCCATCCAGCCATCCATCCATCCATGCATCCCTCCAGCCAGCCATCCATCCAGCCATCCATTCATCCATCCCTCCCTCTAGCCAGCCAACCATCCAGACATCCCTCCATCCAGCCATCCATCCATCCATCCCTCCAGCCAGCCATCCATCCAGCCATCCATCCATCCAGCCATCCATCCAGCCATCCATCCATCAATCCATCCCACCAGCCAGCCATCCATCCAGCCATCCATCCATCCAGCCGTCCATCCAGCCATCCATCCATCCAGCCATCCATCCATCCAGACTTCCAGCCATCCAGCCATCCATCCATCCAGCCATCCATCCATCCATCCATCCATCCATCCATCCAACCATCCAGCCATCCATCCAGCCATCCATCCTTTAAGCCATCCATCCAGCGAGTCATCCATCCAGCCATCCATCCATCCAGCCATCCATACAGCCATCCATCCATCCATCCATCCTTCCCTCCAGCCAGCCATCCATCCAGCCATCCATCCATACATCCCTCCAGCCAATCGTCCATCCAGCCAGCCATCCATCCAGTCATCCATCCAGCCATCCATCCATCGATCCATCTCTCCAGCCAGCCACCCATCCAGCCATTCCTCCATCCAGACATCCATCCAGCCATCCATCCATCCCTCCAGCCAGCCATCCATCCAGCCATCCCTCCATCCATCCGTCCATCCATCCAGCCATCCATCCAGCCATCCATCCATCCAGACTTCCAGCCATCCAGCCATCCATCCATCCAGCCATCCATCCATCCATCCATCCATCCATCCATCCAACCATCCAGCCATCCATCCAGCCATCCATCCATTAAGCCATCCATCCAGCGAGTCATCCATCCAGCCATCCATCCATCCAGCCATCCATTCAGCCATCCATCCATCCCTCCAGCCAGCCATTCATCCTGCCATCCATCCATCCAGCCATCCATCCAGCCATCCATCCATCCATCCATCCATTCCTCCAGCAAGCCATCCATCCAGCCATCCAGCCATCCAGCCATCAATCCAGCCAACCATCCATCCATCCATCCCTCCAGCAAGCCAGCCATCCAGCCATCCCTCCATCCAGCCATCCATCCAGCCATCCATCCATCAATCCATCCCTCCAGCCAGCCATCCATCCAGCCATCCATCCATCCAGCCGTCCATCTAACCATCCATCCATCCATCCATCCATCCCTCCATCCATCCATTCCTCCAGCCAGCCATCCATCCAGCCATCCATTCATCCAGTCATCCTTCCAGCCATCCATCCATCCATTCCTCCAGCCAGCCATCCATCCAGCCATCCATCCATCCAGCCATCTCTCCAGACAGCCATCCATCCGGAAATCCATCCATCCAGCCATCCATCCAGCCACCCATGCATCCATCCATCCCTCCAGCCAGCCATCCATCCAGCCATCCATCTATCCAGCCATCCATCCAGCCATCCATCCATCCATCCCTCCAGCCAGCCTTCCATCCATCCCTCCAGCCAGCCAGCCATCCATCCATCCATCCATCCATCCATCCATCCATCCATCCATCCATCCATCCATCCATCCATCCATCCATCCAGCCATCCATCCAGCCACCCTTCCATCCATCCATCCCTCCAGCCAGCCATCCATCCAGCCATCCATCTAACCAGCCATCCATCCAGCCATCCATCCATCCATCCCTCCAGCCAGCCTTCCATCCATCCCTCCAGCCAGCCATCCATCCATCCATCCATCCATCCATCCATCCATCCATCCATCCATCCAGCCATCCATCCAGCCATCCATCCAGCCATCCATCCATCCATCCATCCAGCCATCCATCCATCCATCCATCCATCCAACCATCCATCCAGCCATCCATCCATACATCCAGCCAACCAGTCATCCATCCATCCAGCCAGCCATCCAGACATCCAGCCATCCATCCAGCCATCCATCCAGCCATCCATCCATCCTTCCATCCCTCCAGCCAGCCATCCATCCAGCCATCAATCCAACTAGCCATCCATCCAACCATCCACGCATCCATCACTCCAGCCAGCCATCCATCCAGCCATCCATCCATCCAGCCATCTCTCCAGGCAGCCATCCATCCGGAAATCCATCCATCCAGCCATCCATCCAGCCACCCATGCATCCATCCATCCCTCCAGCCAGCCATCCATCCAGCCATCCATCTATCCAGCCATCCATCCAGCCATCCATCCATCCATCCCTCCAGCCAGCCTTCCATCCATCGCTCCAGCCATCCATCCATCCATCCATCCATCCATCCATCCATCCATCCATCCATCCATCCATCCATCCAGCCATCCATCCAGCCATCCATCCAGCCATCCATCCATCCATCCATCCATCCAGCCATCCATCCATTCATCCATCCATCCATCCAGCCATCCATCCAGCCATCCATCCATACATCCAGCCAACCAGTCATCCATCCATCCAGCCAGCCGTCAAGACATCGAGCCATCCATCCAGCCATCCATCCAGCCATCCAGCCATCCTTCCATCCCTCCAGCCAGCCATCCATCCAGCCATCAATCCAACTAGCCATCCATCCAACCATCCACGCATCCATCACTCCAGCCAGCCATCCATCCAGCCATCTTTCCATCCAGCCATCCATACAGCCATCCATCCATCCATCCATCCTTCCCTCCAGCCAGCCATCCATCCAGCCATCCACCCATACATCCCTCCAGCCAATCGTCCGTCCAGCCATCCATCCATCCAGCCATCCATCCAGCCATCCATCCATCGATCCATCTCTCCAGCCAGCCATCCATCCAGCCATTCCTCCATCCAGACATCCATCCAGCCATACATCCATCCCTCCAGCCAGCCATCCATCCAGCCATCCCTCCATCCATCCGTCCATCCATCCAGCCATCCATCCAGCCATCCATCCATCCAGACTTCCAGCCATCCAGCCATCCATCCATCCAGCCATCCATCCATCCATCCATCCATCCATCCATCCAACCATCCAGCCATCCATCCAGCCATCCATCCATTAAGCCATCCATCCAGCGAGTCATCCATCCAGCCATCCATCTATCCAGCCATCCATTCAGCCATCCATCCATCCCTCCAGCCAGCCATTCATCCAGCCATCCATCCATCCAGCCATCCATCCAGCCATCCATCCATTCATCCATCCATCCCTCCAGCAAGCCATCCATCCAGCCATCCAGCCATCCAGCCATCAATCCAGCCAACCATCCATCCATCCATCCCTCCAGCAAGCCATCCATCCAGCCATCCCTCCATCCAGCCATCCATCCAGCCATCCATGCATTCATCCATCTCTCCATCCAGCCATCCATCCAGCCAATCATCCATCCATCCATACCTCCAGCCAGCCATCCATCTATCCATCCAGCCATCCATCCAGCCATCCATCCCTCCAGCCAGCCAGCCATTAAGCCATCCATCCATCCAGCCATCCATCCAGCCATCCATCCATCGCTCCAGCCAGCCATCCATCCAGCAATCCCTCCATCCAGCCATCCATCCAGCCATCCATCCATCCATCCATCCAGCCAGCCAACCATCCAGCCATCCCTCCATCCAGCCATCCACGCATCCATCCATCCCTCCAGTCAGCCATCCATCCAGCAATCCATCCATCCAGCCATCCAACCAGTCATCCATCCATCAACCCATCCCTCCAGCCAGCCATCCATCCAGCCATCCATCCAAACCAGCCGTCCATCCAGCCATCCATCCATCCATGCATCCCTCTAGCCAGCCAACCATCCAGCCATCCCTCCATTCAGCCATCCATCCATCCATCCCTCCAGCCAGCCATCCATCCAGCCATCCATCCATCCAGCCATCCATCCAGCCATCCATCCATCAATCCATCCCTCCAGCCAGCCATCCATCCAGCCATCCATCCATCCAGCCGTCCATCCAGCCATCCTTCCATCCCTCCAGCCAGCCATCCATCCAGCCATCCCTCCATCCCTCCATCCAGCCATCCATCCATCCCTCCAGCCAGCCATCTATCCAGCCATCCATCCATCCAGCCATCCATCCAGCCATCCATCCATCAATCCAGCCCTTCAGCCAGCCATCCATCCAGCCATCCATCCATCCAGCCGTCCATCCACCATCCATCCATCCATCCATCCCCCCAGCCAGCTATTCATCCAGCCATCCATCCATCCAGCCATCCATTCAGCCATCCATCCAGCCATCCATCCATCCAGCCATCAATCCAGCCATCCATCCATCCATTCCTCCAGCCAGCCATCCATCCAGCCATCCATTCATCCAGTCATCCTTCCAGCCATCCTTCCATCCATCCGTCCAGCCAGCCATCCATCCAGCCATCCATCCATCCAGCCATCTCTCCAGACAGCCATCCATCCGGAAATCCATCCATCCAGCCATCCATCCAGCCACCCATGCATCCATCCATCCCTCCAGCCAGCCATCCATCCAGCCATCCATCTATCCAGCCATCCATCCAGCCATCCATCCATCCATCCCTCCAGCCAGCCTTCCATCCATCCCTCCAGCTAGCCAGCCATCCATCCATCCATCCATCCATCCATCCATCCATCCATCCATCCATCCATCCATTCATCCATCCATCCATCCATCCATCCATCCATCCAGCCATCCATCCAGCCACCCATCCATCCATCCATCCCTCCAGCCAGCCATCCATCCAGCCATCCATCTAACCAGCCATCCATCCTGCCATCCATCCATCCATCCCTCCAGCCAGCATTCCATCCATCCCTCCAGCCAGCCATCCATCCATCCATCCATCCATCCATCCATCCATCCATCCATCCATCCATCCAGCCATCCATCCAGCCATCCATCCAGCCATCCATCCATCCATCCATCCAGCCATCAATCCATCCATCCATCCATCCAACCATCCATCCAGCCATCCATCCATACATCCAGCCAACCAGTCATCCATCCATCCAGCCAACCATCCAGACATCCAGCCATCCATCCAGACATCCATCCAGCCATCCATCCATCCTTCCATCACTCCAGCCAGCCATCCATCCAGCCATCAATCCAACTAGCCATCCATCCAACCATCCACGCATCCATCACTCCAGCCAGCCATCCATCCAGCTATCCATCCATCCAGCCATCCATACAGCCATCCTTCCATCCATCCATCCATCCCTCCAGCCAGCCATCCATCCAGCCATCCATCCATCCATCCCTCCAGCCATTCGTCCATCCAGCAATCCATCCATCCAGCCATCCATCCAGCCATCCATCCATCCATCCATCCCTCCAGCCAGCCATCCATCCAGCCATTCCTCCATCCAGACATCCATCCAGACAGCCATCCATCCTTCCATCCAGCCATCCATCCAGCCATCCCTCCATCCATCCGTCCATCCATCCAGCCATCCATCCAGCCATCCATCCAGACTTCCAGCCATCCAGCCATCCATCCACCAGCCATCCATCCATCCAGCCATCCATCCATCCAACCATCCAGCCATCCATCCAGCCATCCATCCATTATGCCATCCATCCAGCCATCCATCCATCCCGCCAGCGAGCCATCCATCCAGCCATCCATCCATCCAGCCATCCATCCAGCCATCCATCCATCCATCCATCCCTCCAGCCAGCCATCCATCCAGCCATCCCTCCATCCAGGCATCCATCCAGCCATCCATCCATCAATCCATCCCTCCAGCCAGCCATGATCCAGCAATCCATCCATCCAGCCGTCCATCCAGCCATCCATCCATCCATCCATCCCTCCAGCCAGCCATCCATCCAGCCATACATCCATCCAGCCATCCATCCAGCCATCCATCCATCCATCCATTCCTCCAGCCAGCCATCCATCCAACCATCAATCCATCCAGCCATCCATCCAGCCATCCATCCATCCCTCCAGCCAGCCATCCATCCAGCCATCCATCCATCCAGCTAGCCATCCATCCATTCCTCCAGCCAGCCATCCATCCAGCCATCCGTCCATCCATCCATCCATCCAGCAATCCATCCAGCCATCCATCCATCCATTCTTCCCTCCAGCCAGTCATCCATCCAGCCATTCATCCATCCAGCCATCCATCCATCCATCCTTCCATCCATCCCTCCAGCCAGCCTTTAATCCAGCCATCCATCCATTAAGCCATCCATCCAGCCATCCATCCATCCATCCATCCCTCTAGCCAGCCATTCATCCAGCCATTCCTCCATCCAGCCATCCATCCAGCCATCCATCCATCCATCCATCTCTCCAGCCAGCCATACATCCAGCCATCCATCCATTCAGCCATTCATCCAGCCGGCTGGCTGGCTGGAGGGATGGATTGATGGCTGGATGGATGTCTGGATGGAGGAATGGCTGGATGGATGGCTGGCTGGAGGGATGGATGGATGGATGGATGGCTGGATGGATGGCTGGATGGATGGATGGCTGGATGGACGATTGGCTGGAGGGATGGATGGATGGATGGCTGGATGGATGGCTGGCTGGAGGGATGGATGGATGGATGGAAGGATGGCTGTATGGATGGCTGGATGGATGGATGGCTGGATGGATGGCTGGCTGGAGTGATGGATGCGTGGATGGTTGGATGGATGGCTAGTTGGATTAATGGCTGGATGGATGGCTGGCTGGAGGGATGGAAGAATGGATGGATGGCTGGATGGATGGCTGGGAGGATGGCTGGATGTCTGGATGGCTGGCTGGATGGATGGATGACTGGTTGGCTGGCTGGATGGATGGATGGATGGATGGATGGATGGCTGGATGGATGGCTGGATGGAGGGATTGCTGGATGGATGGCTGGCTGGAGGGATGGCTGGCTGGCTGGATGGCTGGATGGATGGATGGCTTAATGGCTGGCTGGCTGGAGGGATGGATGGCTGGATGGATGGCTGGATGGATGGATGGATGGCTGGCTGGAGGTATGGATGGATGGATGATTGGCTGGATGGATGGCTGGATGGAGAGATGGATGAATGGATGGATGGCTGGATGGATTGATGGCTGGATGGCTGGATGGCTGGATGGATGGCTTGCTGGAGGGATGTATGGATGGATGGATGGATGGCTGGATGGATGGTTGGATGGATGGATGGCTGGATGAATGGCTGGCTGGAGGGATGGATGGATGGCTGGATGGATGGCTGGATGGATGGATGGCTGGATGGATGACTCGCTGGCGGGATGGATGGATGGATGGATGGCTTAATGGATGGATGGCTGGATGGATGGCTGGATGTTTGGATGGATGGGTGGCTGGATGGATGGATGGCTGGATGGCTGGAAGTCTGGATGGATGGATGGCTGGATGGAAGGCTGGATGGATGGACGGATGGATGGAGGGATGGCTGGATGGATGGCTGGCTGGAGGGATGGATTGATGGCTGGATGGATGTCTGGATGGAGGAATGGCTGGATGGATGGCTGGCTGGAGGGATGGATGGATGGATGGATGGCTGGATGGATGGCTGGATGGATGGATGTCTGGATGGACGATTGGCTGGAGGGATGGATGGATGGATGGCTGGATGGATGGCTGGCTGGAGGGATGGATGGATGGATGGCTGTATGGATGGCTGGATGGATGGCTGGATGGATGGCTGGCTGGAGTGATGGATGGGTGGATGTTTGGATCGGTGGCTAGTTGGATTAATGGCTGGATGGATGGCAGGCTGGAGGGATGGAAGGATGGATGGATGGCTGGATGGATGGCTGGATGGATGGCTGGATGTCTGGATGGCTGGCTGGATGGATGGATGAATGGTTGGCTGGATGTATGGATGGATGGCTGGATGGATGGCTGGATGGATGGATGGATGGATGGATGGATGGATGGATGGCTGGATGGATGGATGGATGGATGGCTGCATGGATGGATGGATGGATGGATGGCTGTATGGATGGCTGGATGGATGGCTGGATGGATGGCTGGCTGGAGTGATGGATGGGTGGATGTTTGGATCGGTGGCTAGTTGGATTAATGGCTGGATGGATGGCAGGCTGGAGGGATGGAAGGATGGATGGATGGCTGGATGGATGGCTGGATGGATGGCTGGATGTCTGGATGGCTGGCTGGATGGATGGATGAATGGTTGGCTGGATGTATGGATGGATGGCTGGATGGATGGCTGGATGGATGGATGGCTGGATGGATGGATGGATGGATGGATGGATGGATGGATGGCTGGCTGGAGGGATGGATGGATGGATGGGTGGCTGGATGGATGGCTGGATGGATGGATTTCCGGATGGATGGCTGTCTGGAGGGATGGCTGGATGGATGGATGGCTGGATGGATGGCTGGCAGGAGGAATGGATGGATGGATGGATGGCTGGATGGATGGCTGGATGGATGGATGTCTGGATGGATGGCTTGCTGGAGGGATGGATGGATGGATGGGTGGCTGCATGGATGGCTGGATGGATGGCTGGATGGATTGCTGGCTGGAGGAATGGATGGATTAATGGATGGCTGGACGGATGGCTGGATGGATGGAAGGCTGGATGGATGGCTGGCTGGAGGGATGGATGGATGGATGGCTGAATGGATGGCTAGATCGATGGATGGCTGGATGGATGGCTGGCTGGAGGGATGGAGTCATGGATGGATGGCTGGATGGATGGCTGGATGGAAGGATGACTGGATGCATGGCTGGCTGGAGGGATGGATTGAATGATGGATGGCTGGATGGCTGGCTGGATGGATGGCTGGCTGGAGCGATGGATGGATGGATGGATGGCAGGATGGATGGCTGGAAGGATGGATGGCTGGATGGATGGCTGGCTGGAGGGATGGATGGATGGATGGATGGCTGGATGGATGGTTGGACGAATGGATGGCTGGATGGACGGCTGGCTGGAGGGATGGATGGATGGAGGGATGGATGGATGGATGGATGGCTGAATGGATGGCTAGATCGATGGATGGCTGTAGGAATGGATGGATGGATGGCTGGATGGATGGCTGGATGGATTGATGGCTGGATGGATGGCTGAATGGATGACTGGATGGATGGATGGCTGGGTGGATAGCTGGCTGGAGGGATGGATGGATGGATGGCTGGATGGATGGCTGGATGGATGGATGGCTGGATGGATGGCTGCCTGGAGGGATGGCTGGATGGATGGATGGCTGGATGGATGGCTGGATGGATAGCTGGCTGGAAAGATGGATGGATGGATGGATGGTCCGATGGACGGCTGGATGGATGGATGGCTGGATGGATGGCTGGCTGGAGGAATGGATTGATGGATGGATGGCTGGAATGATGGCTGGATGGATGGATGGCTGGATGGATGGCTGGCTGGAGGGATGGATGGATGGATGGATGGCTGGATGGAGGGATGGCTGGATGTAGGGTTGGCTGGATGGTTGGCTGGCTGGAGGGATGGGTGGATGGATGGATGGCTGGATGGATGGTTGGCTGGAGGGATGGATGGATGGCTGGATGGACGGCTGGATGGATGGATGGCTGGATGGATGGCTGGCTGGAGGGATGGATTGATGTTTCGATGGCTGGATGGATGGATGGCTGGATGGATGGCTGGCTGGACGGATGGATGGATGGATGGCTGGATGGAGGGATGGCTGGATGGTTGGCTGGCTGGAGGGATGGATGAATGGATGGATGGCTGGATGGATGGCTGGCTGGAGAGATGCATGGATGGATGGATGGCTGGATGGACGGATGGTTCGGATGGATTGCTGGATGGATGGCTGGCTGGAGGGATGGATTGATGGATGGATGGCTGGATGGATGGCTGGATGGATGGATGGATGGATGGATGGCTGGCTGGAGGGATGGATGGATGGATGGATGGCTGGACGGAGGGATGGCTGGATGGTTGGCTGGCTGGATGGATGGATGGATGGATGGATGGTTGGATGGATGGCTGGATGGAGGGATGGCTGGATGGATGGCTGGCTGGAGGGATGGATGGATGGCTGGATGGATGGCTGGATGGATGGATGGCTTAATGGCTGGCTGGTTGGAGGGATGGATGGATGGATGGATGGCTGGATGAATGGCTGAATGGATGGATGGCTGGATGTATGGCTGGCTGGAGAGATGGATGGATGGATGGATGGCTGGATGGATGGCTGGATGGAGGGATGGATTGAATGATGGATGGCTGGATGGCTGGCTGGATGGATGGCTGGCTGGAGCGATGGATGGATGGATGGATGGCAGGATGGATGGCTGGAAGGATGGATGGCTGGATGGATGGCTGGCTGGAGGGATGGATGGATGGATGGATGGCTGGATGGATGGTTGGACGAATGGATGGCTGGATGGACGGCTGGCTGGAGGGATGGATGGATGGAGGGATGGATGGATGGATGGATGGCTGAATGGATGGCTAGATCGATGGATGGCTGTAGGAATGGATGGATGGATGGCTGGATGGATGGCTGGATGGATTGATGGCTGGATGGATGGCTGAATGGATGACTGGATGGATGGATGGCTGGCTGGATAGCTGGCTGGAGGGATGGATGGATGGATGGCTGGATGGATGGCTGGATGGATGGATGGCTGGATGGATGGCTGCCTGGAGGGATGGCTGGATGGATGGATGGCTGGATGGATGGCTGGATGGATAGCTGGCTGGAAAGATGGATGGATGGTCCGATGGACGGCTGGATGGATGGATGGCTGGATGGATGGCTGGCTGGAGGAATGGATTGATGGATGGATGGCTGGATGGATGGCTGGATGGATGGATGGCTGGATGGATGGCTGGCTGGAGGGATGGATGGATGGATGGATGGCTGGATGGAGGGATGGCTGGATGTAGGGTTGGCTGGATGGTTGGCTGGCTGGAGGGATGGGTGGATGGATGGATGGCTGGATGGATGGTTGGCTGGAGGGATGGATGGATGGCTGGATGGACGGCTGGATGGATGGATGGCTGGATGGATGGCTGGCTGGAGGGATGGATTGATGTTTCGATGGCTGGATGGATGGATGGCTGGATGGATGGCTGGCTGGACGGATGGATGGATGGATGGCTGGATGGAGGGATGGCTGGATGGTTGGCTGGCTGGAGGGATGGATGGATGGATGGATGGCTGGATGGATGGCTGGCTGGAGAGATGCATGGATGGATGGATGGCTGGATGGACGGATGGTTCGGATGGATTGCTGGATGGATGGCTGGCTGGAGGGATGGATTGATGGATGGATGGCTGGATGGATGGCTGGATGGATGGATGGATGGATGGATGGCTGGCTGGAGGGATGGATGGATGGATGGATGGCTGGACGGAGGGATGGCTGGATGGTTGGCTGGCTGGATGGATGGATGGATGGATGGATGGTTGGATGGATGGCTGGATGGAGGGATGGCTGGATGGATGGCTGGCTGGAGGGATGGATGGATGGCTGGATGGATGGCTGGATGGATGGATGGCTTAATGGCTGGCTGGTTGGAGGGATGGATGGATGGATGGATGGCTGGATGAATGGCTGAATGGATGGATGGCTGGATGTATGGCTGGCTGGAGAGATGGATGGATGGATGGATGGCTGGATGGATGGCTGGATGGAGGAATGGCTGGATGAATGGATGGCTAGAGGGATGGATGGATGGATGGATGGCTGGATGGATGGCTTAATGGATGGATGGCTGGATTAAAGGCTGGCTGGAGGGATGGATGGAAGGATGGCTGGATGGATGGCTGGATGGATGAATGGCTGGATGGATGACTGGCTGGAGGGAAGAATGGATGGATGGATGGCTGGATGGATTGCTGGATGGATGGATGGATGGACGGATGGCTGGATGGATGGCTGGCTGGAGGAATGGATGGATGGCTGGCTGGATGGATGGATGGCTGGATGGATGGCTGGCTGGAGGGATGGATGGATGGCTGGATGGATGGCTGGATGGATTGATGGTTGGATGGATGGCTGGCTGGAGGAATGGATGGATGGATGGATGGCTGGATGGATGGCTGGATGGATGTATGGCTGGATGGATGGCTGGCTGGAGGGATGGATGGATGGATGGATGGCTGGATGGACGGCTGGATGGATGGATGGCTGGATCATGGCTGGCTGGAGGGATGGATTGATGGATGGATGGCTGGATGGATGCCTGGATGGAGGGGTGGCTGGATGGATGGCTGGCTGGAGGGATGGATGGATGGATGGATGGCTGGATGGATGGCTGGATGGATGGATGGCTGGATGGATGGCTCGCTGGCGGGATGGATGGATGGATGGATGGCTGGATGGATGGCTTAATGGATGGATGGCTGGATGGATGGCTGGATGGTTGGATGGATGGATGGCTGGATGGTTGGATGGATGGATGGCTGGATGGATGGATGGCTGGTGGATGGATGGCTGGATGGCTGGAAGTCTGGATGGATGGCTGGATGGATGGCTGGATGGATGGACGGATGGATGGAGGGATGGCTGGATGGATGGCTGGATGGAAGGATGGATGGCTGTCTGGATGGATGTCTGGATGGAGGAATGGCTGGATGGATGGCTGGCTGGAGGGATGGATGGATGGATGGATGGCTGGATGGATGGCTGGATGGATGGATTGCTGGATGGACGAATGGCTGGAGGGATGGATGGATGGATGGCTGGATGGATGGCTGGCTGGAGGGATGGATGGAAGGATGGTTGTATGGATGGCTGGATGGATGGATGGCTGGATGGATGGCTGGCTGGACTGATGGATGCGTGGATGGTTGGATGGATGGCTAGTTGGATTGATGGCTGGATGGATGGCTGGCTGGAGGGATGGAAGGATGGATGGATGGCTGGATGGATGTCTGGATGGATGGTTGGATGTCTGGATGGCTGGCTGGATGGATGGATGACTGGTTGGCTGGATGTATGGATGGATGGCTGGATGGATGGTTGGATGGATGGATGGATGGATGGATGGCTGGATGGATGGATGGATGGATGGCTGGATGGATGGCTGGATGGATGGCTGGATAGATGGATGGATGGATGGATGGATGGATGGATGGATGGATGGATGGATGGCTGGCTGGAGGGATGGATGGAAGGCTGGCTGGAGGGATGGATGGATGGATGGCAGGATGGATGGCTGGTTAGATGGATGGCTGGATGGATGGCTGGCTGGAGGGATGGATGGATGGATGGGTGGCTGGATGGATGGCTGGATGGATGGATGGATGGATGGATGGATGGATGAATGGATGGATGGATGGAAGGATGGATGGATGGATGGATGGATGGATGGATGGATGGATGGATGGCTGGCTGGCTGGAGGGATGGTTGGAAGGCTGGCTGGAGGGATGGATGGATGGATGGCAGAATGGATGGCTGGATAGATGGATGGCTGGATGGATGGCTGGCTGGAGGGATGGATGGATGCATGGGTGGCTGGATGGATGGCTGGATGGATGGATTTCCGGATGGATGGCTGTCTGGAGAGATGGCTGGATGGATGGATGGCTGGATGGATGGCTGGCTGGAGGGATGGATGGAAGGATGGCTGGAAGGATGACTGGATGAATGGATGGCTGGATGGATGGCTGGCTGGAGGAATGGATGGATGGATGGCTGGATTGATGGCTGGATGGATGGATGGCTGGATGGATGGCTGAATGGATGGCTGGATGGATGGATGGCTGGATGAATAGCTGGCTGGAGGGATGGATGGATGGATGGATGGTGGATGGACGGCTGGATGGATGGATGGCTGGATGGATGGCTGGCTGGAGGGATGGATTGATGGATGGATGGCTGGATGGATGGCTGGATGGATGGATGGCTGGATAGATGGCTGGCTGGAGGGATGGATGGATGGCTGGATGGAGGGATGGAGGGATGGCTGGATGGATGGCTGGCTGGAGGGATGGATGGATGGCTGGATGGACGGCTGGATGGATGGATGGCTGGATGGATGGCTGGCTGGAGGGATGGATTGATGGATGGATGGCTGGATGGATGGCTGGATGGATGGATGGCTGGATGGATGGCTGGCTGGAGGGATGGATGGATGGATGGCTGAATGGAGGGATGGCTGGATGGTTGGCTGGCTAGAGGGAGGGATGGATGAATGGATGGCTGGATTGATGGCTGGCTGGAGGGATGCATGGATGGATGGATGGCTGGACGGACGGCTGGCTGGAGGGATGGGTTGATGGATGGATGACTGTTTGGATGGCTGGATGGATGGATTGCTGGATGGATGGCTGACTGGAGGGATGGATGGATGCGTGGATGGCTGGATGGAGGGATGGCTGGATGGTTGGCTGGCTGGATGGATGGATGGATGGATGGCTGGATGGATGGCTGGATGGAGGGATTGCTGGATGGATGGCTGGCTGGAGCGATGGATGGATGGCTGAATGGCTGGCTGGATGGATGGATGGCTGAATGGCTGGCTGGCTGGAGGGATGGATGGCTGGATGGATGGCTGGATGGATGGATGGATGGCTGGCTGGAGGTATGGATGGATGGATGATTGGCTGGATGGATGGCTGGATGGAGAGATGGATGAATGCATGGATGGCTGGATGGATGGCTGGATGGAGGGATGGCTGGATGGATGGCTTGCTGGAGGGATGGATGGATGGATGGTTGGCTGGATTGATGGCTGGATGGCTGGATGGCTGGATGGATGGCTTGCTGGAGGGATGGATGGATGAATGGATGGATGGCTGGATGGATGGCTGGATGGATGGATGGCTGGATGAATGGCTGGCTGGAGGGATGGATGGATGGCTGAATGGATGGCTGGATGGATGGATGGCTGGATGGATGACTCGCTGGATGGATGGCTTAATGGATGGATGGCTGGATGGATGGCTGGATGGTTGGATGGATGGATGGATGGATGGATGGATGGCTGGATGGATGGATGGCTGGATGGCTGGAAGTCTGGATGGATGGATGGCTGGATGGATGGCTGGATGGATGGACGGATGGATGGAGGGATGGCTGGATGGATGGCTGGCTGGAGGGATGGATGTATGGCTGGATGGATGTCTGGATGGAGGAATGGCTGGATGGATGGCTGGCTGGAGAGATGGATCGATGGATGGATGGCTGGATGGATGGCTGGATGGATGGATGGCTGGACGGACGATTGGCTGGAGGGATGTATGGGTGGATGGCTGGATGGATGGCTGGCTGGAGGGAAGGATGGATGGATGGATGGATGGCTGTATGGATGGCTGGATGGAAAGATGGCTGGATGGATGGCTGGCTGGAGTGATGGATGCGTGGATGGTTGGATGGATGGCTAGTTGGATTGATGGCTGGATGGATGGCTGGCTGGAGGGATGGAAGGATGGATGGATGGCTGGATGGATGGCTGGATGGATGGCTCGATGTCTTGACGGCTGGCTGGATGGATGGATGACTGGTTGGCTGGATGTATGGATGGCTGGATGGATGGCTGGATGGATGGATGGCTGGATGGATGGCTGGCTGGAGGGATGGATGGATGGATGGATGGATGGCTGGATGGATGGCTGGATGGTTGGCTGGCTGGATGGATGGATGGATGGATGGATGGTTGGATGGATGGCTGGATGGAGGGATGGCTGGAGGGATGGATGGAAGGCTGGCTGGAGGGATGGATGGATGGATGGCTGGATGGATGGCTGGATAGATGGATGGCTGGATGGATGGCTAGCTGGAGGGATGGATGGATGCATGGGTGGCTGGATGGATGGCTGGATGGATGGATTTCCGGATGGATGGCTGCCTGGAGAGATGGCTGGATGGATAGATGGCTGGATGGATGGCTGGCTGGAGTGATGGATGCGTGGATGGTTGGATGGATGGCGAGTTGGATTGATGGCTGGATGGATGGCTGGCTGGAGGGATGGAAGGATGGATGGATGGCTGGATGGATGGCTGGATGGATGGCTGGATGTCTGGATGGCTGGCTGGATGGATGGATGACTGGTTGGCTGGATGTATGGATGGATGGCTGGATGGATGGTTGAATGGATGGATGGATGGATGGATGGCTGGATGGATGGATGGATGGATGGATGGCTGGATGGATGGCTGGATGGATGGCTGGATGGATGGATGGATGGATGGATGGATGGATGGATGGATGGATGGATGGATGGATGGATGGATGGATGGATGGCTGGCTGGAGGGATGGATGGAAGGCTGGCTGGAGGGATGGATGGATGGATGGCTGGATGGATGGCTGGTTAGATGGATGGCTGGATGGATGGCTGGCTGGAGGGATGGATGGATGGAAGGGTGGCTGGATGGATGGCTGGATGGATGGATGGATGGATGGATGGATGGATGGATGGATGGCTGGCTGGCTGGAGGGATGGATGGAAGGCTGGCTGTAGGGATGGATGGATGGATGGCTGGATGGATGGCTGGATAGATGGATGGCTGGATGGATGGCTGGCTGGAGGGATGGATGGATGCATGGGTGGCTGGATGGATGGCTGGATGGATGGATTTCCGGATGGATGGCTGTCTGGAGAGATGGCTGGATGGATGGATGGCTGGATGGATGGCTGGCTGGAGGAATGGATGGATGGATGGCTGGAAGGATGACTGGATGAATGGATGGCTGGATGGATGGCTGGCTGGAGGAATGGATGGATGGATGGCTGGATTGATGGCTGGATGGATGGCTGGATGGATGGCTGAATGGATGGCTGGATGGATGGCTGGCTGGATGGATAGCTGGCTGGAGGGATGGATGGATGGATGGATGGTTAGATGGACGGCTGGATGGATGGATGGCTGGCTGGATGGCTGGCTGGAGGGATGGATTGATGGATGGATGGCTGGATGGATGGCTGGATGGAGGGATGGCTGGATGGCTGGCTTGCTGGAGGGATGGTTGGATGGATGGTTGGCTGGATTGATGGCTGGATGGCTGGATGGCAGGATGAATGGCTGGCTGGAGGGATGGATGGATGGCTGAATGGATGGCTGGATGGATGGATGGCTGGATGGATGACTCGCTGGATGGATGGCTTAATGGATGGATGGCTGGATGGATGGCTGGATGGTTGGATGGATGGATGGATGGATGGATGGATGGATGGATGGCTGGATGGATGGATGGCTGGATGGCTGGAAGTCTGGATGGATGGATGGCTGGATGGATGGCTGGATGGATGGACGGATGGATGGAGGGATGGCTGGATGGATGGCTGGCTGGAGGGATGGATGGATGGCTGGATGGATGTCTGGATGGAGGAATGGCTGGATGGATGGCTGGCTGGAGAGATGGATCGATGGATGGATGGCTGGATGGATGGCTGGATGGATGGCTGGCTGGATGGACGATTGGCTGGAGGGATGTATGGATGGATGGCTGGATGGATGGCTGGCTGGAGGGAAGGATGGATGGATGGATGGATGGCTGTATGGATGGCTGGATGGATGGATGGCTGGATGGATGACTCGCTGGATGGATGGCTTAAAGGATGGATGGCTGGATGGATGGCTGAATGGTTGGATCCATCTATCCAGCCATCCATCCATCCATCCATCCTTCCCTCCAGCCAGCCATCCATCCAGCCATCCATCCATACATCCCTCCAGCCAATCGTCCATCCAGCCATCCATCCATCCAGCCATCCATCCAGCCATCCATCCATCGATCCATCTCTCCAGCCAGCCATCCATCCAGCCATTCCTCCATCCAGACATCCATCCAGCCATCCATCCATCCCTCCAGCCAGCCATCCATCCAGCCATCCCTCCATCCATCCGTCCATCCATCCATCCAGCCATCCATCCAGCCATCCATCCATCCAGACTTCCAGCCATCCAGCCATCCATCCATCCATCCATCCATCCATCCATCCATCCATCCATCCAACCATCCAGCCATCCATCCAGCCAACCATCCATTAAGCCATCCATCCAGCGAGTCATCCATCCAGCCATCCATCCATCCAGCCATCCATTCAGCCATCCATCCATCCCTCCAGCCAGCCATTCATCCAGCCATCCATCCATCCAGCCATCCATCCAGCCATCCATCCATTCATCCATCCATCCCTCCAGCAAGCCATCCATCCAGCCATCCAGCCATCCAGCCATCAATCCAGCCAACCATCCATCCATCCATCCCTCCAGCAAGCCATCCATCCAGCCATCCCTCCATCCAGCCATCCATATAGCCATCCATGCATTCATCCATCTCTCCATCCAGCCATCCATCCAGCCAATCATCCATCCATCCATACCTCCAATCAGCCATCCACCCATCCATCCATCAAGCCATCCATCCAGCCATCCATCCCTCCAGCCAGCCAGCCAATAAGCCATCCATCCATCCAGCCATCCATCCAGCCATCCATCCATCGCTCCAGCCAGCCATCCATCCAGCAATCCCTCCATCCAGCCATCCATCCAGCCATCCATCCATCCATCCATCCAGCCAGCCAACCATCCAGCCATCCCTCAATCCAGCCATCCACCCGTCCATCCATCCCTCCAGCCAGCTATCCATCCAGCAATCCAT
This sequence comes from Scyliorhinus torazame, assembly GCF_047496885.1. Lineage (NCBI taxonomy): Eukaryota > Metazoa > Chordata > Chondrichthyes > Carcharhiniformes > Scyliorhinidae > Scyliorhinus > Scyliorhinus torazame. The sequence goes on from NW_027307954.1 coordinate 151,810, forward strand.
CCATCCAGCCATCCAACCAGTCATCCATCCATCAATCCATCCCTCCAGCCAGCCATCCATCCAGCCATCCATCCAAACCAGCCGTCCATCCAGCCATCCATCCATCCATGCATCCCTCCAGCCAGCCATCCATCCAGCCATCCATTCATCCATCCCTCCCTCTAGCCAGCCAACCATCCAGACATCCCTCCATCCAGCCATCCATCCATCCATCCCTCCAGCCAGCCATCCATCCAGCCATCCATCCATCCAGCCATCCATCCAGCCATCCATCCATCAATCCATCCCTCCAGCCAGCCATCCATCCAGCCATCCATCCATCCAGCCGTCCATCCAGCCATCCATCCATCCAGCCATCCATCCATCCAGACTTCCAGCCATCCAGCCATACATCCATCCAGCCATTCATCCATCCATCCATCCATCCATCCATCCAACCATCCAGCCATCCATCCAGCCATCCATCCTTTAAGCCATCCATCCAGCGAGTCATCCATCCAGCCATCCATCCATCCAGCCATCCATACAGCCATCCATCCATCCATCCATCCTTCCCTCCAGCCAGCCATCCATCCAGCCATCCATCCATACATCCCTCCAGCCAATCGTCCATCCAGCCAGCCATCCATCCAGCCATCCATCCAGCCATCCATCCATCGATCCATCTCTCCAGCCAGCCATCCATCCAGCCATTCCTCCATCCAGACATCCATCCAGCCATCCATCCATCCCTCCAGCCAGCCATCCATCCAGCCATCCCTCCATCCATCCGTCCATCCATCCAGCCATCCATCCAGCCATCCATCCATCCAGACTTCCAGCCATCCAGCCATCCATCCATCCAGCCATCCATCCATCCATCCATCCATCCATCCATCCATCCAACCATCCAGCCATCCATCCAGCCATCCATCCATTAAGCCATCCATCCAGCGAGTCATCCATCCAGCCATCCATCCATCCAGCCATCCATTCAGCCATCCATCCATCCCTCCAGCCAGCCATTCATCCTGCCATCCAGCCATCCAGCCATCAATCCAGCCAACCATCCATCCAACCATCCCTCCAGCAAGCCAGCCATCCAGCCATCCCTCCATCCAGCCATCCATCCAGCCATCCATCCATCAATCCATCCCTCCAGCCAGCCATCCAGCCAGCCATCCATCCATCCAGCCGTCCATCTAACCATCCATCCATCCATCCATCCCTCCAGCCAGCTATCCATCCAGCCAGCCATCCATCCAGCCATCCATTCAGCCATCCATCCAGCCATCCATCCAGCCATCAATCCAGCCATCCATCCATCCATTCCTCCAGCCAGCCATCCATCCAGCCATCCATTCATCCAGTCATCCTTCCAGCCATCCATCCATCCATTCCTCCAGCCAGCCATCCATCCAGCCATCCATCCATCCAGCCATCTCTCCAGACAGCCATCCATCCGGAAATCCATCCATCCAGCCATCCATCCAGCCACCCATGCATCCATCCATCCCTCCAGCCAGCCATCCATCCAGCCATCCATCTATCCAGCCATCCATCCAGCCATCCATCCATCCATCCCTACAGCCAGCCTTCCATCCATCCCTCCAGCCAGCCAGCCATCCATCCATCCATCCATCCATCCATCCATCCATCCATCCAGCCATCCATCCAGCCACCCTTCCATCCATCCATCCCTCCAGCCAGCCATCCATCCAGCCATCCATCTAACCAGCCATCCATCCAGCCATCCATCCATCCATCCCTCCAGCCAGCCTTCCATCCATCCCTCCAGCCAGCCATCCATCCATCCATCCATCCATCCATCCATCCATCCATCCATCCATCCATCCATCCATCCATCCATCCATCCAGCCATCCATCCAGCCATCCATCCAGCCATCCATCCATCCATCCATCCATCCAGCCATCCATCCATCCATCCATCCATTCAACCATCCATCCAGCCATCCATCCATACATCCAGCCAACCAGTCATCCATCCATCCAGCCAGCCATCCAGACATCCAGCCATCCATCCAGCCATCCATCCAGCCATCCATCCATCCTTCCATCCCTCCAGCCAGCCATCCATCCAGCCATCAATCCAACTCGCCATCCATCCAACCATCCACGCATCCATCACTCCAGCCAGCCATCCATCCAGCCATCTATCCATCCAGCCATCTCTCCAGGCAGCCATCCATCCGGAAATCCATCCATCCAGCCATCCATCCAGCCACCCATGCATCCATCCATCCCTCCAGCTAGCCATCCATCCAGCCATCCATCTATCCAGCCATCCATCCAGCCATCCATCCATCCATCCCTCCAGCCAGCCTTCCATCCATCCCTCCAGCCATCCCTCCATCCAGCCATCCATCCAACCATCCATCCATCCATCCATCCATCCAGCCAGCCAACCATCCAGCCATCCATCCAGCCATCCATCCATCCATCCATCCATCCCTCCAGCCAGCCATCCATCCAGCCATCCATCCATCCAGCCATCCATCCAGCCATCCATACATCCAGCCAACCAGTCATCCATCCATCCAGCCAGCCGTCAAGACATCGAGCCATCCATCCAGCCATCCATCCAGCCATCCATCCATCCTTCCATCCCTCCAGCCAGCCATCCATCCAGCCATCAATCCAACTAGCCATCCATCCAACCATCCACGCATCCATCACTCCAGCCAGCCATCCATCCAGCCATCTTTCCATCCAGCCATCCATACAGCCATCCATCCATCCATCCATCCTTCCCTCCAGCCAGCCATCCATCCAGCCATCCACCCATACATCCCTCCAGCCAATCGTCCGTCCAGCCATCCATCCATCCAGCCATCCATCCAGCCATCCATCCATCGATCCATCTCTCCAGCCAGCCATCCATCCAGCCATTCCTCCATCCAGACATCCATCCAGCCATACATCCATCCCTCCAGCCAGCCATCCATCCAGCCATCCCTCCATCCATCCGTCCATCCATCCAGCCATCCATCCAGCCATCCATCCATCCAGACTTCCAGCCATCCAGCCATCCATCCATCCAGCCATCCATCCATCCATCCATCCATCCATCCAACCATCCAGCCATCCATCCAGCCATCCATCCATTAAGCCATCCATCCAGCGAGTCATCCATCCAGCCATCCATCCATCCAGCCATCCATTCAGCCATCCATCCATCCCTCCAGCCAGCCATTCATCCAGCCATCCATCCATCCAGCCATCCATCCAGCCATCCATCCATTCATCCATCCATCCCTCCAGCAAGCCATCCATCCAGCCATCCAGCCATCCAGCCATCAATCCAGCCAACCATCCATCCATCCATCCCTCCAGCAAGCCATCCATCCAGCCATCCCTCCATCCAGCCATCCATCCAGCCATCCATGCATTCATCCATCTCTCCATCCAGCCATCCATCCAGCCAATCATCCATCCATCCATACCTCCAGCCAGCCATCCATCCATCCATCCAGCCATCCATCCAGCCATCCATCCCTCCAGCCAGCCAGCCATTAAGCCATCCATCCATCCAGCCAGCCATTCAGCCATCCATCCATCGCTCCAGCCAGCCATCCATCCAGCAATCCCTCCATCCAGCCATCCATCCAGCCATCCATCCATCCATCCATCCAGCCAGCCAACCATCCAGCCATCCCTCCATCCAGCCATCCACGCATCCATCCATCCCTCCAGTCAGCCATCCATCCAGCAATCCATCCATCCAGCCATCCAAACAGTCATCCATCCATCAACCCATCCCTCCAGCCAGCCGTCCGTCCAGCCATCCATCCATCCATGCATCCCTCCAGCCAGCCATCAATCCAGCCATCCATTCATCCATCCCTCCCTCTAGCCAGCCAACCATCCAGCCATCCCTCCATTCAGCCATCCATCCATCCATCCCTCCAGCCAGCCATCCATCCAGCCATCCATCCATCCAGCCATCCATCCAGCCATCCATCCATCAATCCATCCCTCCAGCCAGCCATCCATCCAGCCATCCATCCATCCAGCCGTCCATCCAGCCATCCATCCATCCCTCCAGCCAGCCATCCATCCAGCCATCCCTCCATCCCTCCATCCAGCCATCCATCCATCCCTCCAGCCAGCCATCTATCCAGCCATCCATCCATCCAGCCATCCATCCAGCCATCCATCCATCAATCCATCCCTCCAGCCAGCCATCCATCCAGCCATCCATCCATCCAGCCGTCCATCCACCATCCATCCATCCATCCATCCCTCCAGCCAGCTATTCATCCAGCCATCCATCCATCCAGCCATCCATTCAGCCATCCATCCAGCCATCCATCCATCCAGCCATCAATCCAGCCATCCATCCATCCATTCCTCCAGCCAGCCATCCATCCAGCCATCCATTCATCCAGTCATCCTTCCAGCCATCCTTCCATCCATCCCTCCAGCCAGCCATCCATCCAGCCATCCATCCATCCAGCCATCTCTCCAGACAGCCATCCATCCGGAAATCCATCCATCCAGCCATCCATCCAGCCACCCATGCATCCATCCATCCCTCCAGCCAGCCATCCATCCAGCCATCCATCTATCCAGCCATCCATTCTGCCATCCATCCATCCATCCCTCCAGCCAGCCTTCCAACCATCCCTCCAGCCAGCCAGCCATCCATCCATCCATCCATCCATCCATCCATCCATCCATCCATCCTTCCATCCATCCATCCATTCATCCATCCATCCATCCATCCATCCATCCATCCAGCCATCCATCCAGCCACCCATCCATCCATCCATCCCTCCAGCCAGCCATCCATCCAGCCATCCATCTAACCAGCCATCCATCCTGCCATCCATCCATCCATCCCTCCAGCCAGCCTTCCATCCATCCCTCCAGCCAGCCATCCATCCATCCATCCATCCATCCATCCATCCATCCATCCATCCATCTATCCAGCCATCCATCCAGCCATCCATCCAGCCATCCATCCATCCATCCATCCAGCCATCCATCCATCCATCCATCCATCCAACCATCCATCCAGCCATCCATCCATACATCCAGCCAACCAGTCATCCATCCATCCAGCCAGCCATCCAGACATCCAACCATCCATCCAGACATCCATCCAGCCATCCATCCATCCTTCCATCCCTCCAGCCAGCCATCCATCCAGCCATCAATCCAACTAGCCATCCATCCAACCATCCACGCATCCATCAGTCCAGCCAGCCATCCATCCAGCCATCCATCCATCCAGCCATCCATACAGCCATCCTTCCATCCATCCCTCCAGCCAGCCATCCATCCAGCCATCCATCCATCCATCCCTCCAGCCGTCCATCCAGCCATCCATCCATCCATCCATTCCTCCAGCCAGCCATCCATCCAGCCATACATCCATCCAGCCATCCATCCAGCCATCCATCCATCCATCCATTCCTCCAGCCAGCCATCCATCCAACCATCAATCCATCCAGCCATCCATCCAGCCATCCATCCATCCCTCCAGCCAGCCATCCATCCAGCCATCCATCCATCCAGCCAGCCATCCATCCATTCCTCCAGCCAGCCATCCATCCAGCCATCCGTCCATCCATCCATCCATCCAGCAATCCATCCAGCCATCCATCCATCCATTCTTCCCTCCAGCCAGTCATCCATCCAGCCATTCATCCATCCAGCCATCCATCCAGCCATCCTTCCATCCATCCCTCCAGCCAGCCTTTAATCCAGCCATCCATCCATTAAGCCATCCATCCAGCCATCCATCCATCCATCCATCCCTCTAGCCATCCATTCATCCAGCCATTCCTCCATCCAGCCATCCATCCAGCCATCCATCCATCCATCCATCTCTCCAGCCAGCCATACATCCAGCCATCCATCCATTCAGCCATTCATCCAGCCATCCATCCATCCATCCATCCCTCCAACCAGCCAGCCATTAAGCCATCCATCCATCCAGCCATCCATCCAGCCATCCATCCATCCCTCCAGCCAGCCATCCATCCAGCCATCCCTCCATCCAGCCATCCATCCAACCATCCATCCATCCATCCATCCATCCAGCCAGCCAACCATCCAGCCATCCCTCCGTCCAGCCATCCATCCATCCATCCATCCCTCCAGCCAGCCATCCATCCATCCATCCATCCATCCAGCCATCCATCCAGCCATCCATCCATCAATCCATCCCTCCAGCCAGCCATCCATCCAGCAATCCATCCGAACCATCCGTCCATCCAGCCATCCATCCATCCATGCATCTCTCCAGCCAGCCATCCATCCAGCCATCCATCCATCCATCCATCCCTCCAGCCAGCCAACCATCCAGCCATCCCTCCATCCAGCCATCCATCCATCCATCCGTCCAGCCAGCCATCCATCCAGCCATCCATCCATCCAGCCATCGAAACATCAATCCATCCCTCCAGCCAGCCATCCATCCAGCCATCCATCCATCCAGCCGTCCATCCAGCCATCCATCCATCCCTCCAGCCAACCATCCATCCAGCCATCCATCCATCCACCCATCCCTCCAGCCAGCCAACCATCCAGCCAACCCTACATCCAGCCATCCCTCCATCCAGCCATCCATCCATCCATCCATCCCTCCAGCCAGCCATCCATCCAGCCATCCATCCATCCAGCCATCCATCCAGCCATCCATCCATCAATCCATTCCTCCAGCCAGCCATCCATCCAGCCATCCATCCATCCAGCCGTCCATCGGACCATCCATCCATCTTTCCAGCCAGCTATCCATCCAGCCATCCATCCAGCCATCCATCCATCCAGCCATCCCTCCAGGCAGCCATCCATCCAGCCATCCATCCATCCAGCCATCCATCCAGCCATCCATCCATCCATCCCTCCAGCCAGCTATCCAGCCAGCCATCCATCCATCCAGTCATCCATTCAGCCATCCATCCAGCCATCAATCCATCCAGCCATCCATCCAGCCATCCATCCATCCATTCCTACAGCCATCCATCGATCTAGCCATCCATTCAGCCATCCATCCATCCATCCATCCCTCCATCCATCCATCCCTCCAGCCAGCCGTCCATCCAGCCATCCATTCGTCCAACCATCCATCCAGCCATCCATCCATCCATCCATCCCTCCAGCCAGCCATCCATCCAGCCATCCATCCTTCCAGCCATCCATCCTGCCATCCATCCATCCATCCATCGCTCCAGCCAGCCATCCATCCAGCCAGCCATCCAGCCATCCATCATTCAATCCATCCCTCCATCCAGCCATCCATCCAGCCATCCATCCATCCATCCATCTCTCCAGCCAGCCATACATCCAGCCATCCATCCATTCAGCCATTCATCCAGCCATCCATCCATCCATCCATCCCTCCAACCAGCCAGCCATTAAGCCATCCATCCATCCAGCCATCCATCCAGCCATCCATCCATCCCTCCAGCCAGCCATCCATCCAGCCATCCCTCCATCCAGCCATCCATCCAACCATCCATCCATCCATCCATCCATCCAGCCAGCCAACCATCCAGCCATCCCTCCGTCCAGCCATCCATCCATCCATCCATCCCTCCAGCCAGCCATCCATCCATCCATCCATCCATCCAGCCATCCATCCAGCCATCCATCCATCAATCCATCCCTCCAGCCAGCCATCCATCCAGCAATCCATCCGAACCATCCGTCCATCCAGCCATCCATCCATCCATGCATCTCTCCAGCCAGCCATCCATCCAGCCATCCATCCATTCATCCATCCCTCCAGCCAGCCAACCATCCAGCCATCCCTCCATCCAGCCATCCATCCATCCATCCGTCCAGCCAGCCATCCATCCAGCCATCCATCCATCCAGCCATCGAAACATCAATCCATCCCTCCAGCCAGCCATCCATCCAGCCATCCATCCATCCAGCCGTCCATCCAGCCATCCATCCATCCCTCCAGCCAACCATCCATCCAGCCATCCATCCATCCACCCATCCCTCCAGCCAGCCAACCATCCAGCCAACCCTACATCCAGCCATCCCTCCATCCAGCCATCCATCCATCCATCCATCCCTCCAGCCAGCCATCCATCCAGCCATCCATCCATCCAGCCATCATTCCAGCCATCCATCCATCAATCCATTCCTCCAGCCAGCCATCCATCCAGCCATCCATCCATCCAGCCGTCCATCGGACCATCCATCCATCCATCCATCTTTCCAGCCAGCTATCCATCCAGCCATCCATCCAGCCATCCATCCATCCAGCCATCCCTCCAGGCAGCCATCCATCCAGCCATCCATCCATCCAGCCATCCATCCAGCCATCCATCCATCCATCCCTCCAGCCAGCTATCCACCCAGCCATCCATCCATCCAGTCATCCATTCAGCCATCCATCCAGCCATCAATCCATCCAGCCATCCATCCAGCCATCCATCCATCCATTCCTACAGCCATCCATCGATCTAGCCATCCATTCAGCCATCCATCCATCCATCCATCCCTCCATCCATCCATCCCTCCAGCCAGCCGTCCATCCAGCCATCCATTCGTCCAACCATCCATCCAGCCATCCATCCATCCATCCATCCCTCCAGCCAGCCATCCATCCAGCCATCCATCCTTCCAGCCATCCATCCTGCCATCCATCCATCCATCCATCGCTCCAGCCAGCCATCCATCCAGCCAGCCATCCAGCCATCCATCATTCAATCCATCCCTCCAGCCAGCCATGCATCCAGTCATCCTTCCATCCAGCCATCCATCCAGCCATCCATCCATGACTCCATCCCTCCAGCCAGCCATCCATCCAGCCATCCATCGATCTAGCCATCCATTCAGCCATCCATCCATCCATCCCTCCAGCCAGCCATCCATCCAGCCTTCCATCCATCCAGCCATCCGTCCAGCCATCCATTAATCCATCCATTCCTCCAGCCAGCAATCCATCCAGCCATCCATCCAGCCATCCATGCAGCCACCCATCCATCCATCCATCCCTCCAGCAAGCCATCCATCCAGACATCCATCCATCCAGCCATCCATCCAGCCATCCATCCATCCATCCATTCCTCCTGCCAGCCATCCATCCAGCCATCCATCCATCCAGCCATCCCTCCAGACAGCCATCCATCCGGAAATCCATCCATCCAGCCATCCATCCAGCCACCCATCCATCCATCCATCCCTCCAGCCAGCCATCCATCCATCCATCCATCCATCCATCCATCCATCCAGCCATCCATCCATCCAGCCATCCATCCAGCCATCCATCCATACATCCAGCCAACCATTCATCCATCCATCCAGCCAGCCATCCAGACATCCAGCCATCCATCCAGCCATCCATCCAGCCATCCATCCATCCTTCCATCCCTCCAGCCTGCCATCCATCCAGCCATTAATCCAACTAGCCACCGATCCAAACATCCACCCATCCATCACTCCAGCCAGCCATCCATCCAGCCATCCATCCAGCCATCCATACAGCCATCCATCCATCCATCCATCCATGCAGCCATCCATCCATCCATCCATCCAGCCATCCATCCATCCATCCATCCATCCATCCATCCATCCATCCAGCCATCCATCCAGCCATCCATCCATACATCCAGCCAACCATTCATCCATCCATCCAGCCAGCCATCCAGACATCCAGCCATCCATCCAGCCATCCATCCAGCCATCCATCCATCCTTCCATCCCTCCAGCCTGCCATCCATCCAGCCATTAATCCAACTAGCCACCGATCCAAACATCCACCCATCCATCACTCCAGCCAGCCATCCATCCAGCCATCCATCCAGCCATCCATACAGCCATCCATCCATCCATCCCTCCAGCCAGCCATCCATCCAGCCATCCATCCATCCATCCCTCCAGCCAATCGTCCATCCAGACATCCATCCATCCAGCCATCCATCCAGCCATCCATCCATCCATCCATCCCTCCAGCCAGCCATCCATCCAGCCATTCCTCCATCCAGACATCCATCCAGCCATCAATCCATCCCTCCAGCCAGCCATCCATCCAGCCATCCCTCCATCCATCCGTCCATCCATCCAGCCTTCCATCCAGCCATCCATCCATCCAGACTTCCAGCCATCCAGCCATCCATCCATCCAGCCACCCATCCATCCAAACATCCAGCCATCCATCCAGCCATCCATCCATTAAGCCATCCATCCATCCATCCATCCCGCCAGCGAGTCATCCATCCAGCCATCCATCCATCCAGCCATCCATCCAGCCATCCATCCATCCCTCCAGCCAGCCATTCATCCAGCCATCCATCCATCCAACCATCCATCCAGCCATCCATCCATCCATCCATACATCCCTCCAGCAAGCCATCCATCCAGCCATCCAGCCATCCAGCCATCAATCCATCCAGCCATCCATCCATTCATCCATCTCTCCATCCAGCCATCCATCCAGCCAATCATCCATCCATCCATACCTCCAGCCAGCCATCCATCCATCCATCCAGCCATCCATCCAGCCATCCATCCCTCCAGCCAGCCAGCCATTAAGCCATCCATCCATCCAGCCATCCAGCCAGCCAGCCATCCCTCCAGCCAGCCATCCATCCAGCAATCCCTCCATCCAGCCATCCATCCAGCCATCCATCCATCCATCCATCCATCCATCCATCCATCCAGCCAGCCAACCAGTCATCCATCCATCCAGCCAGCCATCCAGACATCCAGCCATCCTCCCAGCCATCCATCCAGCCATCCATCCATTCTTCCATCCCTCCAGCCAGCCATCCATCCAGCCATTAATCCAACTAGCCATCCATCCAACCATCCACGCATCCATCACTCCAGCCAGCCATCCATCCAGCCATCCATCCATCCAGCCATCCATACAGCCATCCTTCCATCCATCCATCCATCCCTCCAGCCAGCCATCCATCCAGCCATCCATCCATCCATCCCTCCAGCCAATCGTCCATCCAGCCATCCATCCATCCAGCCATCCATCCAGCCATCCATCCATCCATCCATCCCTCCAGCCAGCCATCCATCCAGCCATTCCTCCATCCAGACATCCATCCAGCCATCAATCCATCCCTCCAGCCAGCCAGCCGGCTGGATGAATGGCTGAATGGATGGATGGCTGGATGTATGGCTGGCTGGAGAGATGGATGGATGGATGGATGGCTGGATGGATGGCTGGATGGAGGAATGGCTGGATGAATGGCTGGCTAGAGGGATGGATGGATGGATGGATGGCTGGATGGATGGCTTAATGGATGGATGGCTGGATTAAAGGCTGGCTGGAGGGATGGATGGAAGGATGGCTGGATGGATGGCTGGATGGATGAATGGCTGGATGGATGACTGGCTGGAGGGAAGAATGGATGGATGGATGGCTGGATGGATTGCTGGATGGATGGATGGATGGACGGATGGCTGGATGGATGGCTGGCTGGAGGAATGGATGGATGGCTAGCTGGATGGATGGATGGCTGGATGGATGGCTGGCTGGAGGGATGGATGGATGGCTGGATGGATGGCTGGATGGATTGATGGTTGGATGGATGGCTGGCTGGAGGAATGGATGGATGGATGGATGGCTGGATGGATGGCTGGATGGATGTATGGCTGGATGGATGGCTGGCTGGAGGGATGGATGGATGGATGGATGGCTGGATGGACGGCTGGATGGATGGATTGCTGGATCATGGCTGGCTGGAGGGATGGATTGATGGATGGATGGCTGGATGGATGCCTGGATGGAGGGATGGCTGGATGGATGGCTGGCTGGAGGGATGGATGGATGGATGGATGGCTGGATGGATGGCTGGATGGATGGATGGCTGGATGGATGGCTCGCTGGCGGGATGGATGGATGGCTGGATGGATGGCATAATGGATGGATGGCTGGATGGATGGCTGGATGGTTGGATGGATGGATGGCTGGATGGATGGATGGCTGGTGGATGGATGGCTGGATGGCTGGAAGTCTGGATGGATGGCTGGATGGATGGCTGGATGGATGGACGGATGGATGGAGGGATGGCTGGATGGATGGCTGGATGGAAGGATGGATGGCTGTCTGGATGGATGTCTGGATGGAGGAATGGCTGGATGGATGGCTGGCTGGAGGGATGGATGGATGGATGGATGGCTGGATGGATGGCTGGATGGATGGATTGCTGGATGGACGAATGGCTGGAGGGATGGATGGATGGATGGCTGGATGGATGGCTGGCTGGAGGGATGGATGGATGGATGGAAGGATGGCTGTATGGATGGCTGGATGGATGGATAGCTGGATGGATGGCTGGCTGGAGTGATGGATGCGTGGATGGTTGGATGGATGGCTAGTTGGATTGATGGCTGGATGGATGGCTGGCTGGAGTGATGGAAGGATGGATGGATGGCTGGATGGATGTCTGGATGGATGGCTGGATGTCTGGATGGTTGGCTGGATGGATGGATGACTGGTTGGCTGGATGTATGGATGGATGGCTGGATGGATGGTTGGATGGATGGATGGATGGATTGATGGCTGGATGGATGGATGGATGGATGGCTGGATGGATGGCTGGATGGATGGCTGGATGGATGGATGGATGGATGGATGGATGGATGGATGGATGGATGGATGGATGGCTGGCTGGAGGGATGGATGGAATGCTGGCTGGAGGGATGGATGGATGGATGGCAGGATGGATGGCTGGTTAGATGGATGGCTGGATGGATGGCTGGCTGGAGGGATGGATGGATGGATGGGTGGCTGGATGGATGGCTGGATGGATGGATGGATGGATGGATGGATGGATGAATGGATGGATGGATGGATGGATGGATGGATGGATGGATGGATGGATGGATGGATGGCTGGCTAGCTGGAGGGATGGATGGAAGGCTGGCTGGAGGGATGGATGGATGGATGGCTGGATGGATGGCTGGATAGATGGATGGCTGGATGGATGGCTGGCTGGAGGGATGGATGGATGCATGGGTGGCTGGATGGATGGCTGGATGGATGGATTTCCGGATGGATGGCTGTCTGGAGAGATGGCTGGATGGATGGATGGCTGGATGGATGGCTGGCTGGACGGATGGATGGAAGGATGGCTGGAAGGATGACTGGATGAATGGATGGCTGGATGGATGGCTGGCTGGAGGAATGGATGGATGGATGGCTGGATTGATGGCTGGATGGATGGATGGCTGGATGGATGGCTGAATGGATGGCTGGATGGATGGATGGCTGGATGAATAGCTGGCTGGGGGGATGGATGGATGGATGGATGGTGGATGGACGGCTGGATGGATGGATGGCTGGATGGATGGCTGGCTGAAGGGCTGGATTGATGGATGGATGGCTGGATGGATGGCTGGATGGATGGATGGCTGGATAGATGGCTGGCTGGAGGGATGGATGGATGGCTGGATGGAGGGATGGAGGGATGGCTGGATGGATGGCTGGCTGGAGGGATGGAAGGATGGCTGGATGGACGGCTGGATGGATGGATGGCTGGATGGATGGCTGGCTGGAGGGATGGATTGATGGATGGATGGCTGGATGGATGGCTGGATGGATGGATGGCTGGATGGATGGCTGGCTGGAGGGATGGATGGATGGATGGCTGAATGGAGGGATGGCTGGATGGTTGGCTGGCTAGAGGGATGCATGGATGGATGGATGGCTGGATGGACGGCTGGTTTGGATGGATGGCTGGATGGATGGCTGGCTGGAGGGATGGGTTGATGGATGGATGACTGGTTGGATGGCTGGATGGATGGATTGCTGGATGGATGGCTGACTGGAGGGATGGATGGATGCGTGGATGGCTGGATGGAGGGATGGCTGGATGTTTGGCTGGCTGGATGGATGGATGGATGGATGGCTGGATGGATGGCTGGATGGAGGGATTGCTGGATGGATGGCTGGCTGGAGCGATGGATGGATGGCTGGATGGATGGCTGGATGGATGGATGGCTTAATGGCTGGCTGGCTGGAGGGATGGATGGCTGGATGGATGGCTGGATGGATAGATGGATGGCTGGCTGGAGGTATGGATGGATGGATGATTGGCTGGATGGATGGCTGGATGGAGAGATGGATGAATGCATGGATGGCTGGATGGATGGCTGGATGGAGGGATGGCTGGATGGATGGCTTGCTGGAGGGATGGATGGATGGATGGTTGGCTGGATTGATGGCTGGATGGCTGGATGGCTGGATGGATGGCTTGCTGGAGGGATGGATGGATGAATGGATGGATGGCTGGATGGATGGCTGGATGGATGGATGGCTGGATGAATGGCTGGCTGGAGGGATGGATGGATGGCTGAATGGATGGCTGGATAGATGGATGGCTGGATGGATGACTCGCTGGATGGATGGCTTAATGGATGGATGGCTGGATGGATGGCTGGATGGTTGGATGGATGGATGGATGGATGGATGGATGGATGGCTGGATGGATGGATGGCTGGATGGCTGGAAGTCTGGATGGATGGATGGCTGGATGGATGGCTGGATGGATGGACGGATGGATGGAGGGATGGCTGGATGGATGGCTGGCTGGAGGGATGGATGTATGGCTGGATGGATGTCTGGATGGAGGAATGGCTGGATGGATGGCTGGCTGGAGAGATGGATCGATGGATGGATGGCTGGATGGATGGCTGGATGGATGGATGGCTGGACGGACGATTGGCTGGAGGGATGTATGGGTGGATGGCTGGATGGATGGCTGGCTGGAGGGAAGGATGGATGGATGGATGGATGGCTGTATGGATGGCTGGATGGAAAGATGGCTGGATGGATGGCTGGCTGGAGTGATGGATGCGTGGATGGTTGGATGGATGGCTAGTTGGATTGATGGCTGGATGGATGGCTGGCTGGAGGGATGGAAGGATGGCTGGATGGCTGGATGGATGGCTGGATGGATGGCTCGATGTCTTGACGGCTGGCTGGATGGATGGATGACTGGTTGGCTGGATGTATGGATGGATGGCTGGATGGATGGCTGGATGGATGGATGGATGAATGGATGGATGGCTGGATGGATGGATGGATGGATGGATGGCTGGATGGATGGCTGGATGGATGGCTGGATGGATGGATGGATGGATGGATGGATGGATGGATGGATGGATGGATGGATGGATGGATGGCTGGAGCGATGGATGGAAGGCTGGCTGGAGGGATGGATGGATGGATGGCTGGATGGATGGCTGGATAGATGGATGGCTGGATGGATGGCTGGCTGGAGGGATGGATGGATGCATGGGTGGCTGGATGGATGGCTGGATGGATGGATTTCCGGATGGATGGCTGCCTGGAGAGATGGCTGGATGGATGGATGGCTGGATGGATGGCTGGCTGGAGTGATGGATGCGTGGATGGTTGGATGGATGGCTAGTTGGATTGATGGCTGGATGGATGGCTGGCTGGAGGGATGGAAGGATGGATGGATGGCTGGATGGATGGCTGGATGGATGGCTGGATGTCTGGATGGCTGGCTGGATGGATGGATGACTGGTTGGCTGGATGTATGGATGGATGGCTGGATGGATGGTTGGATGGATGGATGGATGGATGGATGGCTGGATGGATGGATGGATGGATGGCTGGATGGATGGCTGGATGGATGGCTGGATGGATGGATGGATGGATGGATGGATGGATGGATGGATGGATGGATGGCTGGCTGGAGGGATGGATGGAAGGCTGGCTGGAGGGATGGATGGATGGATGGCTGGATGGATGGCTGGTTAGATGGATGGCTGGATGGATGGCTGGCTGGAGGGATGGATGGATGGAAGGGTGGCTGGATGGATGGCTGTATGGATGGATGGATGGATGGATGGATGGATGGATGGATGGATGGATGGATGGATGGATGGATGGCTGGCTGGCTGGAGGGATGGATGGAAGGCTGGCTGGAGGGATGGATGGATGGATGGCTGGATGGATGGCTGGATAGATGGATGGCTGGATGGATGGCTGGCTGGAGGGATGGATGGATGCATGGGTGGCTGGATGGATGGCTGGATGGATGGATTTCCGGATGGATGGCTGTCTGGAGAGATGGCTGGATGGATGGATGGCTGGATGGATGGCTGGCTGGAGGAATGGATGGATGGATGGCTGGAAGGATGACTGGATGAATGGATGGCTGGATGGATGGCTGGCTGGAGGAATGGATGGATGGAGGGATGGATGGATGGATGGATGGATGGTTAGATGGACGGCTGGATGGATGGATGGCTGGATGGATGGCTGGCTGGAGGGATGGATTGATGGATGGATGGCTGGATGGATGGCTGGATGGAGGGATGGCTGGATGGCTGGCTTGCTGGAGGGATGGATGGATGGATGGTTGGCTGGATTGATGGCTGGATGGCTGGATGGCTGGATGGATGGCTTGCTGGAGGAATGGATGGATGGATGGATGGATGGCTGGATGGATGGCTGGATGGATGGATGGCAGGATGAATGGCTGGCTGGAGGGATGGATGGATGGCTGAATGGATGGCTGGATGGATGGATGGCTGGATGGATGACTCGCTGGATGGATGGCTTAATGGATGGATGGCTGGATGGATGGCTGGATGGTTGGATGGATGGATGGATGGATGGATGGATGGATGGCTGGATGGATGGATGGCTGGATGGCTGGAAGTCTGGATGGATGGATGGCTGGATGGATGGCTGGATGGATGGACGGATGGATGGAGGGATGGCTGGATGGATGGCTGGCTGGAGGGATGGATGGATGGCTGGATGGATGTCTGGATGGAGGAATGGCTGGATGGGTGGCTGGCTGGAGAGATGGATCGATGGATGGATGGCTGGATGGATGACTGGATGGATGGCTGGCTGGATGGACGATTGGCTGGAGGGATGTATGGATGGATGGCTGGATGGATGGCTGGCTGGAGGGAAGGATGGATGGATGGATGGATGGCTGTATGGATGGCTGGATGGATGGATGGCTGGATGGATGACTCGCTGGATGGATGGCTTAAAGGATGGATGGCTGGATGGATGGCTGGATGGTTGGATGGATGGATGGATGGATGGATGGATGGATGGCTGGATGGATGGATGGCTGGATGGCTGGAAGTCTGGATGGATGGATGGCTGGATGGATGGATGGCTGGATGGACGGCTGGATGGATGGATGGCTGGATGGATGGCTGGCTGGTGGGATGGATTGATGGATGGATGGCTGGATGGATGGCTGGATGGATGGATGGCTGGATGGATGGCTGGCTGGAGGGATGGATGGATGGATGGCTGGATGGAGGGATGTCTGGATGGTTGGCTGGCTAGAGGGAGGGATGGATGAATGGATGGCTGGATGGATGGCTGGCTGGAGGGATGCATGGATGGATGGATGGCTGGATGGACGGCTGGTTTGGATGGATGGCTGGATGGATGGCTGGCTGGAGGGATGGATTGATGGATGGATGACTGGTTGGATGGCTGGATGGATGGATTGCTGGATGGATAGCTGGCTGGAGGGATGGATGGATGGGTGGATGGCTGGATGGAAGGATGGCTGGATGGTTGGCTGGCTGGATGGATGGATGGATGGATGGCTGGATGGATGGCTGGATGGAGGGATTGCTGGATGGATGGCTGGCTGGAGCGATGGATGGATGGCTGGATGGATGGCTGGATGGATGGATGGCTTATTGGCTGGCTGGCTGGAGGGATGGATGGCTGGATGGATGGCTTGATGGATGGATGGGTGGATGGCTGATTGGAGGTATGGATGGATGGATGATTGGCTGGATGGATGGCTGGATGGAGAGATGGATGAATGCATGGATGGCTGGATGGATGGCTGGATGGAGGGATGGCTGGATGGATGGCTTGCTGGAGGGATGGATGGATGGATGGTTGGCTGGATTGATGGCTGGATAGCTGGATGGCTGGATGGATGGCTTGCTGGAGGGATGGATGGATGAATGGATGGATGGCTGGATGGATGGCTGGATGGATGGATGGCTGGATGAATGGCTGGCTGGAGGGATGGATGGATGGCTGAATGGATGGCTGGATGGATGGATGGCTGGATGGATGACTCGCTGGATGGATGGCTTAATGGATGGATGGCTGGATGGATGGCTGGATGGTTGGATGGATGGATGCATGGATGGATGGCTGGATGGATGGATGGCTGGATGGCTGGAAGTCTGGATGGATGGATGGCTGGATGGATGGCTGGATGGATGGACGGATGGATGGAGGGATGGCTGGATGGATGGCTGGCTGGAGGGATGGATGTATGGCTGGATGGATGTCTGGATGGAGGAATGGCTGGATGGATGGCTGGCTGGAGAGATGGATCGATGGATGGATGGCTGGATGGATGGCTGGATGGATGGATGCCTGGACGGACGATTGGCTGGAGGGATGTATGGGTGGATGGCTGGATGGATGGCTGGCTGGAGGGAAGGATGGATGGATGGATGGCTGTATGGATGGCTGGATGGAAAGATGGCTGGATGGATGGCTGGCTGGAGTGATGGATGCGTGGATGGTTGGATGGATGGCTAGTTGGATTGATGGCTGGATGGATGGCTGGCTGGAGGGATGGAAGGATGGATGGATGGCTGGATGGATGGCTGGATGGATGGCTCGATGTCTTGACGGCTGGCTGGATGGATGGATGACTGGTTGGCTGGATGTATGGATGGATGGCTGGATGGATGGCTGGATGGATGGATGGATGAATGGATGGATGGCTGGATGGATGGATGGATGGATGGCTGGATGGATGGCTGGATGGATGGCTGGATGGATGGATGGATGGATGGATGGATGGATGGATGGATGGATGGATGGATGGATGGATGGATGGCTGGAGCGATGGATGGAAGGCTGGCTGGAGGGATGGATGGATGGATGGCTGGATGGATGGCTGGATAGATGGATGGCTGGATGGATGGCTGGCTGGAGGGATGGATGGATGCATGGGTGGCTGGATGGATGGCTGGATGGATGTATTTCCGGATGGATGGCTGCCTGGAGAGATGGCTGGATGGATGGATGGCTGGATGGATGGCTGGCTGGAGTGATGGATGCGTGGATGGTTGGATGGATGGCTAGTTGGATTGATGGCTGGATGGATGGCTGGCTGGAGGGATGGAAGGATGGATGGATGGCTGGATGGATGGCTGGATGGATGGCTGGATGTCTGGATGGCTGGCTGGATGGATGGATGACTGGTTGGCTGGATGTATGGATGGATGGCTGGATGGATGGTTGGATGGATGGATGGATGGATGGATGGCTGGATGGATGGATGGATGGATGGCTGGATGGATGGCTGGATGGATGGCTGGATGGATGGATGGATGGATGGATGGATGGATGGATGGATGGATGGATGGATGGATGGATGGCTGGCTGGAGGGATGGATGGAAGGCTGGCTGGAGGGATGGATGGATGGATGGCTGGATGGATGGCTGGTTAGATGGATGGCTGGATGGATGGCTGGCTGGAGGGATGGATGGATGGAAGGGTGGCTGGATGGATGGCTGGATGGATGGATGGATGGATGGATGGATGGATGGATGGATGGATGGATGGATGGATGGATGGATGGATGGATGGATGGCTGGCTGGCTGGAGGGATGGATGGAAGGCTGGCTGGAGGGATGGATGGATGGATGGCTGGATGGATGGCTGGATAGATGGATGGCTGGATGGATGGCTGGCTGGAGGGATGGATGGATGCATGGGTGGCTGGATGGATGGCTGGATGGATGGATTTCCGGATGGATGGCTGTCTGGAGAGATGGCTGGATGGATGGATGGCTGGATGGATGGCTGGCTGGAGGAATGGATGGATGGATGGCTGGAAGGATGACTGGATGAATGGATGGCTGGATGGATGGCTGGCTGGAGGAATGGATGGATGGAGGGATGGATGGATGGATGGATGGATGGTTAGATGGACGGCTGGATGGATGGATGGCTGGATGGATGGCTGGCTGGAGGGATGGATTGATGGATGGATGGCTGGATGGATGGCTGGATGGAGGGATGGCTGGATGGCTGGCTTGCTGGAGGGATGGATGGATGGATGGTTGGCTGGATTGATGGCTGGATGGCTGGATGGCTGGATGGATGGCTTGCTGGAGGAATGGATGGATGGATGGATGGATGGCTGGATGGATGGCTGGATGGATGGATGGCAGGATGAATGGCTGGCTGGAGGGATGGATGGATGGCTGAATGGATGGCTGGATGGATGGATGGCTGGATGGATGACTCGCTGGATGGATGGCTTAATGGATGGATGGCTGGATGGATGGCTGGATGGTTGGATGGATGGATGGATGGATGGATGGATGGATGGCTGGATGGATGGATGGCTGGATGGCTGGAAGTCTGGATGGATGGATGGCTGGATGGATGGCTGGATGGATGGACGGATGGATGGAGGGATGGCTGGATGGATGGCTGGCTGGAGGGATGGATGGATGGCTGGATGGATGTCTGGATGGAGGAATGGCTGGATGGATGGCTGGCTGGAGAGATGGATCGATGGATGGATGGCTGGATTGATGACTGGATGGATGGCTGGCTGGATGGACGATTGGCTGGAGGGATGTATGGATGGATGGCTGGATGGATGGCTGGCTGGAGGGAAGGATGGATGGATGGATGGATGGCTGTATGGATGGCTGGATGGATGGATGGCTGGATGGATGACTCGATGGATGGATGGCTTAAAGGATGGATGGCTGGATGGATGGCTGGATGGTTGGATGGATGGATGGATGGATGGATGGATGGATGGCTGGATGGATGGATGGCTGGATGGCTGGAAGTCTGGATGGATGGATGGCTGGATGGATGGATGGCTGGATGGACGGCTGGATGGATGGATGGCTGGATGGATGGCTGGCTGGAGGGATGGATTGATGGATGGATGGCTGGATGGATGGCTGGATGGATGGGTGGCTGGATGGATGGCTGGCTGGAGGGATGGATGGATGGATGGCTGGATGGAGGGATGTCTGGATGGTTGGCTGGCTAGAGGGAGGGATGGATGAATGGATGGCTGGATGGATGGCTGGCTGGAGGGATGCATGGATGGATGGATGGCTGGATGGACGGCTGGTTTGGATGGATGGCTGGATGGATGGCTGGCTGGAGGGATGGATTGATGGATGGATGACTGGTTGGATGGCTGGATGGATGGATTGCTGGATGGATAGCTGGCTGGAGGGATGGATGGATGGGTGGATGGCTGGATGGAGGGATGGCTGGATGGTTGGCTGGCTGGATGGATGGATGGATGGATGGCTGGATGGATGGCTGGATGGAGGGATTGCTGGATGGATGGCTGGCTGGAGCGATGGATGGATGGCTGGATGGCTGGCTGGATGGATGGATGGCTTATTGGCTGGCTGGCTGGAGGGATGGATGGCTGGATGGATGGCTTGATGGATGGATGGGTGGATGGCTGATTGGAGGTATGGATGGATGGATGATTGGCTGGATGGATGGCTGGATGGAGAGATGGATGAATGCATGGATGGCTGGATGGATGGCTGGATGGAGGGGTGGCTGGATGGATGGCTTGCTGGAGGGATGGATGGATGGATGGTTGGCTGGATTGATGGCTGGATGGCTGGATGGCTGGATGGATGGCTTGCTGGAGGGATGGATGGATGAATGGATGGATGGCTGGATGGATGGCTGGATGGATGGGTGGCTGGATGAATGGCTGGCTGGAGGGATGGATGGATGGCTGAATGGATGGCTGGATGGATGGTTGGCTGGATGGATGACTCGCTGGATGGATGGCTTAATGGATGGATGGCTGGATGGATGGCTGGATGGTTGGATGGATGGATGGATGGATGGATGGATGGATGGATGGATGGATGGATGGCTGGATGGCTGGAAGTCTGGATGGATGGATGGCTGGATGGATGGCTGGATGGATGGATGGACGGATGGATGGAGGGATGGCTGGATGGATGGCTAGCTGGAGGGATGGATGGATGGCTTGATGGATGTCTGGATGGAGGAATGGCTGGATGGATGGCTGGCTGGAGAGATGGATCGATGGATGGATGGCTGGATGGATGGCTGGATGGATGGATGGCTGGATGGACGATTGGCTGGAGGGATGTATGGATGGATGGCTGGATGGATGGCTGGCTGGAGGGAAGGATGGATGGATGGATGGATGGCTGTATGGATGCCTGGATGGATAGATGGCTGGATGGATGGCTGGCTGGAGTGATGGATGCGTGTATGGTTGGATGGATGGCTAGTTGGATTGATGGCTGGATGGATGGCTGGCTGGAGGGATGGAAGGATGGATGGATGGCTGGATGGATGGCTGGATGGATGGCTGGATGTCTTGATGGCTGGCTGGATGGATGGATGACTGGTTGGCTGGATGTATGGGTGGATGGCTGGATGGATGGCTGGATGGATGGATGGATGAATGGATGGATAGCTGGATGGATGGATGGATGGATGGATGGCTGGATGGATGGCTGGATGGATGGCTGGCTGGATGGATGGATGGATGGATGGATGGATGGATGGATGGATGGATGGATGGATGGCTGGCTGGCTGGAGGGATGGATGGAAGGCTGGCTGGAGGGATGGATGAATCGATGGCTGGATGGATGGCTGGATAGATGGATGGCTGGATGGATGGCTGGCTGGAGGGATGGATGGATGCATGGGTGGCTGGATGGATGGCTGGATGGATGGATTTCCGGATGGATGGCTGTCTGGAGAGATGGCTGGATGGATGGATGGCTGGATGGATGGCTGGCTGGAGGGATGGATGGATGGATGGATGGCTGGATGGATGGCTGGATGGATGGATGTCTGGATGGATGGCTTGCTGGAGGGATGGATGGATGGCTGGATGGATGGCTGGATGGATTGCTGGCTGGAGGAATGGATGGATTAATGGATGGCAGGACGGATGGCTGGATGGATGGAAGGCTGGGTGGATGGCTGGCTGGAGTAATGGATGGATGGATGGCTGAATGGATGGCTGGTTTGGATGGATGGCTGGATGGATGGCTGGCTGGAGGGATGGATTGATGGATGGATGACTGGTTGGATGGCTGGATGGATGGATTGCTGGATGGATAGCTGGCTGGATGGATGGATGGATGGGTGGATGGCTGGATGGAGGGATGGCTAGATGGTTGGCTGGCTGGATGGATGGATGGATGGCTGGATGGATGGCTGGATGGAGGGATTGCTGGATGGATGGCTGGCTGGAGCGATGGATGGATGGCTGGATGGATGGCTGGATAGATGGATGGCTTATTGGCTGGCTGGCTGGAGGGATGGATGGCTGGATGGATGGCTTGATGGATGGATGGGTGGATGGCTGATTGGAGGTATGGATGGATGGATGATTGGCTGGATGGATGGCTGGATGGAGAGATGGATGAATGCATGGATGGCTGGATGGATGGCTGGATGGAGGGATGGCTGGATGGATGGCTTGCTGGAGGGATGGATGCATGGATGGTTGGCTGGATTGATGGCTGGATGGCTGGATGGATGGCTTGCTGGAGGGATGGATGGATGAATGGATGGATGGCTGGATGGATGGCTGGATGGATGGATGGCTGGATGAATGGCTGGCTGGAGGGATGGATGGATGGCTGAATGGATGGCTGAATGGATGGATGGCTGGATGGATGACTCGCTGGATGGATGGCTTAATGGATGGATGGCTGGATGGATGGCTGGATGGTTGGATGGATGGATGGATGGATGGATGGATGGATGGATGGATGGATGGCTGGATGGCTGGAAGTCTGGATGGATGGATGGCTGGATGGATGGCTGGATGGATGGATGGACGGATGGATGGAGGGATGGCTGGATGGATGGCTGGCTGGAGGGATGGATGGATGGCTGGATGGATGTCTGGATGGAGGAATGGCTGGATGGATGGCTGGCTGGAGAGATGGATCGATGGATGGATGGCTGGATGGATGGCTGGATGGATGGATGGCTGGATGGACGATTGGCTGGAGGGATGTATGGATGGATGGCTGGATGGATGGCTGGCTGGAGGGAAGGATGGATGGATGGATGGATGGCTGTATGGATGGCTGGATGGATAGATGGCTGGATGGATGGCTGGCTGGAGTGATGGATGCGTGTATGGTTGGATGGATGGCTAGTTGGATTGATGGCTGGATGGATGGCTGGCTGGAGGGATGGAAGGATGGATCGATGGCTGGATGGATGGCTGGATGGATGGCTGGATGTCTTGATGGCTGGCTGGATGGATGGATGACTGGTTGGCTGGATGTATGGATGGATGGCTGGATGGATGGCTGGATGGATGGCTGGATGGATGGCTGGCTGGATGGATGGATGGATGGATGGATGGATCGATGGATGGATGGATGGATGGCTGGCTGGCTGGAGGGATGGATGGAAGGCTGGCTGGAGGGATGGATGAATCGATGGCTGGATGGATGGCTGGATAGATGGCTGGCTGGATGGATGGCTGGCTGGAGGGATGGATGGATGCATGGGTGGCTGGATGGATGGCTGGATGGATGGATTTCCGGATGGATGGCTGTCTGGAGAGATGGCTGGATGTATGGATGGCTGGATGGATGGCTGGCTGGAGGGATGGATGGATGGATGGATGGCTGGATGGATGGCTGGATGGATGGATGTCTGGATGGATGGCTTGCTGGAGGGATGGATGGGTGGCTGGATGGATGGCTGGATGGATGGCTGGATGGATTGCTGGCTGGAGGAATGGATGGATTAATGGATGGCTGGACGGATGGCTGGATGGATGGAAGGCTGGGTGGATGGCTGGCTGGAGTAATGGATGGATGGATGGCTGAATGGATGGCTAGATCGATGGATGGCTGGATGGATGGCTGGCTGGAGGGATGGAGTCATGGATGGATGGCTGGATGGATGGCTGGATGGAAGGATGGCTGGATGCATGGCTGGCTGGAGGGATGGATTGAATGATGGATGGCTGGATGGCTGGCTGGATGGATGGCTGGCTGGAGCGATGGATGGATGGATGGATGGCAGGATGGATGGCTGGAAGGATGGATGGCTGGATGGATGGCTGGCTGTAGGGATGGATGGATGGATGGAAGGCTGGATGGATGGATGGACAAATGGATGGCTGGATGGATGGCTGGCTGGAGGGATGGATGGATGGAGGGATGGATGGATGGATGGATGGATGGATGGCTGAATGGTTGGCTAGATCGATGGATGGCTGTAGGAATGGATGGGTGGATGGCTGGATGGATGGCTGGATGGATTGATGGCTGGATGGTTGGCTGAATGGATGGCTGGATGGATGGATGGCTGGGTTGATAGCTGGCTGCAGGGATGGATGGATGGCTGGATGGATGGCTGGATGGATGGGTGGATGGTTGGATGGAGGGAAAGCTGGATGGTTGGCTGGTTGGATGGATGGATGGATGGATGGATGGCTGGATGGAGGGATTGCTGGATGGAGGGATTGCTGGATGGATGGCTGGCTGGAGGGATGGACGGATGGTTGGATGGATGGCTGGAGGGATGGATGGCTTAATGGCTGGCTGGCTGGAGGGATGGATGGCTGGATGGATGGCTGGATGGATGGATGGATGGATGGATGGCTGGCTGGAGGTATGGATGGATGGATGATTGGCTGGATGGATGGCTGGATGGAGAGATGGATGAATGCATCGATGGCTGGATGGATGGCTGGATGGAGGGATGGATGGATGGCTGGATGGACGGCTGGATGGATGGATGGCTGGATGGATGGCTGGCTGGAGGGATGGATTGATGGATGGATGGCTGGATGGATGGCTGGATGGATGGATGGCTGGATGGATGGCTGGCTGGAGGGATGAATGGATGGATGGCTGGATGGAGGGATGGCTGGATGGTTGGCTGGCTAGAGGGATGGATGGATGGATGGATGGCTGGATGGATGGCTGGCTGGAGGGATGCATGGATGGATGGATGGCTGGATGGACGGCTGGTTTGGATGGATGGCTGGATGGATGGCTGGCTGGAGGGATGGATGAATGGGTGGATGGCTGGATGGAGGGATGGCTGGATGGTTGGCTGGCTGGATGGATGGATGGATGGATTGATGGCTGGATGGATGGCTGGATGGAGGGATTGCTGGATGGATGGCTGGCTGGAGGGATGGATGGATGGCTGGATGGATGGCTGGATGGATGGATGGCTTAATGTCTGGCTGGCTGGAGGGATGGATGGCTGGATGGATGGCTGGATGGATGGATGGATGGATGGAAGGATGGCTGGCTGGAGGTATGGATGGATGGATGATTGGCTGAATGGATGGCTGGATGGAGAGATGGATGAATGCATGGATGGCTGGATGGATGGCTGGATGGAGGGATGGTTGGATGGATGGCTTGCTGGAGGGATGGATGGATGGATGGTTGGCTGGATTGATGGCTGTTTGGCTGGATGGATGGCTTGCTGGAGGGATGGATGGATGGATGGCTGAATGGATGGCTGGATGGATGGATTGCTGGATGAATGGCTTGCTGGAGGGATGGATGGATGGCTGGATGGATGGCTGGATGGATGGATGGCTGGATGGATGACTCGCTGGCGGGATGGATGGATGGATGGATGGCTCGATGGATGGCTTAATGGATGGATGGCTGGATGGTTGGATGGATGGATGGCTGGATGGGCGGATGGATGGATGGATGGATGGCTGGATGGCTGGAAGTCTGGATGGATGGATGGCTGGATGGATGGCTGAATGGATGGATGGCTGGACGGATGGATGGCTGGATGGATGGCTGGCTGTAGGGATGGATGGATGGATGGATGGCTGGATGGATGGCTGGCTGGATGGATGGCTGGCTGGAGGAATGGGAGGATGGATGAATGGCTGGATGGATGGCTGGATGGATGGACGGATGGATGGAGGGATGGCTGGATGGATGGCTGGCTGGAGGGATGGATTGATGGCTGGATGGATGTCTGGATGGAGGAATGGCTGGATGGATGGCTGGCTGGAGGGATGGATGGATGGATGGATGGCAGGATGGATGGCTGGATGGATGGATGTCTGGATGGACGATTGGCTGGAGGGATGGATGGATGGATGGCTGGATGGATGGCTGGCTGGAGGGATGGATGGATGGATGGCTGTATGGATGGCTGGATGGATGACTGGATGGATGGCTGGCTGGAGTGATGGATGGGTGGATGTTTGGATCGGTGGCTAGTTGGATTAATGGCTGGATGCATGGCTGGCTGGAGGGATGGAAGGATGGATGGATGGCTGGATGGATGGCTGGATGGATGGCTGGATGTCTGGATGGCTGGCTGGATGGATGGATGAATGGTTGGCTGGATGTATGGATGGATGGCTGGATGGATGGCTGGATGGATGGATGGATGGATGGATGGATGAATGGCTGGATGGATGGATGGATGGATGGCTGGATGGATGGCTGGATGGATGGCTGGATGGATGGATGGATGGATGGATGGATGGATGGATGGATGGATGGATGGATGGCTGGCTGGCTGGATGGATGGCTGGCTGGAGGGGTGGATGGAAGGCTGGCTGGAGGGATGGATGGATGGATGGCTGGATGGATGGCTGGATAGATGGATGGCTGGATGGATGGCTGGCTGGAGGGATGGATGGATGGATGGGTGGCTGGATGGATGGCTGGATGGATGGATTTCCGGATGGATGGCTGTCTGGAGGGATGGCTGGATGGATGGATGGCTGGATGGATGGTTGGCAGGAGGAATGGATGGATGGATGGATGGCTGGATGGATGGCTGGATGGATGGATGTCTGGATGGATGGCTTGCTGGAGGGATGGATGGATGGATGGGTGGCTGCATGGATGGCTGGATGGATGGCTGGATGGATTGCTGGCTGGAGGAATGGATGGATTAATGGATGGCTGGACGGATGGCTGGATGGATGGAAGGCTGGATGGATGGCTGGCTGGAGGGATGGATGGATGGATGGCTGAATGGATGGCTAGATCGATGGATGGCTGGATGGATGGCTGGCTGGAGGGATGGAGTTATGGATGGATGGCTGGATGGATGGCTGGATGGAAGGATGACTGGATGCATGGCTGGCTGGAGGGATGGATTGAATGATGGATGGCTGGATGGCTGGCTGGATGGATGGCTGGCTGGAGCGATGGATGGATGGATGGATGGCAGGATGGATGGCTGGAAGGATGGATGGCTGGATGGATGGCTGGCTGGAGGGATGGATGGATGGCTGGATGGATGGTTGGACGAATGGATGGCTGGAGGGATGGCTGGCTGGAGGGATGGATGGATGGAGGGATGGATGGATGGATGGATGGCTGGATGGAGGGATGGCTGGATGGATGGCTGGCTGGAGGAATGGATGGATGGATGGATGGCTGGATTGATGGCTGGATCGATGGATGGCGGAATGGATGGCTGAATGGATGGCTGGATGGATGGATGGCTGGATGGATAGCTGGCTGGAAAGATGGATGGATGGATGGATGGTCCGATGGACGGCTGGATGGATGGATGGCTGGCTGGCTGGAGGAATGGATTGATGGATGGATGGCTGGATGGATGGCTGGATGGATGGATGGCTGGATGGATGGCTGGCTGGAGGGATGGATAGATGGATGGATGGCTGGATGGAGGGATGGCTGGATGTAGGGTTGGCTGGATGGTTGGCTGGCTGGAGGGATGGGTGGATGGATGGATGGCTGGATGGATGGTTGGCTGGAGGGATGGATGGATGGCTGGATGGACGGCTGGATGGATGGATGGCTGGATGGATGGCTGGCTGGAGGGATGGATTGATGTTTCGATGGCTGGATGGATGGATGGCTGGATGGATGGCTGGCTGGACGGATGGATGGATGGATGGCTGGATGGAGGGATGGCTGGATGGTTGGCTGACTGGAGGGATGGATGGATGGATGGATGGCTGGATGGATGGCTGGCTGGAGAGATGCATGGATGGATGGATGGCTGGATGGACGGATGGTTCGGATGGATTGCTGGATGGATGGCTGGCTGGAGGGATGGATTGATGGATGGATGGCTGGATAGATGGCTGGATGGATGGATGGCTGGATGGATGGCTGGCTGGAGGGATGGATGGATGGATGGATGGCTGGATGGAGGGATGGCTGGATGGTTGGCTGGCTGGATGGATGGATGGATGGATGGATGGTTGGATGGATGGCTGGATGGAGGGATGGCTGGATGGATGGCTGGCTGGAGGGATGGATGGATGGCTGGATGGATGGCTGGATGGATGGATGGCTTAATGGCTGGCTGGCTGGAGGGATGGATGGATGGATGGATGGCTGGATGAATGGCTGAATGGATGGATGGCTGGATGTATGGCTGGCTGGAGAGATGGATGGATGGATGGATGGCTGGATGGATGGCTGGATGGAGGAATGGCTGGATGGATGGCTGGCTAGAGGGATGGATGGATGGATGGATGGCTAGATGGATGGCTTAATGGATGGATGGCTGGATTAAAGGCTGGCTGGAGGGTTGGATGGAAGGATGGCTGGATGGATGGCTGGATGGATGAATGGCTGGATGGATGACTGGCTGGAGGGAAGAATGGATGGATGGATGGCTGGATGGATTGCTGGATGGATGGATGGATGGACGGATGGCTGGATGGATGGCTGGCTGGAGGAATGGATGGATGGCTGGCTGGATGGATGGATGGCTGGATGGATGGCTGGCTGGAGGGATGGATGGATGGCTGGATGGATGGCTGGATGGATTGATGGTTGGATGGATGGCTGGCTGGAGGAATGGATGGATGGATGGATGGCTGCATGGATGGCTGGATGGATGGCTGGCTGGAGGGATGGATTGATGTTTCGATGGCTGGATGGATGGATGGCTGGATGGACGGCTGGATGGATGGATGGCTGGATCATGGCTGGCTGGAGGGATGGATAGATGGATGGATGGCTGGATGGAGGGATGGCTGGAT
Source organism: Scyliorhinus torazame (assembly GCF_047496885.1). Taxonomy (NCBI): domain Eukaryota; kingdom Metazoa; phylum Chordata; class Chondrichthyes; order Carcharhiniformes; family Scyliorhinidae; genus Scyliorhinus; species Scyliorhinus torazame. The sequence goes on from NW_027307954.1 coordinate 181,784, forward strand.
GTAGGGTTGGCTGGATGGTTGGCTGGCTGGAGGGATGGGTGGATGGATGGATGGCTGGATGGATGGTTGGCTGGAGGGATGGATGGCTGGCTGGATGGACGGCTGGATGGATGGATGGCTGGATGGATGGCTGGCTGGAGGGATGGATTGATGTTTCGATGGCTGGATGGATGGATGGCTGGATGGATGGCTGGCTGGACGGATGGATGGATGGATGGCTGGATGGAGGGATGGCTGGATGGTTGGCTGACTGGAGGGATGGATGGATGGATGGATGGCTGGATGGATGGCTGGCTGGAGAGATGCATGGATGGATGGATGGCTGGATGGACGGATGGTTCGGATGGATTGCTGGATGGATGGCTGGCTGGAGGGATGGATTGATGGATGGATGGCTGGATAGATGGCTGGATGGATGGATGGCTGGATGGATGGCTGGCTGGAGGGATGGATGGATGGATGGATGGCTGGATGGAGGGATGGCTGGATGGTTGGCTGGCTGGATGGATGGATGGATGGATGGATGGTTGGATGGATGGCTGGATGGAGGGATGGCTGGATGGATGGCTGGCTGGAGGGATGGATGGATGGCTGGATGGATGGCTGGATGGATGGATGGCTTAATGGCTGGCTGGCTGGAGGGATGGATGGATGGATGGATGGCTGGATCAATGGCTGAATGGATGGATGGCTGGATGTATGGCTGGCTGGAGAGATGGATGGATGGATGGATGGCTGGATGGATGGCTGGATGGAGGAATGGCTGGATGGATGGCTGGCTAGAGGGATGGATGGATGGATGGATGGCTGGATGGATGGCTTAATGGATGGATGGCTGGATTAAAGGCTGGCTGGAGGGATGGATGGAAGGATGGCTGGATGGATGGCTGGATGGATGAATGGCTGGATGGATGACTGGCTGGAGGGAAGAATGGATGGATGGATGGCTGGATGGATTGCTGGATGGATGGATGGATGGACGGATGGCTGGATGGATGGCTGGCTGGAGGAATGGATGGATGGCTGGCTGGATGGATGGATGGCTGGATGGATGGCTGGCTGGAGGGATGGATGGATGGCTGGATGGATGGCTGGATGGATTGATGGTTGGATGGATGGCTGGCAGGAGGAATGGATGGATGGATGGATGGCTGCATGGATGGCTGGATGGATGTATGGCTGGATGGATGGCTGGCTGGAGGGATGGATGGATGGATGGATGGCTGGATGGACGGCTGGATGGATGGATGGCTGGATCATGGCTGGCTGGAGGGATGGATTGATGGATGGATGGCTGGATGGATGCCTGGATGGAGGGATGGCTTGATGGATGGCTGGCTGGAGGGATGGATGGATGGATGGATGGCTGGATGGATGGCTGGATGGATGGATGGCTTAATGACTGGATGGCTGGAGGGATGGATGGATGGATGGATGGCTGGATGGTTGGCTGGATCGATGGATGGCTGGATGTATGGCTGGCTGGAGGGATGGATGGATGGATGGATGGCTGGATGGATGGCTGGATAGGGATGGCTGGATGGATGGCTGGCTGGAGGGATGGATGGATGGATGGATGGCTGGATGGATGGCTGAATGGATGGATGGCTGGATGGATGGCAGGCTGAAGGGTTGGATGGATGGATGGATGGCTGGATGGATGGCTAGATGGATGGATGGCTGGATGGATGGCTGGCTGGAGGGATGACTGGCTGGAGGGATGGATGGATGGATGGATGGCTGGATGGATGGCTGGATGGATGGATGGCTGGATGGATGGCTGGCTGGAGGGATGGATGGACGGATGGCTGAATGGATGGCTGGATGGATGGCTGGATGGATGGCTAGATGGGTGACTGGATGGATGGATGGCTGGATGGATGGCAGGCTGAAGGGTTGGATGGATGGATGGATGGCTGGATGGACGGCTGGATGGATGGATGGCTGGATGGATGGCTGGCTGGAGGGATGGATTGATGGATGGATGGCTGGATGGATAGATGGATGGATGGCTGCATGGATGGCTGGCTGGTGTGATGGATGGATGGATGGATGGCTGGATGGTGGGATGACTGGATGATTGGCTGGCTGGAGGGATGGATGGATGAATGGATGGATGGCTGCATGGATGGCTGGATGGAGGGATGGCTGGATGGATGGCTGGCTGGGGGGATGGATGGCTGGATCGATTGCTGGATGGATGGCTGAATGGATGGATGGCTTAATGACTGGCTGGCTGGAGGGATGGATGGATGAATGGATGGATGGATGGATGGCTGGATGGATGGATGGCTGGATGTATGGCTGGCTGAAGAGATGGATGAATGGTTGGATGGCTGGATGGATGGCTGTATGGAGGGATGGCTTGATGGATGGCTGGCTGGAGGGATGGATGGATGGATGGATGGATGGATGGCTTGATGGATGGCTTGATGGATGGCTTGCTGGAGGGATGGATGGATGGACGGCTGGATGGATGGCTGGATGGGTGGATGGCTGGATGAAGGCTGGCTGGAGGAATGGATGGATGGATGGCTGGATGGATGGCTGGTTGGATGGATGGCTGGATGGATGACTGGCTGGAGGTATGGATGGATGGATGGATGGCTGGATGGGTGGCTGAATGGATGGATGGCTGGATGGATGACTGGCTGCAAGGAAGGATGGATGGATGGATGGCTGGATGGATGGCTGGATGGATGGATGGCTGGATGGATGGCTGGCTGGAGGGACGGATGGATGGATGGATGGCTGGATGGATGGTTGGATAGATGGATGGCTGGATGGATGGCTGGCAGGAGGGATGGATGGCTGGATGGATGGCTGGCAGGAGTGATGGATGGATGGATGGATGGCTGGAAGGATGGCAGGATGGATGGATGGCTGGATGGATGGCTGGCTGGAGGGATGGATGGATGGATGGCTGCATGGATGGATGGCCGAATGGATGGCTGGCTGAAGGGATGGATGGATGGATGGATGGCTGAAAGGATGGCTGGATGGATGGATGGCTGGATGGATGGCTGGCTGGAGGGATGGATGAATGGAAGGATGGCTGGATGGATGGCTGGATTGCTGGATGGCTGGATGGATGGCTGGCTGAATGGATGGTTGGATGGCTGGATGGCTGGATGGATGGATGGATGGCTGAATGGTTGGCTGGATAGATGGCAGGATGGATGGATGGATGGATGGATGGCTGGCTGGATGGATTGATTGATGGATGGATGGCTGGATGGGTGGCTGGATGGATGGATGGCTGGATGGATGGCAGGCTGAAGGGATGGATGGATGGATGGATGGCTGGATTGACGACTGGATGGATGGATGGCTGGATGGATGGCTGGCTGGAGGGATGGATTGATGGATGGATGGCTGGATGGATAGCTGGATGGATGGCTGCATGGATGGCTGGCTGGTGGGATGGATGGATGGATGGATGGCTGGATGGTGGGATGGCTGGATGGTTGGCTGGCTGGATGGATGACTGGCTGGAAGGAAGGATGGATGGATGGATGGCTGGATGGATGGCTGGATGTATGGATGGATGTCTGGATGGCTGGCTGGATGGATGGATGAATGGTTGGCTGGATGTATGGATGGATGGCTGGATGGATGGCTGGATGGATGGATGGATGGATGGATGGATGGATGGATGGCTGGATGGATGGATGGATGGATGGCTGGATGGATGGCTGGATGGATGGCTGGATGGATGGATGGATGGATGGATGGATGGATGGATGGATGGATGGATGGATGGATGGCTGGCTGGCTGGATGGATGGCTGGCTGGAGGGGTGGATGGAAGGCTGGCTGGAGGGATGGATGGATGGATGGCTGGATGGATGGCTGGATAGATGGATGGCTGGATGGATGGCTGGCTGGAGGGATGGATGGATGGATGGGTGGCTGGATGGATGGCTGGATGGATGGATTTCCGGAAGGATGGCTGTCTGGAGGGATGGCTCGATGGATGGATGGCTGGATGGATGGCTGGCAGGAGGAATGGATGGATGGATGGATGGCTGGATGGATGGCTGGATGGATGGATGTCTGGATGGATGGCTTGCTGGAGGGATGGATGGATGGATGGGTGGCTGCATGGATGGCTGGATGGATGGCTGGATGGATTGCTGGCTGGAGGAATGGATGGATTAATGGATGGCTGGACGGATGGCTGGATGGATGGAAGGCTGGATGGATGGCTGGCTGGAGGGATGAATGGATGGATGGCTGAATGGATGGCTAGTTCGATGGATGGCTGGATGGATGGCTGGCTGGAGGGATGGAGTCATGGATGGATGGCTGGATGGATGGCTGGATGGAAGGATGACTGGATGCATGGCTGGCTGGAGGGATGGATTGAATGATGGATGGCTGGATGGCTGGCTGGATGGATGGCCGGCTGGAGCGATGGATGGATGGATGGATGGCAGGATGGATGGCTGGAAGGATGGATGGCTGGATGGATGGCTGGCTGGAGGGATGGATGGATGGATGGATGGCTGGATGGATGGTTGGACGAATGGATGGCTGGATGGATGGCTGGCTGGAGGGATGGATGGATGGAGGGATGGATGGATGGATGGATGGCTGGATGGAGGGATGGCTGGATGGATGGCTGGCTGGAGGAATGGATGGATGGATGGATGGCTGGATTGATGGCTGGATCGATGGATGGCGGAATGGATGGCTGAATGGATGGCTGGATGGATGGATGGCTGGATGGATAGCTGGCTGGAAAGATGGATGGATGGATGGATGGTCCGATGGACGGCTGGATGGATGGATGGCTGGATGGATGGCTGGCTGGAGGAATGGATTGATGGATGGATGGCTGAATGGAAGGCTGGATGGATGGATGGCTGGATGGATGGCTGGCTGGAGGGATGGATGGATGGATGGATGGCTGGATGGAGGGATGGCTGGATGTAGGGTAGGCTGGATGTTTGGCTGGCTGGAGGGATGGGTGGATGGATGGATGGCTGGATGGATGGTTGGCTGGAGGGATGGATGGATGGCTGGATGGACGGCTGGATGGATGGATGGCTGGATGGATGGCTGGCTGGAGGGATGGATTGATGTTTCGATGGCTGGATGGATGGATGGCTGGATGGATGGCTGGCTGGACGGATGGATGGATGGATGGCTGGCTGGAGAGATGCATGGATGGATGGATGGCTGGATGGACGGATGGTTCGGATGGATTGCTGGATGGATGGCTGGCTGGAGGGATGGATTGATGGATGGATGGCTGGATGGATGGCTGGATGGATGGATGGCTGGATGGATGGCTGGCTGGAGGGATGGATGGATGGATGGATGGCTGAATGGAGGGATGGCTGGATGGTTGGCTGGCTGGATGGATGGATGGATGGATGGATGGTTGGATGGATGGCTGGATGGAGGGATGGCTGGATGGATGGCTGGCTGGAGGGATGGATGGATGGCTGGATGGATGGCTGGATGGATGGCTGGATGGATGGATGGCTTTATGGCTGGCTGGCTGGAGGGATGGATGGATGGATGGATGGCTGGATGAATGGCTGAATGGATGGATGGCTGGATGTATCGCTGGCTGGAGAGATGGATTGATGTTTCGATGGCTGGATGGATGGATGGCTGGATGGATGGTTGGCTGGAGGGATGGATGGATGGCTCGATGGACGGCTGGATGGATGGATGGCTGGATGGATGGCTGGCTGGAGGGATGGATTGATGTTTCGATGGCTGGATGGATGGATGGCTGGATGGATGGCTGGCTGGACGGATGGATGGATGGATGGCTGGATGGAGGGATGGCTGGATGGTTGGCTGGCTGGAGGGATGGATGGATGGATGGATGGCTGGATGGATGGCTGGCTGGAGAGATGCATGGATGGATGGATGGCTGGATGGACGGATGGTTCGGATGGATTGCTGGATGGATGGCTGGCTGGAGATTTGGATTGATGGATGGATGGCTGGATGGATGGCTGGATGGATGGATGGCTGGATGAATGGCTGGCTGGAGGGATGGATGGATGGATGGATGGCTGGATGGAGGGATGGCTGGATGGTTGGCTGGCTGGATGGATGGATGGATGGATGGTTGGATGGATGGCTGGATGGAGGGATGGCTGGATGGATGGCTGGCTGGAGGGATGGATGGATGGCTGGATGGATGGCTGGATGGATGGATGGCTTAATGGCTGGCTGGCTGGAGGGATGGATGGATGGATGGATGGCTGGATGAATGGCTGAATGGATGGATGGCTGGATGTATGGCTGGCTGGAGAGATGGATGGATGGATGGATGGCTGGATGGATGGCTGGATGGAGGAATGGCTGGATGGATGGCTGGCTAGAGGGATGGATGGATGGATGGATGGCTGGATGGATGGCTAAATGGATGGATGGCTGGATTAAAGGCTGGCTGGAGGGATGGATGGAAGGATGGCTGGATGGATGGCTGGATGGATGAATGGCTGGATGGATGACTGGCTGGAGGGAAGAATGGATGGATGGATGGCTGGATGGATTGCTGGATGGATGGATGGATGGACGGATGGCTGGATGGATGGCTGGCTGGAGGAATGGATGGATGGCTGGCTGGATGGATGGATGGCTGGATGGATGGCTGGCTGGAGGGATGGATGGATGGCTGGATGGATGGCTGGATGGATTGATGGTTGGATGGATGGCTGGCTGGAGGAATGGATGGCTGGATGGATGGCTGGATGGATGGCTGGATGGATGTATGGCTGGATGGATGGCTGGCTGGAGGGATGGATGGATGGCTGGATGGACGGCTGGATGGATGGATGGCTGGATCATGGCTGGCTGGAGGGATGGATTGATGGATGGATGGCTGGATGGATGCCTGGATGGAGGGATGGCTGGATGGATGGCTGGCTGGAGGGATGGATGGATGGATGTATGGCTGGATGGATGGCTGGATGGATGGATGGCTTAATGACTGGATGGCTGGAGGGATGGATGGATGGATGGATGGCTGGATGGTTGGCTGGATCGATGGATGGCTGGATGTATGGCTGAATGGATGGATGGCTGGATGTATGGCTGGCTGGAGAGATGGATGGATGGATGGATGGCTGGATGGATGGCTGGATGGAGGAATGGCTGAATGGATGGCTGGCTAGAGGGATGGATGGATGGATGGATGGCTGGATGGATGGCTTAATGGATGGATGGCTGGATTAAAGGCTGGCTGGAGGGATGGATGGAAGGATGGCTGGATGGATGGCTGGATGGATGAATGGCTGGATGGATGACTGGCTGGAGGGAAGAATGGATGGATGGATGGCTGGATGGATTGCTGGATGGATGGATGGATGGACGGATGGCTGGATGGATGGCTGGCTGGAGGAATGGATGGATGGCTGGCTGGATGGATGGATGGTTGGATGGATGGCTGGCTGGAGGGATGGATGGATGGCTGGATGGATGGCTGGATGGATTGATGGTTGGATGGATGGCTGGCTGGAGGAATGGATGGATGGATGGATGGCTGGATGGATGGCTGGATGGATGTATGGCTGGATGGATGGCTGGCTGGAGGGATGGATGTATGGATGGATGGCTGGATGGACGGTGGATGGATGGATGGCTGGATCATGGCTGGCTGGAGGGATGGATTGATGGATGGATGGCTGGATGGATGCCTGGATGGATGGATGGCTGGATGGATGGCTGGCTGGAGGGATGGATGGATGGATGGATGGCTGGATGGATGGCTGGATGGATGGATGGCTTAATGACTGGATGGCTGGAGGGATGGATGGATGGATGGATGGCTGGATGGTTGGCTGGATCGATGGATGGCTGGATGTATGGCTGGCTGGAGGAATGGATGGATGGATGGATGGCTGGATGGATGGCTGGATAGGGATGGCTGGATGGATGGCTGGCTGGAGGGATGGATGGATGGATGGATGGCTGGATGGATGGCTGAATGGATGGATGGCTAGATGGATGGCTGGCTGGAGGGATGGATGGATGGATGGATGGCTGGATGGATGGCTGAATGTATGGATGGCTGGATGAATGGCTGTCTGGAGAGATGGATGGATGGATGGATGGATGGCAGGATGGATGGATGGATGGATGGCTGGATGGATGACTGGCTGGAGGGATGGATGGATGGATGGATGGCTGGATGGATGGCTGGATGGATGGATGGCTGGATGGATGGCTGGCTGGAGGGATGGATGGACGAATGGCTGAATGGATGGCTGGATGGATGGCTGGATGGAAGAATGGCTGGATTGATGGCTGGCAGGAGGGATGGATGGATGGATGGATGTCTGGATGGATGGCCGAATGGATGGCTGGCTGGAGGGATAAATGAATGGATGGCTGGATGGATGGATGGCCGAATGGTTGGCTGGCTGGAGGGATTGATGGATGGATGGATGGCTGAATGGATGGCTGGATAGATGGCAGGATGGATGGATGGCTGGATGGATGGCTGGCTGGACGGATGGATTGACGGATGGATGGCTAGATGGGTGACTGGATGGATGGATGGCTGGATGGATGGCAGGCTGAAGGGTTGGATGGATGGATGGATGGCTGGATGGACGGCTGGATGGATGGATGGCTGGATGGATGGCTGGCTGGAGGGATGGATTGATGGATGGATGGCTGGATGGATAGATGGATGGATGGCTGCATGGATGGCTGGCTGGTGTGATGGATGGATGGATGGATGGCTGGATGGTGGGATGGCTGGATGATTGGCTGGCTGGAGGGATGGATGGATGAATGGATGGATGGCTGCATGGATGGCTGGATGGAGGGATGGCTGGATGGATGGCTGGCTGGGGGGATGGATGGCTGGATGGATTGCTGGATGGATGGCTGAATGGTTGGATGGCTTAATGACTGGCTGGCTGGAGGGATGGATGGATGAATGGATGGCTGGATGGATGGCTGGATGGATGGATGGCTGGATGTATGGCTGGCTGAAGAGATGGATGAATGGTTGGATGGCTGGATGGATGGCTGTATGGAGGGATGGCTTGATGGATGGCTGGCTGGAGGGATGGATGGATGGATGGATGGCTCGATGGATGGATGGATGGCTTGATGGATGGCTTGATGGATGGCTTGCTGGAGGGATGGATGGATGGACGGCTGGATGGATGGCTGGATGGGTGGATGGCTGGATGAAGGCTGGCTGGAGGAATGGATGGATGGATGGCTGGATGGATGGCTGGTTGGATGGATGGCTGGATGGATGACTGGCTGGAGGTATGGATGGATGGATGGATGGCTGGATGGGTGGCTGAATGGATGGATGGCTGGATGGATGACTGGCTGCAAGGAAGGATGGATGGATGGATGGCTGGATGGATGGCTGGATGGATGGATGGCTGGATGGATGGCTGGCTGGAGGGACGGATGGATGGATGGATGGCTGGATGGATGGTTGGATAGATGGATGGCTGGATGGATGGCTGGCAGGAGGGATGGATGGCTGGATGGATGGCTGGCAGGAGTGATGGATGGATGGATGGATGGCTGGAAGGATGGCAGGATGGATGGATGGCTGGATGGATGGCTGGCTGGAGGGATGGATGGATGGCTGGCTGCATGGATGGATGGCCGAATGGATGGCTGGATGAAGGGATGGATGGATGGATGGATGGCTGAAAGGATGGCTGGATGGATGGATGGCTGGATGGATGGCTGGCTGGAGGGATGGATGAATGGAAGGATGGCTGGATGGATGGCTGGATGGCTGGATGGCTGGATGGATGGCTGGCTTAATGGATGGTTGGATGGCTGGATGGCTGGATGGATGGATGGATGGCTGAATGGATGGCTGGATAGATGGCAGGATGGATGGATGGATGGATGGATGGCTGGCTGGATGGATTGATTGATGGATGGATGGCTGGATGGGTGGCTGGATGGATGGATGGCTGGATGGATGGCAGGCTGAAGGGATGGATGGATGGATGGATGGCTGGATGGACGGCTGGATGGATGGATGGCTGGATGGATGGCTGGCTGGAGGGATGGATTGATGGATGGATGGCTGGATGGATAGCTGGATGGATGGCTGCATGGATGGCTGGCTGGTGGGATGGATGGATGGATGGATGGCTGGATTGTGGGATGGCTGGATGGTTGGCTGGCTGGATGGATGACTGGCTGGAAGGAAGGATGGATGGATGGATGGCTGGATGGATGGCTGGATGGATGGATGGATGTCTGGATGGCTGGCTGGATGGATGGATGAATGGTTGGCTGGATGTATGGATGGATGGCTGGATGGATGGCTGGATGGATGGATGGATGGATGGATGGATGGATGGATGGCTGGATGGATGGATGGATGGATGGCTGGATGGATGGCTGGATGGATGGCTGGATGGATGGATGGATGGATGGATGGATGGATGGATGGATGGCTGGCTGGCTGGCTGGATGGATGGCTGGCTGGAGGGGTGGATGGAAGGCTGGCTGGAGGGATGGATGGATGGATGGCTGGATGGATGGCTGGATAGATGGATGGCTGGATGGATGGCTGGCTGGAGGGATGGATGGATGGATGGGTGGCTGGATGGATGGCTGGATGGATGGATTTCCGGAAGGATGGCTGTCTGGAGGGATGGCTGGATGGATGGATGGCTGGATGGATGGCTGGCAGGAGGAATGGATGGATGGAAGGATGGCTGGATGGATGGCTGGATGGATGGATGTCTGGAAGGATGGCTTGCTGGAGGGATGGATGGATGGATGGGTGGCTGCATGGATGGCTGGATGGATGGCTGGATGGATTGCTGGCTGGAGGAATGGATGGATTAATGGATGGCTGGACGGATGGCTGGATGGATGGAAGGCTGGATGGATGGCTGGCTGGAGGGATGGATGGATGGATGGCTGAATGGATGGCTAGATCGATGGATGGCTGGATGGATGGCTGGCTGGAGGGATGGAGTCATGGATGGATGGCTGGATGGATGGCTGGATGGAAGGATGACTGGATGCATGGCTGGCTGGAGGGATGGATTGAATGATGGATGGCTGGATGGCTGGCTGGATGGATGGCTGGCTGGAGCGATGGATGGATGGATGGATGGCTGGATGGATGGCTGGAAGGATGGATGGCTGGATGGATGGCTGGCTGGAGGGATGGATGGATGGATGGATGGCTGGATGGATGGTTGGACGAATGGATGGCTGGATGGATGGCTGGCTGGAGGGATGGATGGATGGAGGGATGGATGGATGGATGGATGGCTGGATGGAGGGATGGCTGGATGGATGGCTGGCTGGAGGAATGGATGGATGGATGGATGGCTGGATTGATGGCTGGATCGATGGATGGCGGAATGGATGGCTGAATGGATGGCTGGATGGATGGATGGCTGGATGGATAGCTGGCTGGAAAGATGGATGGATGGATGGATGGTCCGATGGACGGCTGGATGGATGGATGGCTGGATGGATGGCTGGCTGGAGGAATGGATTGATGGATGGATGGCTGGATGGATGGCTGGATGGTTGGATGGCTGGATGGATGGCTGGCTGGAGGGATGGATGGATGGATGGATGGCTGGATGGAGGGATGGCTGGATGTAGGGTTGGCTGGATGGTTGGCTGGCTGGAGGGATGGGTGGATGGATGGATGGCTGGATGGATGGTTGGCTGGAGGGATGGATGGATGGCTGGATGGACGGCTGGATGGATGGATGGCTGGATGGATGGCTGGCTGGAGGGATGGATTGATGTTTCGATGGCTGGATGGATGGATGGCTGGATGGATGGCTGGCTGGACGGATGGATGGATGGATGGCTGGCTGGAGAGATGTATGGATGGATGGATGGCTGGATGGACGGATGGTTCGGATGGATTGCTGGATGGATGGCTGGCTGGAGGGATGGATTGATGGATGGATGGCTGGATGGATGGCTGGATGGATGGATGGCTGGCTGGCTGGAGGGGTGGATGGAAGGCTGGCTGGAGGGATGGATGGATGGATGGCTGGATGGATGGCTGGATAGATGGATGGCTGGATGGATGGCTGGCTGGAGGGATGGATGGATGGATGGGTGGCTGGATGGATGGCTGGATGGATGGATTTCCGGAAGGATGGCTGTCTGGAGGGATGGCTGGATGGATGGATGGCTGGATGGATGGCTGGCAGGAGGAATGGATGGATGGAAGGATGGCTGGATGGATGGCTGGATGGATGGATGTCTGGAAGGATGGCTTGCTGGAGGGATGGATGGATGGATGGGTGGCTGCATGGATGGCTGGATGGATGGCTGGATGGATTGCTGGCTGGAGGAATGGATGGATTAATGGATGGCTGGACGGATGGCTGGATGGATGGAAGGCTGGATGGATGGCTGGCTGGAGGGATGGATGGATGGATGGCTGAATGGATGGCTAGATCGATGGATGGCTGGATGGATGGCTGGCTGGAGGGATGGAGTCATGGATGGATGGCTGGATGGATGGCTGGATGGAAGGATGACTGGATGCATGGCTGGCTGGAGGGATGGATTGAATGATGGATGGCTGGATGGCTGGCTGGATGGATGGCTGGCTGGAGCGATGGATGGATGGATGGATGGCTGGATGGATGGCTGGAAGGATGGATGGCTGGATGGATGGCTGGCTGGAGGGATGGATGGATGGATGGATGGCTGGATGGATGGTTGGACGAATGGATGGCTGGATGGATGGCTGGCTGGAGGGATGGATGGATGGAGGGATGGATGGATGGATGGATGGCTGGATGGAGGGATGGCTGGATGGATGGCTGGCTGGAGGAATGGATGGATGGATGGATGGCTGGATTGATGGCTGGATCGATGGATGGCGGAATGGATGGCTGAATGGATGGCTGGATGGATGGATGGCTGGATGGATAGCTGGCTGGAAAGATGGATGGATGGATGGATGGTCCGATGGACGGCTGGATGGATGGATGGCTGGATGGATGGCTGGCTGGAGGAATGGATTGATGGATGGATGGCTGGATGGATGGCTGGATGGTTGGATGGCTGGATGGATGGCTGGCTGGAGGGATGGATGGATGGATGGATGGCTGGATGGAGGGATGGCTGGATGTAGGGTTGGCTGGATGGTTGGCTGGCTGGAGGGATGGGTGGATGGATGGATGGCTGGATGGATGGTTGGCTGGAGGGATGGATGGATGGCTGGATGGACGGCTGGATGGATGGATGGCTGGATGGATGGCTGGCTGGAGGGATGGATTGATGTTTCGATGGCTGGATGGATGGATGGCTGGATGGATGGCTGGCTGGACGGATGGATGGATGGATGGCTGGCTGGAGAGATGTATGGATGGATGGATGGCTGGATGGACGGATGGTTCGGATGGATTGCTGGATGGATGGCTGGCTGGAGGGATGGATTGATGGATGGATGGCTGGATGGATGGCTGGATGGATGGATGGCTGGATGGATGGCTGGCTGGAGGGATGGATGGATGGATGGATGGCTGGATGGAGGGATGGCTGGATGGTTGGCTGGCTGGATGGATGGATGGATGGATGGATGGTTGGATGGATGGCTGGATGGAGGGATGGCTGGATGGATGGCTGGCTGGAGGGATGGATGGATGGCTGGATGGATGGCTGGATGGATGGCTGGATGGACGGATGTCTTAATGGCTGGCTGGCTGGAGGGATGGATGGATGGATGGATGGCTGGATGAATGGCTGAATGGATGGATGGCTGGATGTATGGCTGGCTGGAGAGATGGATGGTGGATGGATGGCTGGATGGATGGCTGGATGGAGGAATGGCTGGATGGATGGCTGGCTAGAGGGATGGATGGATGGATGGATGGCTGGATGGATGGCTTAATGGATGGATGGCTGGATTAAAGGCTGGCTGGAGGGATGGATGGAAGGATGGCTGGATGGATGGCTGGATGGATGAATGGCTGGATGGATGACTGGCTGGAGGGAAGAATGGATGGATGGATGGCTGGATGGATTGCTGGATGGATGGATGGATGGACGGATGGATGGATGGCTGGATGGATGGCTGGATGGATTGATGGTTGAATGGATGGCTGGCTGGAGGAATGGATGGATGGATGGATGGCTGGATGGATGGCTGGATGGATGTATGGCTGGATGGATGGCTGGCTGGAGGGATGGATGGATGGATGGATGGCTGGATGGACGGCTGGATGGATGGATGGCTGGATCATGGCTGGCTGGAGGGATGGATTGATGGATGGATGGCTGGATGGATGCCTGGATGGAGGGATGGCTGGATGGATGGCTGGCTGGAGGGATGGATGGATGGATGGATGGCTGGATGGATGGATGGATGGCTTAATGACTGGATGGCTGGAGGGATGGATGGATGGATGGATGGCTGGATGGTTGGCTGGATCGATGGATGGCTGGATGTATGGCTGGCTGGAGAGATGGATGGATGGATGGATGGCTGGATGGATGGCTGGATAGGGATGGCTGGATGGATGGCTGGCTGGAGGGATGGATGGATGGATGGATGGCTGGATGGATGGCTGAATGGATGGATGGCTAGATGGATGGCTGGCTGGAGGGATGGATGGATGGATGGATGGCTGGATGGATGGCTGAATGGATGGATGGCTGGATGAATGGCTGTCTGGAGAGATGGATGGATGGATGGATGGATGGCAGGATGGATGGATGGATGGATGGCTGGATGGATGACTGGCTGGAGGGATGGATGGATGGATGGATGGATGGCTGGATGGATGGCTGAATGGATGGATGGCTGGATGGATGGCTGGCTGGAGGGATGGATGGACGGATGGCTGAATGGATGGCTGGATGGATGGCTGGATGGATGGCTGGATGGAAGAATGGCTGGATGGATGGCTGGCAGGAGGGATGGATGGATGGATGGATGTCTGGATGGATGGCCGAATGGATGGCTGGCTGAAGGGATCGATGAATGGATGGCTGGATGGATGGATGGCCGAATGGTTGGCTGGCTGGAGGGATTGATGGATGGATGGATGGCTGAATGGATGGCTGGATAGATGGCAGGATGAATGGATGGCTGGATGGATGGCTGGCTGGACGGATGGATTGATGGATGGATGGCTAGATGGGTGACTGGATGGATGGATGGCTGGATGGATGGCAGGCTGAAGGGTTGGATGGATGGATGGATGGCTGGATGGACGGCTGGATGGATGGATGGCTGGATGGATGGCTGGCTGGAGGGATGGATTGATGGATGGATGGCTGGATGGATAGATGGATGGATGGCTGCATGGATGGCTGGCTGGTGTGATGGATGGATGGATGGATGGCTGGCTGGAGGGATGGATGGATGAATGGATGGATGGCTGCATGGATGGCTGGATGGAGGGATGGCTGGATGGATGGCTGGCTGGAGGGATGGATGGCTGGATGGATTGCTGGATGGATGGCTGAATGGTTGGATGGCTTAATGACTGGCTGGCTGGAGGGATGGATGGATGAATGGATGGCTGGATGGATGGCTGGATGGATGGATGGCTGGATGTATGGCTGGCTGAAGAGATGGATGAATGGTTGGATGGCTGGATGGATGGCTGTCTGGAGGGATGGCTTGATGGATGGCTGGCTGGAGGGATGGATGGATGGATGGATGGCTGGATGGATGGATGGATGGCTTGATGGATGGCTTGATGGATGGCTTGCTGGAGGGATGGATGGATGGACGGCTGGATGGATGGCTGGATGGGTGGATGGCTGGATGAAGGCTGGCTGGAGGAATGGATGGATGGATGGCTGGATGGATGGCTGGTTGGATGGATGGCTGGATGGATGACTGGCTGGAGGTATGGATGGATGGATGGCTGGATGGGTGGCTGAATGGATGGATGGCTGGATGGATGACTGGCTGCAAGGAAGGATGGATGGATGGATGGCTGGATGGATGGCTGGATGGATGGATGGCTGGATGGATGGCTGGCTGGAGGGACGGATGGATGGATGGATGGCTGGGTGGATGGTTGGATAGATGGATGGCTGGATGGATGGCCGGCAGGAGGGATGGATGGCTGGATGGGTGGCTGGCAGGAGGGATGGATGGATGGATGGATGGCTGGAAGGATGGCAGGATGGATGGATGGCTGGATGGATGGCTGGCTGGAGGGATGGATGGATGGATGGCTGCATGGATGGATGGCCGAATGGATGGCTGGCTGAAGGGATGGATGGATGGATGGATGGCTGAAAGGATGGCTGGATGGATGGATGGCTGGATGGATGGCTGGCTGGAGGGATGGATGAATGGATGGATGGCTGGATGGATGGCTGGATGGCTGGATGGCTGGATGGATGGCTGGCTGAATGGATGGTTGGATGCCTGGATGGTTGGATGGATGGATGGATGGCTGAATGGATGGCTGGATAGATGGCAGGATGTATGGATGGATGGATGGATGGCTGGCTGGATGGATTGATTGATGGATGGATGGCTGGATGGGTGGCTGGATGGATGGATGGCTGGATGGATGGCAGGCTGAAGGGATGGATGGATGGATGGATGGCTGGATGGACGGCTGGATGGATGGATGGTTGGATGGATGGCTGGCTGGAGGGATGGATTGATGGATGGATGGCTGGATGGATAGCTGGATGGATGGCTGCATGGATGGCTGGCTGGTGGGATGGATGCATGGATGGATGGCTGGATGGTGGGATGGCTGGATGGTTGGCTGGCTGGATGGATGACTGGCTGGAAGGAAGGATGGATGGATGGATGGCTGGATGGATGGCTGGATGGATGGATGGCTGGATGGATGGCTGGCAGGAGGGATGGATGGATGGCTGGAAGGATGGCAGGATGGATGGATGGCTGGATGGATGGCTGGCTGGAGGGATGGATGGATGGATGGCTGGATGGATGGATGGCCGTATGGATGGCTGGCTGAAGGGATGGATGGATGGATGGATGGCTGAATGGATGGCTGGATGGATGGATGGCTGGATTGGTGGCTGGCTGGACGGATGGATGAATGGATGGATGGCTGGATGGATGACTGGATGGCTGGATGGCTGGATGGATGGCTGGCTGGGCGGGTGGATTGATGGATGGATGGCTGGATGGATGGCTGGATGGATGGCTGGATGGATGGCTGGCTGGCTGGCTGGAGGTATGGATGGATGGATGAATGGCTGGATAGATGGCTGGCTGGAGGGACGGATGGATGGATGGATGGCTGGATGGATGGTTGGATGGATGGATGGCTGGATGGATGGCTGGCAGGAGGGATGGATGGATGGATGGATGGCTGGAAGGATGGCAGGAAGAATGGATGGCTGGATGGATGGCTGGCTGGAGGGAGGGATGGATGGATGGCTGGATGGATGGATGGCCGAATGGATGGCTGGCTGAAGGGATGGATGGATGGATGGCTGGATGGATGGATGGCCGTATGGATGGCTGGCTGAAGGGATGGATGGATGGCTGAATGGATGGCTGGATGGATGGATGGCTGGATGGATGGCTGGCTGGAGGGATGGATGAATGGATGGATGGCTGGAGGAATGGCTGGATGGCTGGATGGCTGGTTGGATGGCTGGCTGGGCGGGTGGATTGATGGATGGATGGCTGGATGGATGGCTGGATGGATGGATGGATGGATGGCTGGCTGGCTGGAGGTATGGATGGATGGATGAATGGCTGGATAGATGGCTCTATGGAGAGATGGATGAATGCATGGATGGCTGGATGGATGGCTGGATGGACTGATGGCTGGCTGGATGGTTGGCTGGAGGGATGGATGGATGGACGGATGGCTGGATGGATGGCAGGATGGATGGATGGATGGATGGACGGCTTGCTGGAGGGATGGATTGATGGATGGATGGCTGGATGGATGGCTGGATGGATAGATGGCTGGATGAATGGCTGGCTGGAGGTATGGATGGATGGATGGATGGCTGGATGGATGGCTGGATGGATGGATGGCTGGATGGATGATTCGCTGGCGGGATGGATGGATGGATGGATGGCTGGATGGATGGATGGCCGTATGGATGGCTGGCTGAAGGGATGGATGGATGGATGGATGGCTGAATGGATGGCTGGATGGATGGATGGCTGGATTGGTGGCTGGCTGGAGGGATGGATGAATGGATGGATGGCTGGATGGATGACTGGATGGCTGGATGGCTGGATGGATGGCTGGCTGGGCGGGTGGATTGATGGATGGATGGCTGGATGGATGGCTGGATGGATGGCTGGATGGATGGCTGGCTGGCTGGCTGGAGGTATGGATGGATGGATGAATGGCTGGATAGATGGCTGGCTGGAGGGACGGATGGATGGATGGATGGCTGGATGGATGGTTGGATGGATGGATGGCTGGATGGATGGCTGGCAGGAGGGATGGATGGATGGATGGATGGCTGGAAGGATGGCAGGAAGAATGGATGGCTGGATGGATGGCTGGCTGGAGGGAGGGATGGATGGATGGCTGGATGGATGGATGGCCGAATGGATGGCTGGCTGAAGGGATGGATGGATGGATGGCTGGATGGATGGATGGCCGTATGGATGGCTGGCTGAAGGGATGGATGGATGGCTGAATGGATGGCTGGATGGATGGATGGCTGGATGGATGGCTGGCTGGAGGGATGGATGAATGGATGGATGGCTGGAGGAATGGCTGGATGGCTGGATGGCTGGTTGGATGGCTGGCTGGGCGGGTGGATTGATGGATGGATGGCTGGATGGATGGCTGGATGGATGGATGGATGGATGGCTGGCTGGCTGGAGGTATGGATGGATGGATGAATGGCTGGATAGATGGCTCTATGGAGAGATGGATGAATGCATGGATGGCTGGATGGATGGCTGGATGGACTGATGGCTGGCTGGATGGTTGGCTGGAGGGATGGATGGATGGACGGATGGCTGGATGGATGGCAGGATGGATGGATGGATGGATGGACGGCTTGCTGGAGGGATGGATTGATGGATGGATGGCTGGATGGATGGCTGGATGGATAGATGGCTGGATGAATGGCTGGCTGGAGGTATGGATGGATGGATGGATGGCTGGATGGATGGCTGGATGGATGGATGGCTGGATGGATGATTCGCTGGCGGGATGGATGGATGGATGGATGGCTGGATGGATGGCTGGATGGATGGATGGCTGGATGGATGGATGGATGAATGGATGGATGGATGGATGGCAGGATGGATGGATGGGTGGATGGATGGATGGCTGGATGGCTGGAAGGCTGGATGGATGGATGGCTGGATGGATGGCTGGAAGGATGAATGGATGGATGGATGGATAGCTGGATGGATGGCTGGATGTAGGGATAGCTGGAGGGATGGATGGATGACTGGACGGATGGCTGGATGGATGGATGGCTGGAAGGATTGCTGGCTGGAGGAATGGATGGATGGATGGATGGCTGGATGGATGGCAGGATGGATGGATGGCTGGATGGATGGCTGGCTGGAGGGATGGATGGATGGATGGCTGAATGGATGGCAGGATGGATGGATGGCTGGATGGATGGCTGGCTGGAGGGATGGATGGCTGGATGGACGGCTGGATGGATGGAGGGCTGGGTGGATGGCTGGCTGGAGGGATGGATTGATGGAAGGATGGCTGGATGGATGGCTGGATGGATGGATGGCTGGATGGATGGCTGGCTGGAGGGATGGATGGATGGATGGATGGCTGGATGGAGGGATGGATGGATGGATGGATGGCTGGATGGATGGCTGGATGGATGGATGGCTGGATGGATGGCTGGCAGGAGGGATCGATGGATGGATGGATGGCTGGATGGATGGCTGGATGGATGGCTGGCTGGAGCGATGGATGAATGGATGGCTGGATGGATGGATGGCCGAATGGTTGGCTGGCTGGAGGGATGGATGAATGGATGGATGGCCGAATGGATGGCTGGACAGATGGCAGGATGGATGGATGGCTGGATGGATGGCTGGCTGGATGGATGGATTGATGGATGGATGGCTGGATGGATGGCTGGATGGATGGATGGCTGGATGGATGGCAGGCTGAAGGGATGGATGGATGGATCGATGGCTGGATGGACGGCTGGTTGGATAGATGGCTGGATGGATGGCTGGCTGGAGGGATGGATTGATGGATGGATGGCTGGATGGATAGCTGGATGGATGGCTGGATGGATGGCTGGCTGGGGGGATGTATGGATGGATGGATGGCTGGATGGAGGGAAGGCTGGTTGGTTGGCTGGCTGGAGGGATGGATGGATGGATGGATGGATGGCTGGATGGATGGCTGGATGGAGGGATGGCTGGATGGATGGCTGGCTGGATGGATGGATGGCTGGATAGATGGCTGGATGGATGGATGGATGCATGGATGGCTTAATGACTGGCTGGCTGGATGGATGGATGGATGGATGGATGGCTGGATGGATGGCTGGATGGAAGGATGGCTGGATGTATGGCTGGCTGGAGAGATGGATGAATGGTTGGATGGCTGGATGGATGGCTGGATGCAGGGATGGCAGGATGGATGACTTGCTGGAGGGTTGGATGGATGGATGGTTGGCTGGATGGGTGGCTGGATGGATGGATGGCTGGATGGATGGCTGGCTGGAGCGAAGGATGGATGGATGGATGGATGGCTGGATGAATGGCTTGATGGATGGATGGCTGGATGGATGGCTGGCTGGAGGGACGGATGGATGGCTGGATGGATGGTGGGTTGGATGGATGGCTGGATGGATGGCTGGCAGGAGGGATAGATGGATGGATGGATGGCTGGATGGATGGTGGATGGATGGATGGCTGGATGGAGGGATGGCTGGTTGGTTGGCTGGCTGGAGGGATGGATGGATGGCTGGATGTAAGGCTGGCTGGAGAGATGGATGAATGGTTGGATGGCTGGATGGATGTCTGGATGGAGGGCTGGCAGGATGAATGTCTGGCTGGAGGGATGGATGGATGGATGGATGGCTGGATGGGTGGCTGGATGGATGGATGGCTGGATGGACGGCTGGCTGCAGGGAAGGATGGATGGATGGATGGCTGGATGGATGGCTGTATGGATGGATGGCTGAATGGATGGCTGGCTGGAGGGAAGGATGGATGGATGGATGGCTGGATGGATGGTTGGATGGATGGATGGCTGGATGGATGGCTTGCAGGAGGGATAGATGGATGGATGGATGGCTGGATGGATAGATGGATGGATGGCTGCATGGATGGCTGGCTGGTGTGATGGATGGATGGATGGATGGCTGGATGGTGGGATGGCTGGATGATTGGCTGGCTGGAGGGATGGATGGATGAATGGATGGATGGCTGCATGGATGGCTGGATGGAGGGATGGCTGGATGGATGGCTGGCTGGAGGGATGGATGGCTGGATGGATTGCTGGATGGATGGCTGAATGGTTGGATGGCTTAATGACTGGCTGGCTGGAGGGATGGATGGATGAATGGATGGCTGGATGGATGGCTGGATGGATGGATGGCTGGATGTATGGCTGGCTGAAGAGATGGATGAATGGTTGGATGGCTGGATGGATGGCTGTATGGAGGGATGGCTTGATGGATGGCTGGCTGGAGGGATGGATGGATGGATGGATGGCTGGATGGATGGATGGATGGCTTGATGGATGGCTTGATGGATGGCTTGCTGGAGGGATGGATGGATGGACGGCTGGATGGATGGCTGGATGGGTGGATGGCTGGATGAAGGCTGGCTGGAGGAATGGATGGATGGATGGCTGGATGGATGGCTGGTTGGATGGATGGCTGGATGGATGACTGGCTGGAGGTATGGATGGATGGATGGCTGGATGGGTGGCTGAATGGATGGATGGCTGGATGGATGACTGGCTGCAAGGAAGGATGGATGGATGGATGGCTGGATGGATGGCTGGATGGATGGATGGCTGGATGGATGGCTGGCTGGAGGGACGGATGGATGGATGGATGGCTGGATGGATGGTTGGATAGATGGATGGCTGGATGGATGGCCGGCAGGAGGGATGGATGGCTGGATGGATGGCTGGCAGGAGGGATGGATGGATGGATGGATGGCTGGAAGGATGGCAGGATGGATGGATGGCTGGATGGATGGCTGGCTGGAGGGATGGATGGATGGATGGCTGCATGGATGGATGGCCGAATGGATGGCTGGCTGAAGGGATGGATGGATGGATGGATGGCTGAAAGGATGGCTGGATGGATGGATGGCTGGATGGATGGCTGGCTGGAGGGATGGATGAATGGATGGATGGCTGGATGGATGGCTGGATGGCTGGATGGCTGGATGGATGGCTGGCTGAATGGATGGTTGGATGGCTGGATGGCTGGATGGATGGATGGATGGCTGAATGGATGGCTGGATAGATGGCAGGATGTATGGATGGATGGATGGATGGCTGGCTGGATGGATTGATTGATGGATGGATGGCTGGATGGGTGGCTGGATGGATGGATGGCTGGATGGATGGCAGGCTGAAGGGATGGATGGATGGATGGATGGCTGGATGGACGGCTGGATGGATGGATGGCTGGATGGATGGCTGGCTGGAGGGATGGATTGATGGATGGATGGCTGGATGGATAGCTGGATGGATGGCTGCATGGATGGCTGGCTGGTGGGATGGATGGATGGATGGATGGCTGGATGGTGGGATGGCTGGATGGTTGGCTGGCTGGATGGATGACTGGCTGGAAGGAAGGATGGATGGATGGATGGCTGGATGGATGGCTGGATGGATGGATGGCTGGATGGATGGCTGGCAGGAGGGATGGATGGATGGCTGGAAGGATGGCAGGATGGATGGATGGCTGGATGGATGGCTGGCTGGAGGGATGGATGGATGGATGGCTGGATGGATGGATGGCCGTATGGATGGCTGGCCGTATGGATGGCTGGCTGAAGGGATGGATGGATGAATGGATGGCTGAATGGATGGCTGGATGGATGGATGGCTGGATTGGTGGCTGGCTGGAGGGATGGATGAATGGATGGATGGCTGGATGGATGACTGGATGGCTGGATGGCTGGATGGATGGCTGGCTGGGCGGATGGATTGATGGATGGATGGCTGGATGGATGGCTGGATGGATGGATGGATGGCTGGCTGGCTGGCTGGAGGTATGGATGGATGGATGAATGGCTGGATAGATGGCTGGCTGGAGGGACGGATGGATGGATGGATGGCTGGATGGATGGTTGGATGGATGGATGGCTGGATGGATGGCTGGCAGGAGGGATGGATGGATGGATGGATGGCTGGAAGGATGGCAGGAAGAATGGATGGCTGGATGGATGGCTGGCTGGAGGGAGGGATGGATGGATGGCTGGATGGATGGATGGCCGAATGGATGGCTGGCTGAAGGGATGGATGGATGGATGGCTGAATGGATGGCTGGATGGATGGATGGCTGGATGGATGGCTGGCTGGAGGGATGGATGAATGGATGGATGGCTGGATGGATGGCTGGATGGCTGGATGGCTGGTTGGATGGCTGGCTGGGCGGGTGGATTGATGGATGGATGGCTGGATGGATGGCTGGATGGATGGATGGATGGATGGCTGGCTGGCTGGAGGTATGGATGGATGGATGAATGGCTGGATAGATGGCTGGATGGAGAGATGGATGAATGCATGGATGGCTGGATGGATGGCTGGATGGAGTGATGGCTGGCTGGATGGTTGGCTGGAGGGATGGATGGATGGACGGATGGCTGGATGGATGGCAGGATGGATGGATGGATGGATGGACGGCTTGCTGGAGGGATGGATTGATGGATGGATGGCTGGATGGATGGCTGGATGGATAGATGGCTGGATGAATGGCTGGCTGGAGGTATGGATGGATGGATGGATGGCTGGATGGATGGCTGGATGGATGGATGGCTGGATGGATGATTCGCTGGCGGGATGGATGGATGGATGGATGGCTGGATGGATGGCTGGATGGATGGATGGCTGGATGGATGGATGGATGAATGGATGGATGGATGGATGGCAGGATGGATGGATGGGTGGATGGATGGATGGCTGGATGGCTGGAAGGCTGGATGGATGGATGGCTGGATGGATGGCTGGAAGGATGAATGGATGGATGGATGGATAGCTGGATGGATGGCTGGATGTAGGGATAGCTGGAGGGATGGATGGATGACTGGACGGATGGCTGGATGGATGGATGGCTGGAAGGATTGCTGGCTGGAGGAATGGATGGATGGATGGATGGCTGGATGGATGGCAGGATGGATGGATGGCTGGATGGATGGCTGGCTGGAGGGATGGATGGATGGATGGCTGAATGGATGGCAGGATGGATGGATGGCTGGATGGATGGCTGGCTGGAGGGATGGATGGCTGGATGGACGGCTGGATGGATGGAGGGCTGGGTGGATGGCTGGCTGGAGGGATGGATTGATGGAAGGATGGCTGGATGGATGGCTGGATGGATGGATGGCTGGATGGATGGCTGGCTGGAGGGATGGATGGATGGATGGATGGCTGGATGGAGGGATGGATGGATGGATGGATGGCTGGATGGATGGCTGGATGGATGGATGGCTGGATGGATGGCTGGCAGGAGGGATCGATGGATGGATGGATGGCTGGATGGATGGCTGGATGGATGGCTGGCTGGAGCGATGGATGAATGGATGGCTGGATGGATGGATGGCCGAATGGTTGGCTGGCTGGAGGGATGGATGAATGGATGGATGGCCGAATGGATGGCTGGACAGATGGCAGGATGGATGGATGGCTGGATGGATGGCTGGCTGGATGGATGGATTGATGGATGGATGGCTGGATGGATGGCTGGATGGATGGATGGCTGGATGGATGGCAGGCTGAAGGGATGGATGGATGGATCGATGGCTGGATGGACGGCTGGTTGGATAGATGGCTGGATGGATGGCTGGCTGGAGGGATGGATTGATGGATGGATGGCTGGATGGATAGCTGGATGGATGGCTGGATGGATGGCTGGCTGGGGGGATGGATGGATGGATGGATGGCTGGATGGAGGGAAGGCTGGTTGGTTGGCTGGCTGGAGGGATGGATGGATGGATGGATGGATGGCTGGATGGATGGCTGGATGGAGGGATGGCTGGATGGATGGCTGGCTGGATGGATGGATGGCTGGATAGATGGCTGGATGGATGGATGGATGCATGGATGGCTTAATGACTGGCTGGCTGGATGGATGGATGGATGGATGGATGGCTGGATGGATGGCTGGATGGAAGGATGGCTGGATGTATGGCTGGCTGGAGAGATGGATGAATGGTTGGATGGCTGGATGGATGGCTGGATGCAGGGATGGCAGGATGGATGACTTGCTGGAGGGTTGGATGGATGGATGGTTGGCTGGATGGGTGGCTGGATGGATGGATGGCTGGATGGATGGCTGGCTGGAGCGAAGGATGGATGGATGGATGGCTGGATGAATGGCTTGATGGATGGATGGCTGGATGGATGGCTGGCTGGAGGGACGGATGGATGGCTGGATGGATGGTGGGTTGGATGGATGGCTGGATGGATGGCTGGCAGGAGGGATAGATGGATGGATGGATGGCTGGATGGATGGTGGATGGATGGATGGCTGGATGGAGGGATGGCTGGTTGGTTGGCTGGCTGGAGGGATGGATGGATGGATGGATGGCTGGATGTAAGGCTGGCTGGAGAGATGGATGAATGGTTGGATGGCTGGATGGATGTCTGGATGGAGGGCTGGCAGGATGAATGTCTGGCTGGAGGGATGGATGGATGGATGGATGGCTGGATGGGTGGCTGGATGGATGGATGGCTGGATGGATGGCTGGCTGCAGGGTAGGATGGATGGATGGATGGCTGGATGGATGGCTGTATGGATGGATGGCTGAATGGATGGCTGGCTGGAGGGAAGGATGGATGGATGGATGGCTGGATGGATGGTTGGATGGATGGATGGCTGGATGGATGGCTTGCAGGAGGGATAGATGGATGGATGGATGGCTGGATGGATGGCTGGATGGATGGATGGCTGGATGGATGGCTGGCTGGAGGGATGGATGGATGGATATCTGGATGGATGGCCGAATGGATGGCTGGCTGAAGGGATAGATGGATGGATGGATGGCTGAATGGATGGCTGGATGGACGGATGGCTGGATTAGTGGCTGGCTGGAGGGATGGATGAATGGATGGATGGCTGGATGGATGACTGGATGGCTGGATGGCTGGATGGATGGCTGGCTGGGCGGGTGGATTGATGGATGGATGGCTGGATGGATGGATGGCTGGATGGATGGCTGGCTGGAGGGATGGATGGATGGATGGATGCATGGATGAATGGCTGGATGGATGGATGGATGGCTGGATGGATGGCTGGATGGATGGCTGGATGGATGGATGGGCGGATGGATGGATGGCTGGATGGATGGCGGATGGATGGATGGCTGGATGGATGGCTGGCTGGAGGGATGGATGGATGGATGGCTGGCTGGAGGGATGGATGGATGGATGGCTTGATGGATGGCTGGATAGTTGGATGGCTGGATGGCTGGCTGGCTGGAGAGATGGATGAATGGATGGGTGGCTGAATGGATGGCTGAATGGATGGATGTCCGGATGGATGGCTGGCTGGAGGGATAGATGGTTGGATGGATGGCTGGATGGATGTCTGGATGGATGGATGGCTGGATGGATGGCTGGCTGAAGGGATGGATGGATGGATGGATGGCTGGATGGATGGCTGGCTGGAGGGATGGATGGATGGATGGCTGGATGGATGGCTGGATGGATGGCTGGATGGATTGCTGGCTGGAGGAATGGATGGATTAATGAATGGCTGTACGGATGGCTGGATGGATGGAAAGCTGGATGGATGGCTGGCTGGAGGGATAGATGGTTGGATGGATGGCTGGATGGATGTCTGGATGGATGGATGGCTGGATGGATGGCTGGCTGAAGGGATGGATGGATGGATGGATGGCTGGATGGATGGCTGGCTGGAGGGATGGATGGATGGATGGCTGGATGGATGGCTGGATGGATGGCTGGATGGATTGCTGGCTGGAGGAATGGATGGATTAATGAATGGCTGGACGGATGGCTGGATGGATGGAAAGCTGGATGGCTGGCTGGCTGGAGGAATGGATGGATGTCTGGCCGAATGGATGGCAAGATCGATGGCTGGCTGGATGGTTGGCTGGCTGGAGGAATGGAGTCATGGATGGATGGCCGGATGGACGGCTGGATGGAAGGATGGCTGGATGCATGGCTGGCTGGAGGGATCGATTGATGGATGGTTGTCTGGATGGCTGGCTGGATGGATGGATGGATCGATGGATGGCTGGCTGGCGGGATGGATGGATGGATGGATGGATGGCTGGATGGATGGCTGGATGGAGGGATGGCTGGATGGTTGGCTGGCTGGAGGGATGGATGGATGGCTGGATGGATGGCTGGATGGAGGGATGGCTGGATGGATGGCTGGCTGGAGGGATGGATGGATGGATTATTGGCTGGATGGATGGCTGCATGGAGGGATGGCTGGATGGGCGGCTGGCTGGAGGGATGGTTGGATGGCTGGATGGATGGCTGGATGGAGGGATGGATGGATGGATGGCTGGATGGATGGCTGCATGGAGGAATGGTTTGATGGGTGGATTGCTGGAGGAATGGATGGCTGGATGGATGGCTGGATGGATGGCTGGATGGATGGACGTCTGGATGGGCGATTGGCTGGAGGGATGGATGGATGGATGGATCGCTGGATGGATGGCTGGATGGATGGCTGGATGGATGGATGGCTGGATGGATGGATGGCTGGAGTGATGGATGGGTGGATGGTTCGATGGATGGCTAGCTGGATGGATGACTGGATGGATGGCTGGCTGGAGGGATTGAAGGATGGTTGGATGGCTGGATGGATGGCTGGATGGATGGCTGGATGGACGGATGGATGGATGGATGGCTGGATGGATGGATGGATGGATGGATGGATGGATGGATGGATGGCTGGATGGATGGCTGGATGTATGGATGGCTGGATGGATGGCTGGCTGGAGGGATAGATGGATGGATGGCTGGCTGGAGGGATGGCTGGATGGTTGGCTGGATGGATGGCTAGATAGTTGGATGGCTGGATGGCTGGCTGGCTGGCTGGAGAAATGGATGGATGGGTGGGTGGCGGGGTGGATGGCTGGATGGATGGATGTCCGGATGGTTGGCTGGCCGGAGGGATGGATGGATGGATGGATGGCTGGATGGATGTCTGGATCGATGGATGGCTGGATGGATGGCTGGCTGGTGGGATGGATGGATGGATGGATGGCTGGATGGATGGCTGGATGGATGGCTGGATGGATGGATGGCTGGATGGATGGCTTGCTGGAGGGATGGATGGATGGATGGCTGGATGGATGGCTGGATGGATGGCTGGATGGATTGTTTGCTGGAGGAATGGATGGATTAATGAATGGCTGGACGGATGGCTTGATGGATGGAAGGCTGGATGGATGGCTGGCTGGAGGGATGGATGGATGGCTGGCTGAATGGATGGCTAGATCGAAGGATGGTTGGATGGATGGCTGGCTGGAGGAATGGAGTCATGGATGGATGGCCGGATGGACGGCTGGATGGAAGGATGGCTGGATGCATGGCTGGCTGGAGGGATGGATTGATGGATGGATGGCTGGTTGGCTGGCTGCATGGATGGATGGCTCGATGGACGGCTGGCTGGAGGGATGGATGGATGGCTGGATGGATGGCTGGATGGAGGGATGGCTGGATGGTTGGCTGGCTGGAGGGATGGATGGATGGCTGGATTGATGGCTGGATGGTGGGGTGGCTGGATGGATGGCTGGCTGGAGGGATGGATGGATGGATTATTGGCTGGATGGATGGCTGGATGGAGGGATGGCTGTATGGGTGGCTGGCTGGAGGGATGGATGGATGGCTGGATGGACGGCTGGATGGAGGGATGGCTGGCTGGATGGCTGGCTGGAGGGATGGATGGATGGATGGATGGCTGGATGGATGGCTGGATGGAGGGATGGCTGGATGGATGGCTGGCTGGAGGGATGGATGGATGGATGAATGGCCGAATGGATGGCTGGATGGATGGCTGGCTGGAGGGATGGAAGGATGGATGGAAGGCTGGATGGACGGCTGGATGGATGTCTGGATGTCTGGATGGCTGGCTGGATGGATGGATGGCTGGTTGGCTGGATGGATGGATGGAAGGCTGGATGGATGGATGGATGGACGGATGGATGGAGGGATGAATGGATGGATGGATGGCTGGATGGATGGCTGGATGGATGGATGGCTGGATGGATGTATGGATGGATGGATGCATGAATATATGGCTGGCTGGATGGATGGATGGATGGCTGGATGGATGGCTGGATAGATGGCAGGATGGATGGATGGACGGATGGATGGATGGCTGGATGGATGGCGGGATGGATGGATGGCTGGATGGATGGATGGCTGGCTGGCTGGAGGGATGGATGGATGGATGGCAGGCTGGAGGGATGGATGGATGGATGGCTGGATGGATGGCTGGATAGATGGATGGCTGGATGGCTGGCTGGCTGGAGAGATGGATGGATGGATGTGTGGCTGAATGGATGGCTGAATGGATGGATGTCCGGAGGCATGGCTGGCTGGAGGGATAGATGGTTGGATGGATGGCTGGATGGATGTCTGAATGGATGGATGGCTGGATGGATGGATGGCTGGCTGGAGGGATGGATGGATGGATGGATGGCTGGATGGATGGCTGGATGGATGGCTGGATGGATTGCTGGCTGGAGGAATGGATGGATTAATGAATGGCTGGACGGATGGCTGGATGGATGGAAGGCTGGATGGATGGCTGGCTGGAGGGATGGATGGATGGCTGGCTGAATGGATGGCTAGATCGATGGATGGCTGGATGGATGGCTGGCTGGAGGAATGGAGTCATGGATGGATGGCCGGATGGACGGCTGGATGGAAGGATGGCTGGATGCATGGCTGGCTGGAGGGATGGATTGATGGATGGATGGCTGGATGGATGGCTGGATGGATTGTTTGCTGGAGGAATGGATGGATTAATGAATGGCTGGACGGATGGCTTGATGGATGGAAGGCTGGATGGATGGCTGGCTGGAGGGATGGATGGATGGCTGGCTGAATGGATGGCTAGATCGAAGGATGGTTGGATGGATGGCTGGCTGGAGGAATGGAGTCATGGATGGATGGCCGGATGGACGGCTGGATGGAAGGATGGCTGGATGCATGGCTGGCTGGAGGGATGGATTGATGGATGGATGGCTGGTTGGCTGGCTGCATGGATGGATGGCTCGATGGACGGCTGGCTGGAGGGATGGATGGATGGCTGGATGGATGGCTGGATGGAGGGATGGCTGGATGGTTGGCTGGCTGGAGGGATGGATGGATGGCTGGATTGATGGCTGGATGGTGGGGTGGCTGGATGGATGGCTGGCTGGAGGGATGGATGGATGGATTATTGGCTGGATGGATGGCTGGATGGAGGGATGGCTGTATGGGTGGCTGGCTGGAGGGATGGATGGATGGCTGGATGGACGGCTGGATGGAGGGATGGCTGGCTGGATGGCTGGCTGGAGGGATGGATGGATGGATGGATGGCTGGATGGATGGCTGGATGGAGGGATGGCTGGATGGATGGCTGGCTGGAGGGATGGATGGATGGATGAATGGCCGAATGGATGGCTGGATGGATGGCTGGCTGGAGGGATGGAAGGATGGATGGAAGGCTGGATGGACGGCTGGATGGATGTCTGGATGTCTGGATGGCTGGCTGGATGGATGGATGGCTGGTTGGCTGGATGGATGGATGGAAGGCTGGATGGATGGATGGATGGACGGATGGATGGAGGGATGGATGGATGGCTGGCTGAATGGATGGCTAGATCGATGGATGGCTGGATGGATGGCTGGCTGGAGGAATGGAGTCATGGATGGATGGCCGGATGGACGGCTGGATGGAAGGATGGCTGGATGCATGGCTGGCTGGAGGGATGGATTGATGGATGGATGGCTGGATGGATGGCTGGATGGATTGTTTGCTGGAGGAATGGATGGATTAATGAATGGCTGGACGGATGGCTTGATGGATGGAAGGCTGGATGGATGGCTGGCTGGAGGGATGGATGGATGGCTGGCTGAATGGATGGCTAGATCGAAGGATGGTTGGATGGATGGCTGGCTGGAGGAATGGAGTCATGGATGGATGGCCGGATGGACGGCTGGATGGAAGGATGGCTGGATGCATGGCTGGCTGGAGGGATGGATTGATGGATGGATGGCTGGTTGGCTGGCTGCATGGATGGATGGCTCGATGGACGGCTGGCTGGAGGGATGGATGGATGGCTGGATGGATGGCTGGATGGAGGGATGGCTGGATGGTTGGCTGGCTGGAGGGATGGATGGATGGCTGGATTGATGGCTGGATGGTGGGGTGGCTGGATGGATGGCTGGCTGGAGGGATGGATGGATGGATTATTGGCTGGATGGATGGCTGGATGGAGGGATGGCTGTATGGGTGGCTGGCTGGAGGGATGGATGGATGGCTGGATGGACGGCTGGATGGAGGGATGGCTGGCTGGATGGCTGGCTGGAGGGATGGATGGATGGATGGATGGCTGGATGGATGGCTGGATGGAGGGATGGCTGGATGGATGGCTGGCTGGAGGGATGGATGGATGGATGAATGGCCGAATGGATGGCTGGATGGATTGCTGGCTGGAGGGATGGAAGGATGGATGGAAGGCTGGATGGACGGCTGGATGGATGTCTGGATGTCTGGATGGCTGGCTGGATGGATGGATGGCTGGTTGGCTGGATGGATGGATGGAAGGCTGGATGGATGGATGGATGGACGGATGGATGGAGGGATGAATGGATGGATGGATGGCTGGATGGATGGCTGGATGGATGGATGGCTGGATGGATGTATGGATGGATGGATGCATGGATATATGGCTGGCTGGATGGATGGATGGATGGCTGGATGGATGGCTGGATAGATGGCAGGATGGATGGATGGACGGATGGATGGATGGCTGGATGGATGGCGGGATGGATGGATGGCTGGATGGATGGATGGCTGGCTGGCTGGAGGGATGGATGGATGGATGGCAGGCTGGAGGGATGGATGGATGGATGGCTGGATGGATGGCTGGATAGATGGATGGCTGGATGGCTGGCTGGCTGGAGAGATGGATGGATGGATGTGTGGCTGAATGGATGGCTGAATGGATGGATGTCCGGAGGCATGGCTGGCTGGAGGGATAGATGGTTGGATGGATGGCTGGATGGATGTCTGAATGGATGGATGGCTGGATGGATGGATGGCTGGCTGGAGGGATGGATGGATGGATGGATGGCTGGATGGATGGCTGGATGGATGGCTGGATGGATTGCTGGCTGGAGGAATGGATGGATTAATGAATGGCTGGACGGATGGCTGGATGGATGGAAGGCTGGATGGATGGCTGGCTGGAGGGATGGATGGATGGCTGGCTGAATGGATGGCTAGATCGATGGATGGCTGGATGGATGGCTGGCTGGAGGAATGGAGTCATGGATGGATGGCCGGATGGACGGCTGGATGGAAGGATGGCTGGATGCATGGCTGGCTGGAGGGATGGATTGATGGATGGTTGTCTGGATGGCTCGCTGGATGGATGGATGGCTCGATGGATGGCTGGCTGGAGGGATGGATGGATGGATGGATGGCTGGATGGATGGCTGGATGGAGGGATGGCTGGATGGTTGGCTGGCTGGAGGGATGGATGGATGGCTGGATGGATGGCTGGATGGAGGGATGGCTGGAGGAATGGCTGGCTGGAGGGATGGATGGATGGATTATTGGCTGGATGGATGGCTGGATGGAGGGATGGCTGGATGGGTGGCTGGCTGGAGGGATTGATGGATGGCTGGATGGATGGCTGGACGGAGGGATGACTGGCTGGAGTGACGGATGGATGGATGGTTGGATGGATGGCTGTATGGAGGGATGGCTGGATGGAAGGCTGGCTGGATGGATGGATGGCTGGATGGATGGATGGATGGACGGATGGATGGAGGGATGGCTGGATGGATATCTGGCTGGAGGGATGGATGGAATGATGGATGGCTGGATGGATGGCTGGATGGAGGAATGGTTGGATGGATGGATTGCTGGAGGGATGGATGGCTGGATGGATGGATTGATGGATGGATGGCTGGATGGATGGCTGGATGGATGGATGGCTGGATGGATGGCAGGCTGAAGGGATGGATGGATGGATCGATGGCTGGATGGACGGCTGGTTGGATAGATGGCTGGATGGATGGCTGGCTGGAGGGATGGATTGATGGATGGATGGCTGGATGGATAGCTGGATGGTTGGCTGGATGGATGGCTGGCTGGTGGGATGGATGGATGGATGGATGGCTGGATGGAGGGAAGGCTGGTTGGTTGGCTGGCTGGAGGGATGGATGGATGGATGGATGGCTGGATGGATGGCTGGATGGAGGGATGGCTGGATGGATGGCTGGCTGGATGGATGGATGGCTGGATGGATGGCTGGATGGTTGGATGGATGCATGGATGGCTTAATGACTGGCTGGCTGGAGGGATGGATGGATGGATGGATGGCTGGATGGATGGCTGGATGGAAGGATGGCTGGATGTATGAGTGGCTGGAGAGATGGATGAATGGTTGGATGGCTGGATGGATGGCTGGATGCAGGGATGGCAGGATGGATGACTGGCTGGAGGGTTGGATGGATGGATGGTTGGCTGGATGGGTGGCTGGATGGATGGATGGCTGGATGGATGGCTGGCTGGAGCGAAGGATGGATGGATGGATGGCTGGATGGATGGCTTGATGGATGGATGGCTGGATTGATGGCTGGCTGGAGGGACGGATGGATGGCTGGATGGATGGTTGGATGGATGGATGGCTGGATGGATGGCTGGCAGGAGGGATAGATGGATGGATGGATGGCTGGATGGATGGCTGGATGGATGGATGGCTGGATTGAGGGATGGCTGGTTGGTTGGCTGGCTGGAGGGATGGATGGATGGATGGCTGGATTTAAGGCTGGCTGGAGAGATGGATGAATTGTTGGATGGCTGGATGGATGTCTGGATGGAGGGCTGGCAGGATGAATGTCTGGCTGGAGGGATGGATGGATGGATGGATGGCTGGATGGGTGGCTGGATGGATGGATGGCTGGATGGATGGCTGGCTGCAGGGAAGGATGGATGGATGGATGGCTGAATGGATGGCTGTATGGATGGATGGCTGAATGGATGGCTGGCTGGAGGGAAGGATGGATGGATGGATGGCTGGATGGATGGTTGAATGGATGGCTGGATGGATGGCTGGCAGGAGGGATAGATGGATGGATTGATGGCTGGATGGATGGCTGGATGGATGGATGGCTGGATGGATGGCTGGCTGGAGGGATGGATGGATGGATGTCTGGATGGATGGCCGAATGGGTGGCTGGCTGAAAGGATGGATGGATGGATGGATGGCTGAATGGATGGCTGGATGGATGGATGGCTGGATTGGTGGCTGGCTGGAGGGATGGATGAATGGATGGATGGCTGGATGGATGACTGGATGGCTGGATGGCTGGATGGATGGCTGGCTGGGCGGGTGGATTGATGGATGGATGGCTGGATGGATGGATGGCTGGATGGATGGCTGGCTGGAGGGATGGATGGATGGATGGATGCATGGATGAATGGCTGGATGGATGGATGGATGGCTGGATGGATGGCTGGATGGATGGATGGATGGATGGATGGACGGATGGATGGATGGCTGGATGGATGGCGGATGGATGGATGGCTGGATGGATGGCTGGCTGGAGGGATGGATGGATGGATGGCTGGCTGGAGGGATGGATGGATGGATGGCTGGATGGATGGCTGGATAGATGAATGGCTGGATGGCTCGCTGGCTGGAGAGATGGATGAATGGATGGGTGGCTGAATGGATGGCTGGATGGATGGATGTCCGGATGGATGGCTGGCTGGAGGGATAGATGGTTGGATGGATGGCTGGATGGATGTCTGGATGGATGGATGGCTGGATGGATGGCTGGCTGAAGGGATGGATGGATGGATGGATGGCTGGATGGAGGGCTGGCTGGACGGATGGATGGATGGATGGCTGGATGGATGGCTGGATGGATGGCTGGATGGATTGCTGGCTGGAGGAATGGATGGATTAATGAATGGCTGGACGGATGGCTGGATGGATGGAAGGCTGGATGGATGGCTGGCTGGAGGGATGGATGGATGTCTGGCTGAATGGATGGCAAGATCGATGGATGGCTGGATGGATGGCTGGCTGGTGGAATGGAGTCATGGATGGATGGCCGGATGGACGGCTGTATGGAAGGATGGCTGGATGCATGGCTGGCTGGAGGGATGGATTGATGGATGGTTGTCTGGATGGCTGGCTGGATGGATGGATGGATCGATGGATGGCTGGCTGGAGGGATGGATGGATGGATGGATGGATGGCTGGATGGATGGCTGGATGGAGGGATGGCTGGATGGTTGGCTGGCTGGAGGGATGGATGGATGGCTGGATGGATGGCTGGATGGAGGGATGGCTGGATGGATGGCTGGCTGGAGGGATGGATGGATGGATTATTGGCTGGATGGATGGCTGGATGGAGGGATGGCTGGATGGGCGGCTGGCTGGAGGGATGGATGGATGGCTGGATGGATGGTTGGATGGAGGGATGACTGGCTGGAGTGACGGATGGATGGATGGCTGGATGGATGGCTGTATGGAGGGATGGCTGGATGGAAGGCTGGCTGGATGGATGGATGGCTGGATGGATGGATGGATGGACGGATGGATGGAGGGATGGCTTGATGGATATCTGGCTGGAGGGATGGATGGATGGATGGATGGCTGGATGGATGGCTGCATGGAGGAATGGTTGGATGGGTGGATTGCTGGAGGGATGGATGGCTGGATGGATGGCTGGATGGATGGCTGGATGGATGGACGGCTGGATGGGCGATTGGCTGGAGGGATGGATGGATGGATGGTTGGATGGATGGCTGGCTGGAGTCATGGACGGATGGATGGATGGATGGCTGGATGGATGGCTGGATGGATGGATGGCTGGATGGATGGATGGCTGGAGTGATGGATGGGTGGATGGTTCGATGGATGGCTGGCTGGATGGATGGCTGGATGGATGGCTGGCTGGAGGGATTGAAGGATGGATGGATGGCTGGATGGATGGCTGGATGGATGGCTGGATGGACGGATGGCTGGATGGATGGAAGGCTGGTTGGATGGCTGGCTGGAGGGATGGATGGATGGATGGCTGAATGGATGGCTAGATCGAAGGATGGTTGGATGGATGGCTGGCTGGAGGAATGGAGTCATGGATGGATGGCCGGATGGACGGCTGGATGGAAGGATGGCTGGATGCATGGCTGGCTGGAGGGATGGATTGATGGATGGATGGCTGGATGGCTGGCTGCATGGATGGCTGGCTGCATGGATGGATGGCTCGATGGACGGCTGGCTGGAGGGATGGATGGATGGCTGGATGGATGGCTGGATGGAGGGATGGCTGGATGGATGGCTGGCTGGAGGGATTGAAGGATGGATGGATGGCTGGATGGATGGCTGGATGGATGGCTGGATGGACGGATGGATGGATGGATGGCTGGATGGATGGCTGGATGGATGGATGGATGGATGGATGGATGGCTGGATGGATGGCTGGATGGATGGATGGCTGGATGGATGGCTGGCTGGAGGGATAGATGGATGGATGGCTGGCTGGAGGGATGGCTGGATTGATGGCTGGATAAATGGCTAGATAGATGGATGGCTGGATGGCTGGATGGCTGGAGAGATGGATGGATGGGTGGGTGGCAGGGTGGATGGCTGGATGGATGGATGTCCGGATGGTTTGCTGGCTGGAGGGATGGATGGATGGATGGATGGCTGGATGGATGTCTGGATGGATGGATGGCTGGATGGATGGCTGGCTGGTGGGATGGATGGATGGATGGATGGCTGGATGGATGGCTGGATGGATGGATGGCTGGATGGATGGCTGGCTGGAGGGATGGATGGATGGATGGCTGGATGGATGGCTGGATGGATGGCTGGATGGATTGTTTGCTGGAGGAATGGATGGATTAATGAATGGCTGGACGGATGGCTGGATGGATGGAAGGCTGGATGGATGGGTGGCTGGAGGGATGGATGGATGGATGGCTGAATGGATGGCTAGATCGAAGGATGGTTGGATGGATGGCTGGCTGGAGGAATGGAGTCATGGATGGATGGCCGGATGGACGGCTGGATGGAAGGATGGCTGGATGCATGGCTGGCTGGAGGGATGGATTGATGGATGGATGGCTGGATGGCTGGCTGCATGGATGGATGGCTCGATGGACGGCTGGCTGGAGGGATGGATGGATGGCTGGATGGATGGCTGGATGGAGGGATGGCTGGATGTTGGCTGGCTGGAGAGATGGATGGATGGCTGGATTGATGGCTGGATGGTGGGGTGGCTGGATGGATGGCTGGCTGGAGGGATGGATGGATGGATTATTGGCTGGATGGATGGCTGGATGGAGGGATGGCTGTATGGGTGGCTGGCTGGAGGGATGGATGGATGGCTGGATGGACGGCTGGATGGAGGGATGGCTGGCTGGATGGCTGGCTTAAGGGATGGATGGATGGATGGATGGCTGGATGGATGGCTGGATGGAGGGATGGCTGGATGGATGGCTGGCTGGAGGGATGGATGGATGGATGAATGGCCGAATGGATGGCTGGATGGATGGCTGGCTGGAGGGATGGAAGGATGGATGGAAGGCTGGATGGACGGCTGGATGGATGGCTGGATGTCTGGATGGCTGGCTGGATGGATGGATGGCTGGTTGGCTGGATGGATGGATGGAAGGCTGGATGGATGGATGGATGGACGGATGGATGGAGGGATGGATGGATGGATGGATGGCTGGATGGATGGCTGGATGGATGGATGGCTGGATGGATGGATGGATAGATGGATGGATGCATGGATATATGGCTGGCTGGATGGATGGATGGATGGCTGGATGGATGACTGGATGGATGGCTGGATGGATGGATGGCCGGATGGATGGATGGATGGCTGGATGGATGGCGGGATGGATGGATGGCTGGATGGATGGCTGGCTGGAGGGATGGATGGATGGATGGCTGGCTGGAGGGATGGATGGATGGATGGCTGGATGGATGGCTGGATAGATGGATGGCTGGATGGCTGGCTGGCTGGAGAGATGGATGGATGGATGGGTGGCTGAATGTATGGCTGAATGGATGGATGTCCGGAGGGATGGCTGGCTGGAGGGATAGATGGTTGGATGGATGGCTGGATAGATGTCTGAATGGATGGATGGCTGGATGGATGGCTGGCTGGAGGGATGGATGGATGGATGGATGGCTGGATGGATGGCTGGCTGGAGGGATGGATGGATGGATGGATGGCTGGATGGATGGCTGGATGGATGGCTGGATGGATTGCTGGCTGGAGGAATGGATGGATTAATGAATGGCTGGACGGATGGCTGGATGGATGGAAGGCTGGATGGATGGCTGGCTGGAAGAATGGATGGATGGCTGGCTGAATGGATGGCTAGATCGATGGATGGCTGGATGGATGGCTGGCTGGAGGAATGGAGTCATGGAAGGATGGCCGGATGGACGGCTGGATGGAAGGATGGCTGGATGCATGGCTGGCTGGAGGGATGGATTGATGGATGGTTGTCTGGCTGGCTGGCTGGATGGATGGATGGCTCGATGGATGGCTGGCTGGAGGGATGGATGGATGGATGGAAGGATGGCTGGATGGATGGCTGGATGGAGGGATGGCTGGATGGTTGGCTGGCTGGAGGGATGGATGGATGGCTGGATGGATGCCTGGATGGAGGGATGGCTGGATGGATGGCTGGCTGGAGGGATGGATGGATGGATTATTGGCTGGATGGATGGCTGGATGGAGGGATGGCTGGATGGGTGGCTGGCTGGAGGGATGGATGGATGGCTGGATGGATGGCTGGATGGAGGGATGACTGGCTGGAGTGAGGAATGGATGGATGGCTGGATGGATGGCTGTATGGAGGGATGGCTGGATGGAAGGCTGGCTGGATGGATGGATGGCTGGATGGATGGATGGATGGACGGATGGATGGTGGGATGGCTGGATGTATATCTGGCTGGAGAGATGGATGGAATGATGGATGGCTGGATGGATGGCTGGATGGAGGAATGGTTGGATGGATGGATTGCTGGAGGGATGGATGGCTGGATGGATGGATTGATGGATGGATGGCTGCATGGATGGCTGGTTGGATGGATGGCTGGCTGGAGGGATGGATGGATGGATGGATGGCTGGATGGATGGCTGGCTGGAGGGATGGATGGATGGATGGATGGCTGGATGGATGGCTGGATGGATGGCTGGATGGATTGCTGGCTGGAGGAATGGATGGATTAATGAATGGCTGGACGGATGGCTGGATGGATGGAAGGCTGGATGGATGGCTGGCTGGAAGAATGGATGGATGGCTGGCTGAATGGATGGCTAGATCGATGGATGGCTGGATGGATGGCTGGCTGGAGGAATGGAGTCATGGAAGGATGGCCGGATGGACGGCTGGATGGAAGGATGGCTGGATGCATGGCTGGCTGGAGGGATGGATTGATGGATGGTTGTCTGGCTGGCTGGCTGGATGGATGGATGGCTCGATGGATGGCTGGCTGGAGGGATGGATGGAAGGATGGCTGGATGGATGGCTGGATGGAGGGATGGCTGGATGGTTGGCTGGCTGGAGGGATGGATGGATGGCTGGATGGATGCCTGGATGGAGGGATGGCTGGATGGATGGCTGGCTGGAGGGATGGATGGATGGATTATTGGCTGGATGGATGGCTGGATGGAGGGATGGCTGGATGGGTGGCTGGCTGGAGGGATGGATGGATGGCTGGATGGATGGCTGGATGGAGGGATGACTGGCTGGAGTGAGGAATGGATGGATGGCTGGATGGATGGCTGTATGGAGGGATGGCTGGATGGAAGGCTGGCTGGATGGATGGATGGCTGGATGGATGGATGGATGGACGGATGGATGGTGGGATGGCTGGATGTATATCTGGCTGGAGAGATGGATGGAATGATGGATGGCTGGATGGATGGCTGGATGGAGGAATGGTTGGATGGATGGATTGCTGGAGGGATGGATGGCTGGATGGATGGATTGATGGATGGATGGCTGCATGGATGGCTGGTTGGATGGATGGCTGGATGGATGGCAGGCTGAAGGGATGGATGGATGGATCGATGGCTGGATGGACGGCTGGTTGGATAGATGGCTGGATGGATGGCTGGCTGGAGGGATGGATTGATGGATGGATGGCTGGATGGATAGCTGGATGGATGGCTGGATGGATGGCTGGCTGGTGGGATGGATGGATGGATGGATGGCTGGATGGAGGGAAGGCTGGTTGGTTGGCTGGCTGGAGGGATGGATGGATGGATGGATGGCTGGATGGATGGCTGGATGGAGGGATGGCTGGATGGATGGCTGGCTGGATGGATTGCTGGCTGGATGGATGGCTGGATGGTTGGATGGATGCATGGATGGCTTAATGACTGGCTGGCTGGAGGGATGGATGGATGGATGGATGGCTGGATGGATGGCTGGATGGAAGGATGGCTGGATGTATGGGTGGCTGGAGAGATGGATGAATGGTTGGATGGCTGGATGGATAGCTGGATGCAGGGATGGCTGGATGGATGACTGGCTGGAGGGTTGGATGCATGGATGGTTGGCTGGATGGGTGGCTGGATGGATGGAAGGCTGGATGGATGGCTGGCTGGAGCGAAGGATGGATGGATGGATGGCTTGATGGATGGATGGCTGGATGGATGGCTGGCTGGAGGGACGGATGGATGGCTGGATGGATGGTTGGATGGATGGATGGCTGGATGGATGGCTGGCAGGAGGGATAGATGGATGGATGGATGGCTGGATGGATGGCTGGATGGATGGATGGCTGGATTGAGGGATGGCTGGTTGGTTGGCTGGCTGGAGGGATGGATGGATGGATGGATGGCTGGATTTAAGGCTGGCTGGAGAGACGGATGAATGGTTGGATGGCTGGATGGATGTCTGAATGGAGGGCTCCAGGATGAATGTCTGGCTGGAGGGATGGATGGATGGATGGATGGCTGGATGGGTGGCTGGATGGATGGATGGCTGGATGGATGGCTGGCTGCAGGGAAGGATCGATGGATGGATGGCTGAATGGATGGCTGTATGGATGGATGACTGAATGGATGGCTGGCTGGAGGGAAGGATGGATGGATGGATGGCTGGATGGATGGTTGGATGGATGGCTGGATGGATGGCTGGCAGGTGGGATAGATGGATGGATGGATGGCTGGATGGATGGCTGGATGGATGGATGGCTAGATGGATGGCTGGCTGGAGGGATGGATGGATGGATGTCTGGATGGATGGCCGAATGGATGGCTGGCTGAAGGGATGGATGGATGGATGGATGGCTGAATGGATGGCTGGATGGATGGATGGCTGGATTGGTGGCTGGCTGGAGGGATGGATAAATGGATGGATGGCTGGATGGATGACTGGATGGCTGGATGGCTGGATGGTTGGCTGGCTGGGCGGGTGGATTGATGGATGGATGGCTGGATGGATGGATGGCTGGATGGATGGCTGGCTGGAGGGATGGATGGATGGATGGATGCATGGATGAATGGCTGGATGGATGGATGGATGGCTGGATGGATGGCTGGATGGATGGATGGATGGATGGATGGACG
Source organism: Scyliorhinus torazame (assembly GCF_047496885.1). Classification (NCBI taxonomy): domain Eukaryota; kingdom Metazoa; phylum Chordata; class Chondrichthyes; order Carcharhiniformes; family Scyliorhinidae; genus Scyliorhinus; species Scyliorhinus torazame. The sequence continues at coordinate 223,680 of NW_027307954.1, forward strand.
GATGGATGGATGGCTGGATGGATGGCGGATGGATGGATGGCTGGATGGATGGCTGGCTCGAGGGATGGATGGATGGATGGCTGGCTGGAGGGATGGATGGATGGATGGCTGGATGGATGGCTGGATAGATGGATGGCTGGATGGCTGGCTGGCTGGAGAGATGGATGAATGGATGGGTGGCTGAATGGATGGCTGGATGGATGGATGTCCGGATGGATGGCTGGCTGGAGGGATAGATGGTTGGATGGATGGCTGGATGGATGTCTGGATGGATTGATGGCTGGATGGATGGCTGGCTGAAGGAATGGATGGATGGATGGATGGCTGGATGGATGGCTGGCTGGAGGGATGGATGGATGGATGGCTGGATGGATGGCTGGATGGATGGCTGGATGGATTGCTGGCTGGAGGAATGGATGGATTAATGAATGGCTGGACGGATGGCTGGATGGATGGAAGGCTGGATGGATGGCTGGCTGGAGGGATGGATGGATGTCTGGCTGAATGGATGGCAAGATCGATGGATGGCTGGATGGATGGCTGGCTGGAGGAATGGAGTCATGGATGGATGGCCGGATGGACGGCTGGATGGAAGGATGGCTGGATGCATGGCTGGCTGGAGGGATGGATTGATGGATGGTTGTCTGGATGGCTGGCTGGATGGATGGATGGATCGATGGATGGCTGGCTGGAGGGATGGATGGATGGATGGATGGATGGCTGGATGGATGGCTGGATGGAGGGATGGCTGGATGGTTGGCTGGCTGGAGGGATGGATGGATGGCTGGATGGATGGCTGGATGGCGGGATGGCTGGATGGATGGCTGGCTGGAGGGATGGATGGATGGATTATTGGCTGGATGGATGGCTGGATGGAGGGATGGCTGGATGGGCGGCTGGCTGGAGGGATGGATGGATGGCTGGATGGATGGCTGGATGGAGGGATGACTGGCTGGAGTGACGGATGGATGGATGGCTGGATGGATGGCTGTATGGAGGGATGGCTGGATGGAAGGCTGGCTGGATGGATGGATGGCTGGATGGATGGATGGATGGACGGATGGATGGAGGGATGGCTTGATGGATATCTGGCTGGAGGGATGGATGGATGGATGGATGGCTGGATGGATGGATGGCTGCATGGAGGAATGGTTGGATGGGTGGATTGCTGGAGGGATGGATGGCTGGATGGATGGCTGGATGGATGGCTGGATGGATGGACGGCTGGATGGGCGATTGGCTGGAGGGATGGATGGATGGATGGCTGGATGGATGGCTGGCTGGAGGGATGGATGGATGGATGGATGGATGGCTGGATGGATGGCTGGATGGATGGATGGCTAGATGGATGGCTGGCTGAAGGGATGGATGAATGGATGGATGGCTGGATGGATGGCTGGCAGGAGGATGGATGGATGGATGGCTGGATGGATGGCTGGATGGATGGCTGGATGGATTGCTGGCTGGAGGAATGGATGGATTAATGAATGGCTGGACGGATGGCTGGATGGATGGAAGGCTGGATGGATGGCTGGCTGGAGGGATGGATGGATGTCTGGCTGAATGGATGGCAAGATCGATGGATGGCTGGATGGATGGCTGGCTGGAGGAATGGAGTCATGGATGGATGGCCGGATGTACGGCTGGATGGAAGGATGGCTGGATGCATGGCTGGCTGGAGGGATGGATTGATGGATGGTTGTCTGGATGGCTGGCTGGATGGATGGATGGATCGATGGATGGCTGGCTGGAGGGATGGATGGATGGATGGATGGATGGCTGGATGGATGGCTGGATGGAGGGATGGCTGGATGGTTGGCTGGCTGGAGGGATGGATGGATGGCTGGATGGATGGCTGGATGGAGGGATGGCTGGATGGATGGCTGGCTGGAGGGATGGATGGATGGATTATTGGCTGGATGGATGGCTGGATGGAGGGATGGCTGGATAGGCGGCTGGCTGGAGGGATGGATCGATGGCTGGATGGATGGCTGGATGGAGGGATGACTGGCTGGAGTGACGGATGGATGGATGGCTGGATGGATGGCTGTATGGAGGGATGGCTGGATGGAAGGCTGGCTGGATGGATGGATGGCTGGATGGATGGATGGATGGACGGATGGATGGAGGGATGGCTTGATGGATATCTGGCTGGAGGGATGGATGGATGGATGGATGGCTGGATGGATGGCTGCATGGAGGAATGGTTGGATGGGTGGATTGCTGGAGGGATGGATGGCTGGATGGATGGCTGGATGGATGGCTGGATGGATGGACGGCTGGATGGGCGATTGGCTGGAGGGATGGATGGATGGATGGCTGGAGGGATTGAAGGATGGATGGATGGCTGGATGGATTCCTGGATGGATGGCTGGATGGACGGATGGATGGATGGATGGCTGGATGGATGGCTGGATGGATGGATGGATGGATGGATGGATGGCTGGATGGAAGGCTGGATGGATGGATGGCTGGATGGATGGCTGGCTGGAGGGATAGATGGATGGATGGCTGGCTGGAGGGATGGCTGGATGGATGGCTGGATGGATGGCGAGATAGATGGATGGCTGGATGGCTGGCTGGCTGGAGAGATGGATGGATGGGTGGGTGGCTGGGTGGATGGCTGGATGGAAGGCTGGATGGATGGATGGATGGACGGATGGATGGAGGGATGGATGGATGGATGGCTGGATGGATGGCTGGATGGATGGATGGCTGGATGGATGGATGGATGGATGGATGCATGGATATATGGCTGGCTGGATGGATGGATGGATGGCTGGATGGATGGCTGGATGGATGGCTGGATGGATGGATGGACGGATGGATGGATGGCTGGATGGATGGCGGGATGGATGGATGGCTGGATGGATGGCTGGCTGGAGGGATGGATGGATGGATGGCTGGCTGGAGGGATGGATGGATGGATGGCTGGATGGATGGCTGGATAGATGGATGGCTGGATGGCTGGCTGGCTGGAGAGATGGATGGATGGATGGGTGGCTGAATGGATGGCTGAATGGATGGATGTCCGGAGGGATGGCTGGCTGGAGGGATAGATGGTTGGATGGATGGCTGGATGGATGTCTGAATGGATGGATGGCTGGATGGATGGCTGGCTGGAGGGATGGATGGATGGATGGATGGCTGGATGGATGGCTGGCTGGAGGGATGGATGGATGGATGGATGGCTGGATGGATGGCTGGATGGATGGCTGGATGGATTGCTGGCTGGAGGAATGGATGGATTAATGAATGGCTGGACGGATGGCTGGATGGATGGAAGGCTGGATGGATGGCTGACTGGAGGGATGGATGGATGGCTGGCTGAATGGATGGCTAGATCGATGGCTCGCTGGATGGATGGCTGGCTGGAGGAATGGAGTCATGGATGGATGGCCGGATGGACGGCTGGATGGAAGGATGGCTGGATGCATGGCTGGCTGGAGGGATGGATTGATGGATGGTTGTCTGGATGGCTGGCTGGATGGTTGGATAGCTCGATGGATGGCTGGCTGGAGGGATGGATGGATGGATGGATGGATGGCTGGATGGATGGCTGGATGGAGGGATGGCTGGATGGTTGGCTGGCTGGAGGGATGGCTGGCTGGAGGGATGGATGGATGTATGTCTGGATGGATGGCCGAATGGATGGCTGGCTGAAGGGATGGATGGATGGATGGATGGCTGTATGGATGGCTGGATGGATGGATGGCTGGATTGGTGGCTGGCTGGAGGGATGGATAAATGGATGGATGGCTGGATGGATGACTGGATGGCTGGATGGCTGGATGGTTGGCTGGCTGGGCGGGTGGATTGATGGATGGATGGCTGGATGGATGGATGGCTGGATGGATGGCTGGCTGGAGGGATGGATGGATGGATGGATGCCTGGATGAATGGCTGGATGGATGGATGGATGGCTGGATGGATGGCTGGATGGATGGATGGATGGATGGATGGACGGATGGATGGATGGCTGGATGGATGGCGGATGGATGGATGGCTGGATGGATGGCTGGCTGGAGGGATGGATGGATGGATGGCTGGCTGGAGGGATGGATGGATGGATGGCTGGATGGATGGCTGGATAGATGGATGGCTGGATGGCTGGCTGGCTGGAGAGATGGATGAATGGATGGGTGGCTGAATGGATGGCTGGATGGATGGATGTCCGGATGGATGGCTGGCTGGAGGGATAGATGGTTGGATGGATGGCTGGATGGATGTCTGGATGGATTGATGGCTGGATGGATGGCTGGCTGAAGGGATGGATGGATGGATGGATGGCTGGATGGATGGCTGGCTGGAGGGATGGATGGATGGATGGCTGGATGGATGGCTGGATGGATGGCTGGATGGATTGCTGGCTGGAGGAATGGATGGATTAATGAATGGCTGGACGGATGGCTGGATGGATGGAAGGCTGGACGGATGGCTGGCTGGAGGGATGGATGGATGTCTGGCTGAATGGATGGCAAGATCGATGGATGGCTGGATGGATGGCTGGCTGGAGGAATGGAGTCATGGATGGATGGCCGGATGGACGGCTGGATGGAAGGATGGCTGGATGCATGGCTGGCTGGAGGGATGGATTGATGGATGGTTGTCTGGATGGCTGGCTGGATGGATGGATGGATGGATGGATGGCTGGCTGGAGGGATGGATGGATGGATGGATGGATGGCTGGATGGATGGCTGGATGGAGGGATGGCTGGATGGTTGGCTGGCTGGAGGGATGGATGGATGGCTGGATGGATGGCTGGATGGAGGGATGGCTGGATGGATGGCTGGCTGGAGGGATGGATGGATGGATTATTGGCTGGATGGATGGCTGGATGGAGGGATGGCTGGATGGGCGGCTGGCTGGAGGGATGGATGGATGGCTGGATGGATGGCTGGATGGAGGGATGACTGCCTGGAGTGACGGATGGATGGATGGCTGGATGGATGGCTGAATGGAGGGATGGCTGGATGGAAGGCTGGCTGGATGGATGGATGGCTGGATGGATGGATGGATGGACGGATGGATGGAGGGATGGCTTGATGGATATCTGGCTGGAGGGATGGATGGATGGATGGATGGCTGGATGGATGGCTGCATGGAGGAATGGTTGGATGGGTGGATTGCTGGAGGGATGGATGGCTGGATGGATGGCTGGATGAATGGCTGGATGGATGGACGGCTGGATGGGCGATTGGCTGGAGGGATGGATGGATGGATGGCTGGATGGATGGCTGGCTGGAGGGATGGATAGATGGATGGATGGATGGCTGGATGGATGGCTGGATGGATGGATGGCTAGATGGATGGCTGGCTGAAGGGATGGATGGATGGATGGATGGCTGGATGGATGGCTGGCAGGAGGATGGATGGATGGATGGCTGGATGGATGGCTGGATGGATGGCTGGATGGATTGCTGGCTGGAGGAATGGATGGATTAATGAATGGCTGGACGGATGGCTGGATGGATGGAAGGCTGGATGGATGGCTGGCTGGAGGGATGGATGGATGTCTGGCTGAATGGATGGCAAGATCGATGGATGGCTGGATGGATGGCTGGCTGGAGGAATGGAGTCATGGATGGATGGCCGGATGTACGGCTAGATGGAAGGATGGCTGGATGCATGGCTCCCCCCTCCCTCCCCTCACTCCCCCTTCCTCCCCTCACTCCCCCTTCCTACCGACACTCCCCCCTTCCTCCCCTCCCTCTCCCCTTCCTCCCCTCCCTCCCCCTTCCTCCCCCTTCCTCTCCTCCCTCCCCCTTCCTCCCCTCCCTCCCCCCTTCCTCCCCTCCCCCCTTCCTCCCCTCCCTCCCCCTTCCTCCCCTCCATCCCCCCTTCCTCCCCTCCCTCCCTCCTTCCTCCCCTCCCTCCCCCTTCCTCCCCTCCCTCCCCCTTCCTCCCCTCCCTCCCCTCCCTCCCACACTTCCTCCACCCTCCCTCCCCCCTCCCTCCCCCCTTCCACCCCTCCCTCCGCCTTCCTCCCCTCCGTCCCCCCTTCCTGTCCTCCCTCCCCCTTCCTCCCCTCCCTCCCCCTTCCTCCCCTCCCTCCCCCTTCCTCCCCTCCCTCCCCCTTCCTCCCCTCCCTCCCCCCTTTCACCCCCCTCCCTCCCCCCCTCCCTCCCCCCTTCCACCCCTCCCTCCCCCCCTTCCACCCCTCCCTCCCCCCTTCTCCCCTCCCTCCCCCCTCCCCCCCTTCTCCCCTCCCTCCCCCCTTCCTCCCCCTTCCTCCCATCCCTCCCCCCTTCCGCCCCTCCCGCCTTCCTCCCCTCTCTCCCCCCCTTCCTCCCCTCCCTCCCCTCCCTCCCCCCCTTCCTCCCCCCTCCCTCCCCCCTCCCTCCCCCCCTTCCACCCCTCCCTCCGCCTTCCTCCCCTCCCTCCCCCCTTCCTGTCCTCCCACCCCCTTCCTCCCCTCCCTCCCCTTCCTCCCCTCCCTCCCCCTTCCTCCCCTCCCTCCCCCCCTTTCACCCCCCTCCCTCCCCCTCCCTCCCCCCTTCCACCCCTCCCTCCCCCCCCTTCCACCCCTCCCTCCCCCCCTTCTCCCCTCCCTCCCCCCTCCCCCCCTTCTCCCCTCCCTCCCCCCTTCCTCCCCATTTCCTCCAATCCCTCCCCCCTTCCGCCCCTCCCGCCTTCCTCCCCTCCCTCCCCCCTTTCTCCCCTCCCTCCCCCTTCCTCCCCCTTCCTCCCCCTTCCTCCCTTCCTCCCCCTCCCTCCCTCCCCGCCTCCTTCCCCTCCCTCCCCCCTTCCTCCCCCTCCCTTCCCCCCCTCCCTTCCCCCCTTCCTCCCCCTCCCTCCCCCCTTCCTCCCCCTCCCCCGTCCTCCCCTCCCATGCCCCCTTCCTCCCCCCTCCCACTCCCCCTTCCTCCCCCTCCCTCCCCCCTTCCTCCCCCTCCCTCCCCCTTCCTCCCCATCCCTTCCCCCTCAAACCCTTCCTCCCCCTCCCTCCCCCTTCCTGCCCCTCCCTCCCCCTCCTCCCCCTTCCTCCCCCTCCCTCCCTCCCCCCTCCCCCTTCCTCCTTCCTCCCCCTCCCTCCCTCCCCCCTCCCCCTTCCTCCTTCCTCCCCCTCCCTCCCCCTTCCACCCCCTCCCCCCTTCCTCCACCTACCCCCTTCCTCCCCCTCCCTCCCCCTTCCTCCCCCTCCCTCCCCCCTCCCTCCCTCCCCCTTCCTCCCCCTCCCTCCCCCCTTCCTCCCCCACCCTCCCCCCTCTCCCTTCCTCCCCCTCCCTCCCCCTTCCTGCCCCTCCCTTCCCCTCTTCCTGCACCTCCCTCCCCTCCTCCCCCTTCCTCCCCTCCCTCCCTCCCCCCCTCCCCCCTTCCTACCCCCTACCTCCCCTCCCTCGCTCCCTCCCCCCTTCCTCCCCCTCCCCCTTCCTCCCCCTCCCTCCCTCCCCACTTCCTCCCCCTCCCTCCCCCTTCCTCCCCCTCCCTCCCCCTTCCTCCCCCTCCCTCCCCCCTTCCTCCCTCCCCCCTTCCTCCCCCTCCCTCCACCCCTTCCCCCCCTCCCTCCCCCCCTTCCCCCCTCCTCCCTCCCCCTTCCCCTCTTCCTCCCTCCCACCATTCACCCCCTTCCTCCCTCACCCCTTCCTCCCCCTTCCCCCCTTCCTCCCCCTCCCTCCCCCTTCCTCCCCCTCACTCCCCCCTTCCTCCCGCTCCCTCCCCCTCCCTCCCCCTTCCTCCGCCCTTCCTCCCATGCCCTCCCCCTCCCTCCCCTCTTCCTCCCCCTCCCTCCCTCCCCCTCCCTCCCCCTCCTTCCCCCCTCCCTCCCCCACTCGCTCCCTCCCTCCCCCCCTCCCTTCCTCCCCCTCCCTCCCCCTTCCTCCCCCTCCCTCCCCCTTCCTCCCCCTCCCTCCCCCCTTCCTCCGCTCCCTCCCCCTTCCTCCCCTCCCTCCCCCTTCCTCCCCCTCCCTCCCCCTTCCTCCCCCTCCCTCCGCCCCTTCCTCCCCTCCCTCCGCCCCTTTCTCCCCCTCCCTCCCACCTTCCTCCCCCTCCCTCCCCTTCCCACCCCCCCCTTCCTCCCCCTCCCCCCCCTTCGTCCCCCTCCCTCCCCCTTCCTCCCCCTCCCTCCCCCCTTCCTCCCCCTCCCTCCCCCTTCCTCCCCCTCCCTCAGCCCCTTCCTCCCCCTCCCTCCGCCCCCTTCTCCCCCTCCCTCCCCCTTCCTCCCCCTCACTCCCCCTTCCCTCCCCCTTCCTCCCCCTCCCTCCCCCCTTCCTCCCCCTCCCTCCCCATTCCTCCCCCTCCCTCCCCCCTCCCTCCCTCCCCCTCCCTCCCCCTCCCTCCCCCTTCCTCCCCCTCCCTCCCCCCCTCCCCCTTCCTCCCCCTTCCTCCCACTCCCTCCCCCCTTCCTCCCCCTTCCTCCCCCTCCCTCCCCCCTTCCTCCCCCTCCCTCCCCCTTCCCCCTTCCTCCCTTCCCTCCCCCTCCCTCCCTCCCCCTCCCACCCTCCTCCCTCCCCCCCTTCCTCCCCCTCCCTCCCCCCCCTCCCCCTTCCTCCCCCTCCCTCCCCCTTCCTGCCCCACCCTTCCCCTCTTCCTGCCCCTCCCTTCCCCTCTTCCTGCCCCCCTCCCCCTCCTCCCCCATCCTCCCCCTCCCTCCCTCCCCCCTCCCCCTTCCTCCCCCCTGCCTCCCCCTCCCTACCCCCCTTCCTCCCCCTCCCTCCCCCCTTCCTCCCCCTTCCTCCCCCTCCCTCCCCCTCCCTCCCCCCTCCCTCCCCCCTCCCTCCCCCCTCCCTCCCCCTTCCTCCCCCTCCCTCCCCCTTCCTCCCCCTCCCTCCCCCCTTCCTCCCCCTCCCTCCCTCCCTTCCTCCCTCTCGGTCCCCCTTCCTCCCCCTCCCTCCCCCCTTCCTCCCCCTCCCTCCCCCTTCCTCCCCCTCCCTCCCCCTTCCTCCCCCTCCCTCCCCCTTCCTCCCGCTCCCTCCCGCTCCCACCCCCTTCCTCCCCCTCCCTCCCCCTTCCTCCCCCTCCCTCCCACCCTCCTCCCCCTCCCTACCCCCTCCCCCCTTCCTCCCCCTCCCTCCCTTCCTCCCCATCCCTCCCCCTTCCTCCCCCTCCTCCCCCCTTCCTCCCCCTCCCTCCCTCCCCCCTGCCCCCTCCTCCTTCCTCCCCCTCCCTCCCTCCCCCCCTCCCCCTTCCTCCTTCCTCCCCCTCCCTCCCCCTTCCACCCCCCTCCCCCCTTCCTCCACCTACCCCCTTCCTCCCCCTCCCTCCCCCTTCCTCCCCCTCCCTCCCCCCTCCCTCCCTCCCCCTTCCTCCCCCTCCCTCCCCCCCTTCCTCCCCCTCCCTCCCCCTCTCCCTTCCTCCCCCTCCCTCCCCCTTCCTGCCCCTCCCTTCCCCTCTTCCTGCACCTCCCTCCCCTCCTCCCCCTTCCTCCCCTCCCTCCCTCCCCCCCTCCCCCCTTCCTCCCCCCTACCTCCCCTCCCTCGCTCCCTCCCCCCTTCCTCCCCCTCCCCCTTCCTCCCCCTCCCTCCCTCCCCACTTCCTCCCCCTCCCTCCCCCTTCCTCCCCTCCCTCCCCCTTCCTCCCCCTCCCTCCCCCCTTCCTCCCTCCCCCTTCCTCCCCCTCCCTCCACCCCTTCCCCCCCTCCCTCCCCCCCTTCCCCCCTCCTCCCTCCCCCTTCCCCTCTTCCTCCCTCCCACCATTCACCCCCTTCCTCCCTCCCCCCCTTCCTCCCCCTCCCCCTTCCTCCCCCTCCCTCCCCCTTCCTCCCCCTCACTCCCCCCCCTTCCTCCCCGCCCTCCCCCTCCCTCCCCTCTTCCTCCCCCTCCCTCCCTCCCCCTCCCTCCCCCTCCTTCCCCCCTCCCTCCCCCACTCGCTCCCTCCCTCCCCCCCTCCCTTCCTCCCCCTCCCTCCCCCTTCCTCCCCCTCCCTCCCCCTTCCTCCCCCTCCCTCCCCCTTCCTCCCCTCCCTCCCCCTTCCTCCCCTCCCTCCCCCCTTCCTCCCCCTCCCTCCCCCTTCCTCCCCCTCCCTCCGCCCCTTCCTCCCCCTCCCTCCGCCCCTTTCTCCCCCCCTCCTCCCCCTTCCTCCCCCTCCCTCCCCCTTCCCTCCCCCCCTTCCTCCCCCTCCCCCCCTTTCGTCCCCGTCCCTCCCCCTTCCTCCCCCTCCCTCCCCCTTCCTCCCCCTCCCTCCCCTTTCCTCCCCCTCCCTCCGCCCCTTCCTCCCCCTCCCTCCGCCCCATTCTCCCCCTCCCTTCCCCTTCCTCCCCCTCCCTCCCCCTTCCCTCCCCCTTCCTCACCCTCCCTCCCCCCCTTCCTCCCCCTCCCTCCCCATTCCTCCCCCTCCCTCCCCCCTCCCTCCCTCCCCCTCCCTCCCCCTCCCTCCCCCTCCCTCCCCCCCTCCCCCTCCCTCCCCCTTCCTCCCTTCCCTCCCACCTCCCTCCCTCCCCCTCCCTCCCTCCTCCCTCCCCCCTTCCTCCCCCCTCCCTCCCCCCCCTTCCACCCCCTCCCTCCCCCTTCCTGCCCCACCCTTCCCCTCTTCCTGCCCCTCCCTTCCCCTCTTCCTGCCCCCCTCCCCCTCCTCCCCTTCCTCCCCCTCCCTCCCTCCCCCCCTCCCCTTCCTCCCCCCTGCCTCCCCCTCCCTCCCCCCCCTTCCTCCCCCTCCCTCCCCCCTTCCTCCCCCCTTCCTCCCCCTCCCTCCCCCTCCCTCCCCCTCCCTCCCCCTCCCTCCCCCCCTCCCCCTTCCTCCCCCTCCCTCCCCCTTCCTCCCCCTCCCTCCCCCCTTCCTCCCCCTCCCTCCCCCCTTCCTCCCTCTCCCTCCCCCTTCCTCCCCCTCCCTCCCCCTTCCTCCCCCTCCCTCCACCTTCCTCCTCCTCCCCTCCCCCTTCCTCCCCTCCCTCCCCCTGCCTCCCGCTCCCTCCCCCCCTTCCTCCCGCTCCCACCCCCCTTCCTCCCCTCCCTCCCCCTTCCTCCCCCTCCCTCCCACCCTTCCTCCCCCTCCCTACCCCCCTCCCCCCTTCCTCCCCCTCCCTCCCTTCCTCCCCCTCCCTCCCCCTTCCTCCCCCTCCCTCCCCCTTCCTCCCCCTCCCTCCCCCTTCCTCCCCTTCCCTCCCCCTTCCTCCCCCTCCCTCCCCCTTCCTCCCCCTTCCTCCCCCCTCTCCCCTCACTCCCCCCTTCCTCCCCTCACTCCCCCCTTCCTCCCCTCCCTCCCCTTCCTCCCCTCCCTCCCCCTTCCTGCCCTCCCCTCCCCTCCCTCCCCCATCCTCCCCTCCCTCCCCCTTCCTCCCCTCCCTCCCTCCCCCTTCCTCCCCCTTCCTCCCCCTTCCTCCCCCTCCCTCCCCCTCCCTCCCTCCCCCCCTCCCCCTCCTACCCCCCTTCCTCCCCCTCCCACCCCCTTCCTCCCCCTCCCCCCTTCCTCCGCCTCCCTCCTTGCCCCCTCCCTCCCCCTCCCTCCCCCTCCCTCCCTCCCTCCCCCCTTCCTCCCTCCCCCTCCCTCCCTCCCCCTTCCTCCCCCTCCCTCCCCCTTCCTCCCCCCTTCCTCCCCCTCCCTCCCCCCTTCCTCCCCCTCCCTCCCCCTTCCTCCCCCTCCCTCCCCGCTCCCTCCCTCCCCCTCCCTCCCTCCTCCCCCCCTTCCTCCCCTCCCTCCCCCTCCCCCTTCCTCCCCTTCCCTCCCGCTTCCTGCCCCTCCCTTCCCCCTCTTCCTGCCCCTCCCTTCCCCTCTTCCTGCCCCTCCCTCCCCCTCCTCCCCCTTCCTCCCACTCCCTTCCTCCCCCCCTCCCCTCTTCCTCCCCCCTGCATCCCCCTCCCTCCCCCCTTCCTCCCCCTCCCTCCCCCCCTTCCTCCCCCCTTCCTCCCCCTCCCTCCCCGTCCCCCCCCTCCGTCCCCCCTCCCTCCCCCCTCCCTCCCCCTTCCTCCCCCTCCCTCCCCCCTTCCTCCCCCTCCCTTCCCCCTTCCTCCCCTCCCTCCCCCCCTTCCTCCCCTCCCTCCCCCCTTCCTCCCCCTCCCTCCCCCTTCCTCCCCTCCCTCCCCCCTTCCTCCCCCTCCCTCCCCCCTTCCTCCCCCTCCCTCCCCCCGTCCTCCCCCTCCCTCCACCCTTCCTCCCCCACCCTCCCCCTCCCTCCCCCCTCCCCCCCCCTCCCCCCTCCCCCCTTCCTCCCCCTCCCTCCCCCTTCCTCCCCCTCCCTCCCCCTTCCTCCCCCTCCCTCCCCCTTCCTCCCCCTCCCTCCCCCCTTCCTCCCCCTCCCTCCCCCTCCTCCCCTCCCTCCCCTTCCTCCCCCTTCCTCCCCCTTCTCCCCTCACTCCCCCCTTCCTCCCCTCACTCCCCCTTCCTCCCCTCCCTCCCCCCTTCCTCCCCTCCCTCCCCCTTCCTCCCCTCCCCTCCCTCCCCCTTCCTCCCCTCCCTCCCCCCTTCCTCCCCTCCCTCCCTCCCCCTGCCCCTTCTTCCCCCTTCCTCCCCCCTTCCTCCCCCTCCCTCCCCCTCCCTCCCTCCCCCCTCCCCCCCTCCTACCCCCTTCCTCCCCCTCCCACCCCCTTCCTCCCCCTCCCCCCTTCCTCCCCCTCCCTCCCTGCCCCCTTCCTCCCCCTCCCTCCCCCTCCCTCCCTCCCCCTCCCTCCCTCCCCCTTCCTCCCCCTCCCTCCCCCTTCCTCCCCCTCCCTCCCCCTTCCTCCCTCCCCCCGTTCCTCCCCCTCCCTCCGCCCTTCCCCCCCTCCCTCCCCCTTCCCCCTCCCCCCTCCCCCCTTCCCCCTCCACCCTCCCCCCTTCCCCCCCTTCCTCCCTCCCCCCCTTCCCCCCTTCCTCCCTCCCCCCCTTCCTCCCCCTCCCTCCCTCCCTTCCTCCCCCTCCCTCCCCCTTCCTCCCCCCTCCCTCCCCCTTACTCCCCCTCCTTACCCCCTTCCTCCCCCTTCCTCCCCTTCCCTCCCCCTCCCCCTCCTTCCCCCCTTCCTCCCGCTCCCTCCCCCCTATCCTCCCCCTCCCTCCCCCCCTTCCTCCCCCTCCCTCCCCCTTCCTCCCCCTCGCCCCCTCCCTCCCCCCCTTCCTCCCGCTCCCTCCCCCTTCCTCCCCCTACCCCCCTTCCTCCCCTCCCACCCCCTTCCCCCCCTCCCCCCCTTCCTCCCCCTCCCTCCCTGCCCCCTTCCTCCCCCTCCCTCCCCCTCCCTCCCTCCCCCTTCCTCCCTCCCCCTCCCTCCCTCCCCCTTCCTCCCCCTCCCTCCCCCTTCATCCCCCCTTCCTCCCCCCTCCCTCCCCCCTTCCTCACCCTCCCTCCCCCTCCCTCCCTCCCCCCTCCCTCCCTCCTTTCTCCCCCCTTCCTCCCCCTCCCTCCCCCCTCCCCCTTCCTCCCCCTCCCACCCCCCTTCCTGCCCCTCCCTTCCCCTCTTCCTGCCCCTCCCTTCCCCTCTTCCTGCCCCTCCCTCCCCCTCCTCCCCCCTTCCTCCCCCCTCCCTCCCTCCCTCCCCCCTCCCCACTTCCACCCCCCTGCCCTCCCCCTCCCACCCCCCCTTCCTCCCCCCTCCCTCCCCTTCCTCCCCCCTTCCTCCCCCCTCCCTCCCCGTCCCCCCCTCCCTCCCCCCTCCCTCCCCCCTCCCTCCCCCATCCTCCCCCTCCCTCCCCCTTCCTCCCCCTCCCTCCCCCTTCCTCCCCTCCCTCCCCCCCTTCCTCCCCCTCCCTCCCCCTTCCTCCCCCTCCCTCCCCCCCTTCCTCCCCCTCCCTCCCCCTCTCCCTTCCTCCCCCTCCCTCCCCCTTCCTGCCCCTCCCTTCCCCTCTTCCTGCACCTCCCTCCCCTCCTCCCCCTTCCTCCCCTCCCTCCCTCCCCCCCTCCCCCCTTCCTCCCCCCTACCTCCCCTCCCTCGCTCCCTCCCCCCTTCCTCCCCCTCCCCCTTCCTCCCCCTCCCTCCCTCCCCACTTCCTCCCCCTCCCTCCCCCTTCCTCCCCTCCCTCCCCCCTTCCTCCCCCTCCCTCCCCCCTTCCTCCCTCCCCCTTCCTCCCCCTCCCTCCACCCCTTCCCCCCCCCTCCCTCCCCCCCTTCCCCCCTCCTCCCTCCCCCTTCCCCTCTTCCTCCCTCCCACCATTCACCCCCTTCCTCCCTCCCCCCCTTCCTCCCCCTCCCCCTTCCTCCCCCTCCCTCCCCCTTCCTCCCCCTCACTCCCCCCCCTTCCTCCCCGCCCTCCCCCTCCCCTCCCCTCTTCCTCCCCCTCCCTCCCTCCCCCTCCCTCCCCCTCCTTCCCCCCTCCCTCCCCCACTCGCTCCCTCCCTCCCCCCTCCCTTCCTCCCCCTCCCTCCCCCTTCCTCCCCCTCCCTCCCCCTCCTCCCCCCTCCCTCCCCCTTCCTCCCCTCCCTCCCCCTTCCTCCCCTCCCTCCCCCCTTCCTCCCCCTCCCTCCCCCTTCCTCCCCCTCCCTCCGCCCCTTCCTCCCCCTCCCTCCGCCCCTTTCTCCCCCTCCCTCCCCCCTTCCTCCCCCTCCCTCCCCCTTCCCTCCCCCCCTTCCTCCCCCTCCCCCCCTTCCGTCCCCGTCCCTCCCCCTTCCTCCCCCTCCCTCCCCCTTCCTCCCCCTCCCTCCCCTTTCCTCCCCCTCCCTCCGCCCCTTCCTCCCCCTCCCTCCGCCCCATTCTCCCCCTCCCTTCCCCTTCCTCCCCCCTCCCTCCCCCCTTCCCTCCCCCTTCCTCACCCTCCCTCCCCCCCTTCCTCCCCCTCCCTCCCCATTCCTCCCCCTCCCTCCCCCCTCCCTCCCTCCCCCTCCCTCCCCCTCCCTCCCCCTCCCTCCCCCCTCCCCCTTCCTCCCCCTTCCTCCCACTCCCTCCCCCCTTCCTCCCCCTTCCTCCCCCTCCCTCCCCCCCTTCCTCCCCCTCCCTCCCCCTTCCTCCCTTCCCTCCCACCTCCCTCCCTCCCCCTCCCTCCCTCCTCCCTCCCCCCTTCCTCCCCCTCCCTCCCCCCCCTTCCACCCCCTCCCTCCCCCTTCCTGCCCCACCCTTCCCCTCTTCCTGCCCCTCCCTTCCCCTCTTCCTGCCCCCCTCCCCCTCCTCCCCTTCCTCCCCCTCCCTCCCTCCCCCCCTCCCCTTCCTCCCCCCTGCCTCCCCCTCCCTCCCCCCCTTCCTCCCCCTCCCTCCCCCCCCTTCCTCCCCCCCTTCCTCCCCCTCCCTCCCCCTCCCTCCCCCTCCCTCCCCCTCCCTCCCCCCTCCCCCTTCCTCCCCCTCCCTCCCCCTTCCTCCCCCCTCCCTCCCCCCTTCCTCCCCCTCCCTCCCCCCCTTCCTCCCTCTCCCTCCCCCTTCCTCCCCCTCCCTCCCCCTTCCTCCCCCTCCCTCCACCTTCCTCCTCCTCCCTCCCCCTTCCTCCCCTCCCTCCCCCTGCCTCCCGCTCCCTCCCCCCCTTCCTCCCGCTCCCACCCCCCTTCCTCCCCTCCCTCCCCCTTCCTCCCCCTCCCTCCCACCCTTCCTCCCCCTCCTACCCCCTCCCCCCTTCCTCCCCCTCCCTCCCTTCCTCCCCCTCCCTCCCCCTTCCTCCCCCTCCCTCCCCCTTCCTCCCCCTCCCTCCCCCTTCTCCCCTTCCCTCCCCCTTCCTCCCCCTCCCTCCCCCTTCCTCCCCCTTCCTCCCCCCTCTCCCCTCACTCCCCCCCTTCCTCCCCTCACTCCCCCCTTCCTCCCCTCCCTCCCCTTCCTCCCCTCCCTCCCCCTTCCTGCCCTCCCCTCCCCTCCCTCCCCCATCCTCCCCTCCCTCCCCCTTCCTCCCCTCCCTCCCTCCCCCTTCCTCCCCCTTCCTCCCCCCTTCCTCCCCCTCCCTCCCCCTCCCTCCCTCCCCCCCTCCCCCTCCTACCCCCCTTCCTCCCCCCTCCCACCCCCTTCCTCCCCCTCCCCCCTTCCTCCGCCTCCCTCCTTGCCCCCTCCCTCCCCCTCCCTCCCCCTCCCTCCCTCCCTCCCCCCCTTCCTCCCTCCCCCTCCCTCCCTCCCCCTTCCTCCCCCTCCCTCCCCCTTCCTCCCCCCTTCCTCCCCCTCCCTCCCCCCTTCCTCCCCCTCCCTCCCCCTTCCTCCCCCTCCCTCCCCCCTCCCTCCCTCCCCCTCCCTCCCTCCTCCCCCCCCTTCCTCCCCTCCCTCCCCCCTCCCCCTTCCTCCCCTTCCCTCCCGCTTCCTGCCCCTCCCTTCCCCTCTTCCTGCCCCTCCCTTCCCCTCTTCCTGCCCCTCCCTCCCCCTCCTCCCCCTTCCTCCCACTCCCTTCCTCCCCCCTCCCCTCTTCCTCCCCCCTGCATCCCCCTCCCTCCCCCCTTCCTCCCCCTCCCTCCCCCCCTTCCTCCCCCCCTTCCTCCCCCTCCCTCCCCGTCCCCCCCCCCTCCGTCCCCCCTCCCTCCCCCCTCCCTCCCCCTTCCTCCCCCTCCCTCCCCCTTCCTCCCCCTCCCTTCCCCCTTCCTCCCCTCCCTCCCCCCCTTCCTCCCCTCCCTCCCCCCCTTCCTCCCCCTCCCTCCCCCCTTCCTCCCCTCCTCCCCCCCTTCCTCCCCCTCCCTCCCCCCTTCCTCCCCCTCCCTCCCCCCGTCCTCCCCCTCCCTCCCACCCTTCCTCCCCCTCCCTCCCCCTCCCTCCCCCCTCCCCCCTTCCTCCCCCTCCCTCCCTTCCTCCCCCTCCCTCCCCCTTCCTCCCCCTCCCTCCCCCTTCCTCCCCCTCCCTCCCCCCTTCCTCCCCCTCCCTCCCCCTTCCTCCCCCTCCCTCCCCCCTTCCTCCCCCTTCCTCCCCCTTCTCCCCTCACTCCCCCCTTCCTCCCCTCACTCCCCCTTCCTCCCCTCCCTCCCCCTTCCTCCCCTCCCTCCCCCTTCCTCCCCTCCCCTCCCTCCCCCTTCCTCCCCTCCCTCCCCCCTTCCTCCCCTCCCTCCCTCCCCCTGCCCCTTCTTCCCCCTTCCTCCCCCCTTCCTCCCCCTCCCTCCCCCTCCCTCCCTCCCCCCTCCCCCCCTCCTACCCCCTTCCTCCCCCTCCCACCCCCTTCCTCCCCCTCCCCCCTTCCTCCCCCACCCTCCCTGCCCCCTTCCTCCCCCTCCCTCCCCCTCCCTCCCTCCCCCTCCCTCCTCCCCCTTCCTCCCCCTCCCTCCCCCTTCCTCCCCCTCCCTCCCCCTTCCTCCCTCCCCCCGTTCCTCCCCCTCCCTCCGCCCTTCCCCCCCTCCCTCCCCCTTCCCCCTCCCCCCTCCCCCCTTCCCCCCTCCACCCTCCCCCCTTCCCCCCTTCCTCCCTCCCCCCCTTCCCCCCTTCCTCCCTCCCCCCCTTCCTCCCCCTCCCTCCCTCCCTTCCTCCCCCTCCCTCCCCCTTCCTCCCCTCCCTCCCCCTTACTCCCCCTCCTTCCCCCTTCCTCCCCCTTCCTCCCCTTCCCCTCCCCCTCCCCCTCCTTCCCCCCTTCCTCCCGCTCCCTCCCCCCTATCCTCCCCCTCCCTCCCCCCCTTCCTCCCCCTCCCTCCCCCTTCCTCCCCCTCGCCCCCTCCCTCCCCCCCTTCCTCCCGCTCCCTCCCCCTTCCTCCCCCTACCCCCCTTCCTCCCCCTCCCACCCCCTTCCCCCCCTCCCCCCCTTCCTCCCCCTCCCTCCCTGCCCCCTTCCTCCCCCTCCCTCCCCCTCCCTCCCTCCCCCTTCCTCCCTCCCCCTCCCTCCCTCCCCCTTCCTCCCCCTCCCTCCCCCTTCCTCCCCCCTTCCTCCCCCTCCCTCCCCCCTTCCTCACCCTCCCTCCCCCTCCCTCCCTCCCCCTCCCTCCCTCCTTTCTCCCCCCTTCCTCCCCCTCCCTCCCCCCTCCCCCTTCCTCCCCCTCCCACCCCCTTCCTGCCCCTCCCTTCCCCTCTTCCTGCCCCTCCCTTCCCCTCTTCCTGCCCCTCCCTCCCCCTCCTCCCCCCTTCCTCCCCCCTCCCTCCCTCCCTCCCCCCTCCCCACTTCCACCCCCCTGCCTCCCCCTCCCACCCCCCCTTCCTCCCCCTCCCTCCCCTTCCTCCCCCCTTCCTCCCCCTCCCTCCCCGTCCCCCCCTCCCTCCCCCCTCCCTCCCCCTCCCTCCCCCTTCCTCCCCCCTCCCTCCCCCCTTCCTCCCCCTCCCTCCCCCTTCCTCCCCTCCCTCCCCCCCTTCCTCCCCCTCCCTCCCCCTTCCTCCCCCTCCCTCCCCTTCCTCCCCTCCCTCCCCCTTCCTCCCCCTCCCTCCCCTTCCTCCCCCTCCCACCCCCCTTCCTCCCCCTCCCTCCCCCCCTTCCTCCCGCTCCCTCCGCCCCTTCCTCCCCCTCCCTCCCCCCTTCCTCCCACTCCCTCCCACCCTTCCTCCCCCTCCCTCCCCCTCCCCCCTTCCTCCCCCTCCCTCCCTTCCTCCCCCTCCCTCCCCCTTCCTCCCCCTCCCTCCCCCTTCCTCCCCCTCCCTCCCCCCTTCCTCCCCCTCCCTCCCCCCTTCTCCCCTCACTCCCCCCTTCCTCCCCTCACTCCCCCTTCCTCCCCTCCCTCCCTCCCCCTTCCTCCCCTCCCTCCCCCTTCCTCCACTCCCCTTCCTCCCCCTCCCTCCCCCTTCCCTCCCCCTTCCTCCCCCTCCCTCCCCCCCTTCCTCCCCCTCCCTCCCCATTCCTCCCCCTCCCTCCCCCCTCCCTCCCTCCCCCTCCCTCCCCCCTCCCTCCCCCTTCCTCCCCCTCCCTCCCCCCTCCCCCTTCCTCCCCCTTCCTCCCACTCCCTCCCCCTTCCTCCCCCTCCCTCCCCCTTCCTCCCTTCCCTCCCCCTCCCTCCCTCCCCCTCCCTCCCTCCTCCCTCCCCCCTTCCTCCCCCTCCCTCCCCCCTCCCCCTTCCTCCCCCTCCCTCCCCCTTCCTGCCCCACCCTTCCCCTCTTCCTGCCCCTCGCTTCCCCTCTTCCTGCCCCCCCTCCCCCTCCTCCCCCCTTCCTCCCCCTCCCTCCCTCCCCCCCCTCCCCCTTCCTCCCCCCTTCCTCCCTCCCTCCCCCCCTCCTCCCCCCTCCCTCCCCCCTTCCTCCCCCCTCCCTCCCCCTTCCTCCCCTCCCTCCCCCCCTTCCTCCCCCTCCCTCCCTCTTCCTCCACCCCTCCCTCCCCCCTTCCTCCCGCTCCCTCCCCCCCTTCCTCCCCCTCCCTCCCCCCTTCCTCCCCCTCCCTCCCACCCTTCCTCCCCCCTCCCTCCCCCTCCCCCATCCTCCCCCTCCCTCCCTTCCTCCCCCTCCCTCCCCCCTTCCTCCCCCTCCCTCCCCCTTCCTCCCCTCCCTCCCCCTTCCTCCCCCTCCCTCCCCCTTCCTCCCCCTCCCTCCCCCCTTCCTCCCCCCTTCCTCCCCCCTTCTCCCCTCACTCCCCCCTTCCTCCCCTCACTCCCCCTTCCTCCCCTCCCTCCCTCCCCCTTCCTCCCCTCCCTCCCCCTTCCTCCCCTCCCCTCCCTCCCCCTTCCTCCCCTCCCTTCCCCCTTCCTCCCCTCCCTCCCTCCCCCTCCCCCTTCTTCCCCCTTCCTCCCCCCTTCCTCCCCCTCCCTCCCCCTCCCTCCTCCCCCCTCCCCCCCTCCTACCCCCCCTTCCTCCCCCCTCCCACCCCCTTCCTCCCCCTCCCCACTTCCTCCCCCTCCCTCCCTGCCCCCTTCCTCCCCCTCCCTCCCCCTCCCTCCCTCCCCCTCCCTCCCTTCCCCCTTCCTCCCCCTCCCTCCCCCTTCCTCCCCCTCCCTCCCCCTTCCTCCCTCCCCCCGTTCCTCCCCGTCCCTCCGCCCTTCCCCCCCTCCCTCCCCCTTCCCCCTCCCCCCTTCCCCCTCCCCCCCTTCCCCCTCCACCCTCCCCCCTTCCCCCCTTCCTCCCTCCCCCCCTTCCCCCCCTTCCTCCCTCCCCCCCTTCCTCCCCCTCCCTTCCTCCCCCTCCCTCCCCCCTTCCTCCCCATCCCTCCCCCTTCCTCCCCCTCCTTCCCCCCTTCCTCCCCCCTTCCTCCCCTTCCCTCCCCCTCCGCCCTCCCTCCCCCCTTCCTCCCGCTCCCTCCCCCCTATCCTCCCCCTCCCTCCCCCCCTTCCTCCCCCTCCCTCCCCCTTCCTCCCCCTCGCCCCCTCCCTCCCCCCTTCCTCCCGCTCCCTCCCCCTTCCTCCCCCTCCCCCCTTCCTCCCCCTCCCTCCCCCTTCCTCCCCCTCCATCCCCCCCTTCCTCGCCCCTCCCTCCCCCCTTCCCTCCCCCTCCCATCCCCCTTCCTCCCCCTCCTCCCCTTCCTCCCCCCTCCCTCCCCCCTTCCTCCCCCTCCCGCCCCCCCTTCCTCCCCCTCCCTCCCCCTTCCTCCCCCTCCCTCCCCCCCCTTCCTCCCCCTCCCACCCCTCCCCCCTCCGTCCCCCTCCCTCCCCCTCCCCCTTCCTCCCCTCCCTCCCCCTTCCTCCCCTCCCTCCCCCTTCCTCCCCTCCCTCCCCTCCCTCCCCCCTTCCTCCCCTCCCTCCCCCCCTTCCTCCCCTCCCTCCCCCTTCCACCCTCCCTCCCCCTTCTCCCCTCCTCCCCCCCTTCCTCCCCTCCCTCCCCCCCCCTCCCCTCCTCCCCCCCTTCCTCCCCTCCACCCCCTTCCTCCCCTCCCTCCCCCTTCCCCCCCACCCCCCTTCCTCCACTCCCTTCCCCCTTCCTCCCCTCCCTCCCCCTCCTCCCCTCCCTCCCCCCCTTCCTCCCCCCTCCCCCCTTCCTCCCCTCCCCCCCTCCTCCGCTCCCTCCCCCCATCCTCCCCCTCCCTCCCCCTTCCCCCCCTCCCTCCCCTTCCCCCCTTCCTCCCCTCCTTCCTCCCCTCCCTCCCCACTTCCTCCCCTCCCTCCCCCTTCCTCCCCTCCTTCCCCCCTTCCTCCCCTCCCTCCCTCCCGTCCCTCCCCCCCTTCCTCCCCGCCCCCCTTCCTCCACGCCCCCTTCCTCCCCTCCCTCCCCCTCCCTCCCCCTTCCTCCCCTCCCTCCCCCCTTCCTCCCCCTCCCTCCCCCCTTCCTCCCCCTCCCTCACCCTCCCTCACCCTTCTTCCCCCTCCCTCCCTCTCCCTCCCCCCTCCCTCCCCTCCCTCCCCCTCCCTCCCACTTCCTCCCCTCCCTCCCCCCTTCCTCCCCTCCCTCCCCCCTTCCTCCCCTCCCACCCCCTTCCTCCCCTCACTCCCCCCTTCCTCCCCTCACTCCCCCCTTCCTCCCCTCCTTCCCCCCCTTCCTCCCCTCCCTCCCCCTCTTCCTCCCCTCATTCCCCCCTTCCTCCCCTCCCTGCCCCCTTCCTCCCCCTCCCCCCCCTTCCTCCCCCTCCCTCCCCCCTTCCTCCCCCCTCCATCCCCCCCTTCCTCGCCTCCCTCCCCCCTTCCTCCCCCTCCCTTCCCCCTTCCTCCCCCTCCCTCCCCCCCCTTCCTCCCCCTCCCTCCCCCCCTTCCCTCCCCCTCCCTCCCCCTTCCTCCCCCTCCCTCCCCCTTCCTCCCCCTCCCTCCCCCCCTTCCTCCCCTCCCAACCCCCTTCCTCCCCTCCCTCCCCCTTCCTCCCCTCCCTCCCCTCCCTCCCCCTTCCTCCCCTCCCTCCCTCCTTCCTCCCCTCCCTCCCCCTTCCACCCCTCCCTCCCCCTTCTCCCCTCCCTCCCCCCCCTTCCTCCCCTCCCTCCCCCCCTTCCTCCCCTCCCTCCCCCCTTCCTCCCCTCCACCCCCTTCCTCCCCTCCCTCCCCCTTCCCCCCCACCCCCCTTCCTCCACTCCCTTCCCCCCTTCCTCCCCTCCCTTCCCCCTTCCTCCCCTCCCTCCCCTTCCTCCCCTCCCCCCCTTCCTCCCCTCCCTCCCCCTTCCTCCCCTCCCCCCTCCTCCCCTCCCTCCCCCCTTCCTCCCCTCCCTCCCCCCTTCCCCCCTCCCTCCCCCCCTTCCCCCTTCCTCCATTCCTTCCTCCCCTCCCTCCCCACTTCCTCCCTCCCTCCCCCCTTCCTCCCCTCCCTCCCTCCCGTCCCTCCCCCCTTCCTCCCCGCCCCGTTCCTCCCCGCCCCCCTTCCTCCCCTCCCTCCCCCTCCCTCCCCCTTCCTCCCCCGCCCTCCCCCCTTCCTCCCCCTCCCTCCCCCTTCCTCCCCCTCCCTCACCCTCCCTCCCCCTTCTTCCCCCTCCCTCCCCATCCCGCCCCCTCCCTCCCCCTTCCTCCCCCTCCCTCTCCCTCCCTCCCTCCCCCTCCCTCCCTCCCCCTTCCTCCCTCCCCCTCCCTCCCTCCCCCTTCCTCCCCCTCCCTCCCCTCCCTCCCCCTTCCTCCCTCCCCCCGTTCCTCCCCCTCCCTCCGCCCTTCCCCCCCTCCCTCCCCCTGCCCCCTCCCCCTTCCCCCTCCCCCCCTTCCCCCCCTCCAACCTCCCCCTTCCCCCCTTCCTCCCTCCCCCTTCCCCCTTCCTCCCTCCCCCCCTTCCTCCCCCTCCCTCCCCCCTTCCTCCCCCTCCCTCCCCCTTCCTCCCCCTCCCTCCCCCCTTCCTCCCCCTCCTTCCCCCTTCCTCCCCCTTCCTCCCCTTCCCTCCCCCTCCCCCTCCCTCCCCCCTTCCTCCCGCTCCCTCCCCCCTTCCTCCCCCTCACTCCCCCCTTCCTCCCCCTCCCTCCCCCTTCCTCCCCCTCGCCCCCTCCCTCCCCCCCTTCCTCCCGCTCCCTCCCCCCTTCCTCCCCCTCCCCCCTTCCTCCCCCTCCCTCCCCCTTCCTCCCCCTCCATCCCCCCCTTCCTCGCCCTCCCTCCCCCTTCCTCCCCCTCCCATCCCCCTTCCTCCCCTCCCTCCCCCTTCCTCCCCCTCCCTCCCCCTTCCTCCCCCTCCCTCCCCCTTCCTCCCCCTCCCACCCCCCTCCCTCCCCTCCCTCCCCCCTTCCTCCCCCCTCCCTCCCCCTCCCTCCCCCCTCCCTCCCCCTCCCTCCCCCTCCCTCCCCCTCCCTCCCCCTCCCCCTTCCTCCCCTCCCTCCCCCCTTCCTCCCCTCCCTTCCCCTTCCTCCCCTCCCTCCCCTACCTACCCCCTTCCTCCCCTCCCTCCCCCCTTCCTCCCCTCCCTCCCCCCTTCCACCCCTCCCTCCCCCCTTCTCCCCTCCCTCCCCCCTTCCTCCCCTCCCTCCCCCCCTTCCTCCCCTCCCTCCCCCCCTTCCTCCCCTCCACCCCCTTCCTCCCCTCCCTCCCCCTTCCCCCCACCCCCCTTCCTCCACTCCCTTCCCCCCTTCCTCCCCTCCCTCCCCCTTCCTCCCCTCCCTCCCCCTTCCTCCCCTCCCTCCCCCCCTTCCTCCCCTCCCCCCCCTCCTCCGCTCCCTCCCCCCATCCTCCCCTCCCTCCCCCCCTTCCCCCCCTCCCTCCCCCCTTCCCCCTTCCTCCCCTCCTTCCTCCCCTCCCTCCCCACTTCCTCCCCTCCCTCCCCCCCTTCCTCCCCTCCCTCCCCCCCTTCCTACCCTCCCTCCCTCCCGTCCCTCCCCCCCTTCCTCCCCGCCCCCTTCCTCCACGCCCCCCTTCCTCCCCTCCCTCCCCCTCCCTCCCCCCTTCCTCCCCCTCCCTCCCCCCTTCCTCCCCCTCCCTCCCCCCCTTCCTCCCCCTCCCTCACCCTCCCTCCCCCCCCTTCTTCCCCCTCCCTCCCCCTCCCTCCGCCCTCCCTCCCCCTTCCTCCCCCTCCCTTCCCCTCCCTCCCCCCTTCCTCCCCTCCCTCCCCCCTTCCTCCCATCCCTCCCCGTTCCTCCACTCACTCCCCCCTTCCTCCGCTCACTCCCCCCTTCCTCCCCTCCCTCCCCCTTCCTCCCCTCCCTCCCCCCTCTTCCTCCCCTCATTCCCCCCGTCCTCCCCTCCCTCCCCCCCTCCTCCCCCTCCCCCCCTTCCTCCCCCTCCCTCCCCCCTTCCTCCCCCTCCATCCCCCCCTTCCTCGCCCTCCCTCCCCCTTCCTCCCCCTCCCATCCCCCTTCCTCCCACTCCCTCCCCTTCCTCCCCCTCCCTCCCCCTTCCTCCCCCTCCCTCCCCCTTCCTCCCCCTCCCTCCCCCTTCCTCCCCTCCCTCCCCCTTCCTCCCCCTCCCACCCCCTCCCTCCCCCTCCCTCCCCCCTTCCTCCCCCTCCCTCCCCCTCCCTCCCCCCTCCCTCCCCCTCCCTCCCCCTCCCTCCCCCTCCCTCCCCCTCCCCCTTCCTCCCCTCCCTCCCCCCCTTCCTCCCCTCCCTTCCCCTTCCTCCCCTCCCTCCCCTACCTCCCCCCTTCCTCCCCTCCCTCCCCCCTTCCTCCCCTCCCTCCCCCCTTCCACCCCTCCCTCCCCCCTTCTCCCCTCCCTCCCCCCTTCCTCCCCTCCCTCCCCCCCTTCCTCCCCTCCCTCCCCCCCTTCCTCCCCTCCACCCCCTTCCTCCCCTCCCTCCCCCTTCCCCCCACCCCCCTTCCTCCACTCCCTTCCCCCCTTCCTCCCCTCCCTCCCCCTTCCTCCCCTCCCTTCCCCCTTCCTCCCCTCCCTCCCCCCCTTCCTCCCCTCCCCCCCCTCCTCCGCTCCCTCCCCCCATCCTCCCCTCCCTCCCTCCCGTCCCTCCCCCCCTTCCTCCCCGCCCCCTTCCTCCACGCCCCCCCTTCCTCCCCTCCCTCCCCCTCCCTCCCCCCTTCCTCCCCCTCCCTCCCCCTTCCTCCCCCTCCCTCCCCCCCTTCCTCCCCCTCCCTCACCCTCCCTCCCCCCCTTCTTCCCCCTCCCTCCCCCTCCCTCCGCCCTCCCTCCCCCTTCCTCCCCCTCCCTTCCCCTCCCTCCCCCCTTCCTCCCCTCCCTCCCCCCTTCCTCCCATCCCTCCCCGTTCCTCCCCCTCACTCCCCCCTTCCTCCGCTCACTCCCCCCTTCCTCCCCTCCCTCCCCCTTCCTCCCCTCCCTCCCCCTCTTCCTCCCCTCATTCCCCCCGTCCTCCCCTCCCTCCCCCCCTTCCTCCCCCTCCCCCCCCTTCCTCCCCCCTCCCTCCCCCCTTCCTCCCCCTCCATCCCCCCCTTCCTCGCCCTCCCTCCCCCTTCCTCCCCCCTCCCATCCCCCTTCCTCCCCCTCCCTCCCCTTCCTCCCCCTCCCTCCCCTTTCCTCCCCCTCCCTCCCCCCTTCCTCCCCCTCCCTCCCCCCTTCCTCCCCTCCCTCCCCCTCCCTCCCCCCTCCCTCCCCCCTCCCTCCCCCTCCCTCCCCCTCCCTCCCCCTCCCTCCCCCTCCACCCTTCCTCCCCTCACTCCCCCCTTCCTCCCCTCCCTCCCCCTTCCTCCCCTCCCTCCCCTCCCTCCCCTCCCTCCCCTCCCTCCCCCTTCCTCCCCTCCCTCCCCCCTTCCACCCCTCCCTCCCCCCTTCTCCCCTCCCTCCCCCCTTCCTCCCCTCCCTCCCCCCCTTCCTCCCCTCCCTCCCCCTTCCTCCCCTCCACCCCCTTCCTCCCCTCCCTCCCCCTTCCCCCCCCCACCCCCTTCCTCCACTCCCTTCCCCCCTTCCTCCCCTGGATGGATGGATGGCTGAATGGACGGCTGGATGGATGGATGGCTTGATGGATGGCTGGCTGGAGGAATGGATTGATGAATGAATGGCTGGATGGATAGCTGGATGGATGGCTGGATGGATGGCTGGCTGGTGGGATGGATGGATGGATGGATAGCTGGATGGAGGGAGGGCTGGATGCATGGCTGGCTGGAGGGATGGATTGATGGATGGATGGCTGGATGGCTGGAGGAATGGATGGATGGATGAATGGCTGGATGGATGGCTGGATGGAGAGATGGATGAATGCATGGATGGCTGGATGGATGGCTGGATGGAGGGATGGCTGGATGGATGGCTGGCTGGAGGGATGGATGGCTGGATGGATGGATGTCCGGATGGATGGCTGGCTGGAGGGATGGATGGATGGATGGATGGATGGCTGGATGGATGGATGGCTGGACGGATGGCTGGCTGGAGGGATGGATGGATGGATGGCTCGCTGGATGGCTGGATGGATGGATGGCTGGATGGATGGCTGGCTGGAGTGATGGATGGATGGATGAATGGCTCGATGGATGGCTGGATGGATGGCTGGATGGATTGCTGGCTGGAGGAATGGATGGATTAATGAATGGCTGGACGGATGGCTGGATGGATGGAAGGCTGGATGGCTCGCGGGCTGCAGTGATGGATGGATGGATGGATGGCTGAATGGATGGCTAGATCGATGGATGGATGGATGGCTGGCTGGAGGGATGGAGTCATGGATGGATGTCTGGATGGGTGGCTGGATGGAAGGATGGCTGGATGCATGGCAAGCTGGAGGGATAGATTGATGGATGGATGGCTGGATGGCTGGCTGGATGGATGGCTGGCTGGAGGGATGGTTGGATGGATGGATGGCTGGATGGATGGCTGGAAGGATGGATGGCTGGATGGGTGGCTGGCTGGAGGAATGCATGGATGGATGGATGGATGGATGGATGGATGGCTGGACGGATGGATGGCTGGATGGACGGCTGGCTGGAGGGATGGATGGATGAATGCCTGGCTGGAGGGATGGATGGATGGATGGATGGCTGGATGGATGGCTGGATGGATGGATGGCTGGATGGCTGGCAGGCTGAATGGATGGATGGATGGATGGACGGCTGAATGGACGGCTGGATGGATGGATGGCTTGATGGATGGCTGGCTGGAGGGATGGATTGATGAATGGACGGCTGGATGGATTGCTGGATGGATGCCTGGATGGATGGCTGGCTGGTGGGATGGATGGATGGATGGATAGCTGGATGGAGGGATGGCTGGATGGTTGGCTGGCTGGAGGGATGGATGGATGGATGGCTGGATGGATGGCTGGATGGAGGGATGGCTGGATGGCTGGCTGGCAGGAGGGATGGATGGCTGGATGGATGGCTGGATGGATGGATGGCTTAATGACTGGCTGGAAGGAGGGATGGATGGATGATGGATGGCTGGATGGATGGATGGATGGCTGGATGTATGGCTGGCTGGAGAGATGGATGAATGGTTGGATGGCTGGATGGATGGCTGGATGGAGGGATGGCTGGATGGATGGCTGGCTGGAGGGATGGATGGATGGATGGATGGCTGGATGGATGGCTGGATGAATGGATGGCTGGATGGATGGCTTTCTGGACGGATGGATGGTTGGATGGCTGGATGGATGGCTGAATGGATGGATGGCTGGATGGATGGATGGCTGGTTGGATGACTAGTTGGAGGGATGGATGGATGGATGGCTGGATGGGCGGCTGGATGGATGGATGGCTGGATGGATGGCTGGCTGGAGGGAAGGATGGATGGATGGATGGCTGGATGGAAGGCTGGATGGATGGATGGCTGGATGGATGGCTGGCTGGAGGGACGGATGGATGGATGGCTGGATGGATGGCTGGATGGATGGATGGCTGGATGGATGGATGGCTGGAGTGATGGATGGGTGGATGGTTCGATGGATGGCTGGTTGGATGGATGGCTGGATGGATGGCTGGCTGGAGGGATTGAAGGATGGATGGATGGCTGGATGGATGGCAGAATGGATGGCTGGATGGACGGATGGATGGATGGATGGATGGCTGGATGGATGGCTGGATGGATGGATGGATGGATGGATGGATGGCTGGATGGATGGCTGGATGGATGGATGGCTGGATGGATGGCTGGCTGGAGGGATAGATGGATGGATGGCTGGCTGGAGGGATGGCTGGATGGATGGCTGGTTGGATGGCTGGATAGATGGATGGCTGAATGGCTGGCTGGCTTGAGAGATGGATGGATGGATGGGTGGCTGGGTGGATGGCTGGATGGATGGATGTGCGGATGGTTGGCTGGCTGGAGGGATGGATGGATGGATGGATGGCTGGACGGATGTCAGGATGGATGGATGGCTGGATGGATGGCTGGCTGGAGGGATGGATGGATGGATGGATGGCTGGATGGATGGCTGGATGGATGGATCGCTGGATGGATGACTGGCTGGAGGGATGGATTGATCGATGGCTGGATGGATGGCTGGATGGATGGCTGGATGGATTGTTTGCTGGAGGAATGGATGGATTAATGAATGGCTGGACGGATGGCTGGATGGATGGAAGGCTGGATGGATGGCTGGCTGGAGGGATGGATGGATGGATGGCTGAATGGATGGCTAGATCGAAGGATGGTTGGATGGATGGCTGTCTGGAGGAATGGAGTCATGGATCGTTGGCCGGATGGACGGCTGGATGGAAGGATGGCTGGATGCATGGCTGGCTGGAGGGATGGATTGATGGATGGATGGCTGGATGGCTGGCTGGATGGATGGATGGCTCGATGGATGGCTGGCTGGAGGGATGGATGGATGGATGGCTGGATGGCTGGATGGAGGGATGGCTGGATGGTTGGCTGGCTTGAGGGATGGATGGATGGCTGGATTGATGGCTGGATGGTGGGGTGGCTGGATGGATGGCTGGCTGGAGGGATGGATGGATGGATTATTGGCTGGATGGATGGCTGGATGGAGGGATGGCTGTATGGGTGGATGGCTGGAGGGATGGATGGATGGCTGGATGGACGGCTGGATGGAGGGATGGCTGGCTGGATGGCTGGCTGGAGGGATGGATGGATGGACTGATGGCTGGATGGATGGCTGGATGGAGGGATGGCTGGATGGATGGCTGGCTGGAGGGATGGATGGATGGATGAATGGCCGAATGGATGGCTGGATGGATGGCTGGCTGGAGGGATGGAAGGATGGATGGAAGGCTGGATGGACGGCTGGATGGATGGCTGGATGTCTGGATGGCTGGCTGGATGGATGGATGGCTGGATGGCTGGATGGATGGATGGAAGGCTGGATGGATGGATGGATGGACGGATGGATGGAGGGATGGATGGATGGATGGATGGCTGGATGGATGGCTGGATGGATGGATGGCTGGATGGATGGATGGCTGGATGGATGGCTGGCTGGAAGGATGGATGCATGGATGGATGCATGGATGAATTGCTGGCTGGATGGATGGATGGCTGGATGGATGGCTGGACTGATGGATGGATGGCTGGATGGATGGCGGGATGGATGGATGGCTGGATGGATGGCTGGCTGGAGAGATGGATGGATGGATGGCTGGCTGGAGGGATGGATGGATGGATGGCTGGATGGATTGTTTGCTGGAGGAATGGATGGATTAATGAATGGCTGGACGGATGGCTGGATGGATGGAAGGCTGGATGGATGGCTGGCTGGAGGGATGGATGGATGGATGGCTGAATGGATGGCTAGATCGAAGGATGGTTGGATGGATGGCTGTCTGGAGGAATGGAGTCATGGATGGTTGGCCGGATGGACGGCTGGATGGAAGGATGGCTGGATGCATGGCTGGCTGGAGGGATGGATTGATGGATGGATGGCTGGATGGCTGGCTGGATGGATGGATGGCTCGATGGATGGCTGGCTGGAGGGATGGATGGATGGATGGCTGGATGGCTGGATGGAGGGATGGCTGGATGGTTGGCTGGCTTGAGGGATGGATGGATGGCTGGATTGATGGCTGGATGGTGGGGTGGCTGGATGGATGGCTGGCTGGAGGGATGGATGGATGGATTATTGGCTGGATGGATGGCTGGATGGAGGGATGGCTGTATGGGTGGATGGCTGGAGGGATGGATGGATGGCTGGATGGACGGCTGGATGGAGGGATGGCTGGCTGGATGGCTGGCTGGAGGGATGGATGGATGAACTGATGGCTGGATGGATGGCTGGATGGAGGGATGGCTGGATGGATGGCTGGCTGGAGGGATGGATGGATGGATGAATGGCCGAATGGATGGCTGGATGGATGGCTGGCTGGAGGGATGGAAGGATGGATGGAAGGCTGGATGGACGGCTGGATGGATGGCTGGATGTCTGGATGGCTGGCTGGATGGATGGATGGCTGGATGGCTGGATGGATGGATGGAAGGCTGGATGGATGGATGGATGGACGGATGGATGGAGGGATGGATGGATGGATGGATGGCTGGATGGATGGCTGGATGGATGGATGGCTGGATGGATGGATGGCTGGATGGATGGCTGGCTGGAAGGATGGATGCATGGATGGATGCATGGATGAATTGCTGGCTGGATGGATGGATGGCTGGATGGATGGCTGGACTGATGGATGGATGGCTGGATGGATGGCGGGATGGATGGATGGCTGGATGGATGGCTGGCTGGAGAGATGGATGGATGGATGGCTGGCTGGAGGGATGGATGGATGGATGGCTGGATGGATGGCTGGATAAATGGATGGCTGGATGGCTGGCTGGCTGGAGAGATGGATGGATGGATGGGTGCCTGAATGGATGGCTGGATGGATGGATGTCCGGATGGATGGCTGGCTGGAGGGATAGATGGTTGGATGGATGGCTGGATGGATGTCTGGATGGATGGATGGCTGGATGGATAGCTGGCTGGAGGGATGGATGGATGGATGGATGGCTGAATGGATGGCTGGCTGGAGGGATGGATGGATGGATGGATGGCTGGATGGATGGCTGGATGGATGGCTGGATGGATTGCTGGCTGGAGGAATGGATGGATTAATGAATGGCTGGACGGATGGCTGGATGGATGGAAGGCTGGATGGATGGCTGGCTGGAGGGATGGATGGATGGCTGGCTGAATGGATGGCTAGATCGATGGATGGCTGGATGGATGGCTTGCTGGAGGAATGGAGTCATGGATGGATGGCCGGATGGACTGCTGGATGGAAGGGTGGCTGGATGCATGGCTGGCTGGAGGGATGGATTGATGGATGGTTGTCTGGATGGCTGGCTGGATGGATGGATGGCTCGATGGATGGCTGGCTGGAGGGATGGATGGATGGATGAATGGATGGCTGGATGGATGGCTGGATGGAGGGATGGCTGGATGGTTGGCTGGCTGGAGGAATGGATGGATGGCTGGATGGATGGCTGGATGGAGGGATGGCTGGATGGATGGCTGGCTGGAGGGATGGATGGATGGATTATTGGCTGGATGGATGGCTGGATGGAGGGATGGCTGGATGGGTGGCTGGCTGGAGGGATGGATGGATGGCTGGATGGATGGCTGGATGGAGGGATGACTGGCTGGAGTGACGGATGGATGGATGGCTGGATGGATGGCTGTATGGAGGGATGGCTGGATGGAAGGCTGGATGGATGGATGGCTGGATGGATGGATGGATGGACGGATGGATGGAGGGATGGCTGGATGGATATCTGGCTGGAGGGATGGATGGATGGATGGATGGCTGGATGGATGGCTGGATGGAGGAATGGTTGGATGGATGGATTGCTGGAGGGATGGATGGCTGGATGGATGGCTGGATGGATGGCTGGATGGATGGACGGCTGGATGGGCGATTGGCTGGAGGGATGGATGGATGGATGGATGGATGGATGGCTGGCTGGAGGGATGGATGGATGGATGGATGGATGGCTGGATGGATGGCTGGATGGATGGATGGCTGGATGGATGGATGGCTGGAGTGATGGATGGGTGGATGGTTCGATGGATGGCTGGTCGAATGGATGGCTGGATGGATGGCTGGCTGGAGGGATTGAAGGATGGATGGATGGCTGGATGGATGGCTGGATGGATGGCTGGATGGACGGAT
This sequence comes from Scyliorhinus torazame, assembly GCF_047496885.1. Lineage (NCBI taxonomy): Eukaryota > Metazoa > Chordata > Chondrichthyes > Carcharhiniformes > Scyliorhinidae > Scyliorhinus > Scyliorhinus torazame. Next base: position 255,069 of record NW_027307954.1, read on the forward strand.
GGATGGATGGATGGATGGCTGGATGGATGGCTGGATGGATGGATGGATGGATGGATGGCTGGCTGGAGGGATAGATGGATGGATGGCTGGCTGGAGGGATGGCTGGATGGATGGCTGGCTGGATGGCTGGATAGATGGATGGCTAGATGGCTGGCTGGCTGGAGAGATGGATGGATGGATGGGTGGCTGGGTGGATGGCTGGATGGATGGATGTCCGGATGGTTGGCTGGCTGGAGGGATGGATGGATGGCTGGATGGATGTCTGGATGGATGGATGGCTGGATGGATGGCTGGCTGGAGGGATGGATGGATGGATGGATGGCTGGATGGATGGCTGGATGGATGGATGCCTGGATGGATGGCTGGCTGGAGGGATGGATGGATGGATGGCTGGATGGATGGCTGGATGGATGGCTGGATGGATTGTTTGCTGGAGGAATGGATGGATTAATGAATGGATGGACGGATGGCTGGATGGATGGAAGGCTGGATGGATGGCTGGCTGGAGGGATGGATGGCTGAATGGATGGCTAGATCGATTGGTGGTTGGATGGATGGCTGGCTGGAGGAATGGAGTCATGGATGGATGGCCGGATGGACGGCTGGATGGAAGGATGGCTGGATGCATGGCTGGCTGGAGGGATGGATTGATGGATGGATGGCTGGATGGCTGGCTGGGTTGATGGATGGCTCGATGGGTGGCTGGCTGGACGGATGGATGGATGGATGGCTGGATGGATGGCTGGATGGAAGGATGGCTGGATGGTTGGCTGGCTGGAGGGATGGATGGATGGCTGGATTGATGGCTGGATGGTGGGGTGGCTGGATGGATGGCTGGCTGGAGGGATGGATGGATGGATTATTGGCTGGATGGACGGCTGGATGGAGGGATAGCTGGCTGGATGGATGACTGGATGGATGGCTGGAAGAATGGATGGCTGAATGTATGGCTGGCTGGAGAGATGGATGAATGGTTGGATGGCTGGATGGATGGTTGGATGGAGGGATGGCTGGATGGATGACTGGCTGGAGGGATGGATGGATGGATGGATGGCTGGATGGGTTGCTGTATGGATGGATGGCTGGATGGATGGCTGGCTGGAGGGAAGGATGGATGGATGGATGGCTGGCTGGAGGGATGGAAGGATGGATGGAAGGCTGGATGGACGGCTGGATGGATGGCTGGATGTCTGGATGGCTGGCTGGATGGATGGATGGCTGGTTGGCTGGATGGATGGATGGAAGGCTGGATGGATGGATGGATGGACGGATGGATGGAGGGATGGATATATGGATGGATGGCTGGATGGATGGCTGGATGGATGGATGGCTGGATGGATGGATGGCTGGATGGATGGCTGGCTGGAGGGATGGATGGATGGATGGATGCATGGATGAATGGCTGGCTGGATGGATGGATGGATGGCTGGATGGATGGCTGGATGGATGGCTGGATGGATGGATGGACGGATGGATGGATGGCTGGATGGATGGCGGGATGGATGGATGGCTGGATGGATGGCTGGCTGGAGGGATGGATGGATGGATGGCTGGCTGGAGGGGTGGATGGATGGATGGCTGGATGGATGGCTGGATAGATGGATGGCTGGATGGCTGGCTGGCTGGAGAGATGGAGGGATGGAGGGGTGGCTGGATGGATGTCTGGATGGATGGATGGCTGGATGGATGGCTGGCTGGAGGGATGAATGGATGGATGGATGGATGACTGGATGGATGGCTGGAAGAATGGATGGCTGAATGTATGGCTGGCTGGAGAGATGGATGAATGGTTGGATGGCTGGATGGATGGTTGGATGGAGGGATGGCTGGATGGATGACTGGCTGGAGGGATGAATGGATGGATGGATGGCTGGATGGGTGGCTGTATGGATGGATGGCTGGATGGATGGCTGGCTGGAGGGAAGGATGGATGGATGGATGGCTGGATCGATGGCTGGATCGATGGTTGGCTGGATGGATGGCTGGCTGGAGGGACGGATGGATGGCTGGATGGATGGTTGGATGGATGGATGGCTGGATGGATGGCTGGCAGGAGGGATGGATGGATGGATGGATGGATGGCTGGATGGATGGCTGGATGGATGGATGGCTGGATGGATGGCTGGCTGGAGGGATGGATGAATGTATGTCTGGATGGATGGATGGCCGAATGGATGTCTGGCTGATGGGATGGATGAATGGATGGATGGCTAAATGGATGGCTGGATGGATGGATGGCTGGATGGATGGTTCGCTGGAGGGATGGATGAATGGATAGATGGCTGGATGGATGGCGGGATGGCTGGTTGGCTGGATGGGTGGCTGGCTGGGCGGATGGATTGATGGATGGATGGCTGGATGGATGGCTGGATGGATGGATGAATGGATGGCTGGCCGGCTGGAGGTATGGATGGATGGATGAATGGCTGGATGGATGGCTGGATGGAGAGATGGATGAATGCATGGATGGCTGGATGGATGGCTGGATGGACGGGTGGCTGGATTGATGGCTGGCGGGAGGGATGAATGGATGGATGGCTGGATGGATGGCTGGATGGATGGATGGCTGGATGAATGGCTTGCTGGAGGGATGGATGGATGGAGGGATGGATGGATGGTTGGCTGGCTGGAGGAATGGATGGATGGCTGGATGGATGGCTGGATGGAGGGATGGCTGGATGGATGGCTGGCTGGAGGGATGGATGGATGGATTATTGGCTGGATGGATGGCTGGATGGAGGGATGGCTGGATGGGTGGCTGGCTGGAGGGATGGATGGATGGCTGGATGGATGGCTGGATGGAGGGATGACTGGCTGGAGTGACGGATGGATGGATGGCTGGATGGATGGCTGTATGGAGGGATGGCTGGGTGGAAGGCTGGATGGATGGATGGCTGGATGGATGGATGGATGGACGGATGGATGGAGGGATGGCTGGATGGATATCTGGCTGGAGGGATGTATGGATGGATGGATGGCTGGATGGATGGCTGGATGGAGGAATGGATGGATGGATGGATTGCTGGAGGGATGGATGGCTGGATGGATGGCTGGATGGATGGCTGGATGGATGGGCGGCTGGATGGCCGATTGGCTGGAGGGATGGATGGATGGATGGCTGGATGGATGGCTGGCTGGAGGGATGGATGGATGGATGGATGGATGGATGGCTGGATGGATGGCTGGATGGATGGATGGCTGGATGGATGGATGGCTGGAGTGATGGATGGGTGGATGGTTCGATGGATGGCTGGTTGAATGGATGGCTGGATGGATGGCTGGCTGGAGGGATTGAAGGATGGATGGATGGCTGGATGGATGGCTGGATGGATGGCTGGATGGACGGATGGATGGATGGAATGCTGGATGGATGGCTGGATGGATGGATGGATGGATGGATGGCTGGCTGGAGGGATAGATGGATGGATGGCTGGCTGGAGGGATGGCTGGACGGATGGCTGGCTGGATGGCTGGATAGATGGATGGCTGGATGGATGGCTGGCTGGAGGGATGGATGGATGGATTATTGGCTGGATGGATGGCTGGATGGAGGGATGGCTGTATGGGTGGCTGGCTGGAGGGATGGATGGATGGCTGGATGGACGGCTGGATGGAGGGATGGCTGGCTGGATGGATGACTGGATGGATGGCTGGAAGAATGGATGGCTGAATGTATGGCTGGCTGGAGAGATGGATGAATGGTTGGATGGCTGGATGGATGGTTGGATGGAGGGATGGCTGGATGGATGACTGGCTGGAGGGATGGATGGGTGGATGGATGGCTGGATGGGTGGCTGTATGGATGGATGGCTGGATGGATGGCTGGCTGGAGGGAAGGATGGATGGATGGCTGGCTGGAGGGATGGAAGGATGGATGGAAGGCTGGATGGACGGATGGATGGATGGCTGGATGTCTGTTTGGCTGGCTGGATGGATGGATGGCTGATTGGCTGGATGGATGGATGGAAGGCTGGATTGATGGATGGATGGACGGATGGATGGAGGGATGGATGGATGGATGGATGGCTGGATGGATGGCTGGATGGATGGATGGCTGGATGGATGGATGACTGGATGGATTGCTGGCTGGAGGGATGGATGGATGGATGGATGCATGGATGAATGGCTGGCTGAATGGATGGATGGATGGCTGGATGGATGGCTGGATGGATGGCTGGATGGATGGATGGACGGATGGATGGATGGCTGGATGGATGGCGGGATGGATGGATGGCTGGATGGATGGCTGGCTGGAGGGATGGATGGATGGATGGCTGGCTGGAGGGGTGGATGGATGGATGGCTGGATGGATGGCTGGATAGATGGATGGCTGGATGGCTGGCTGGCTGGAGAGATGGAGGGATGGAGGGGTGGCTGGATGGATGTCTGGATGGATGGATGGCTGGATGGATGGCTGGCTGGAGGGATGAATGGATGGATGGATGGATGACTGGATGGATGGCTGGAAGAATGGATGGCTGAATGTATGGCTGGCTGGAGAGATGGATGAATGGTTGGATGGCTGGATGGATGGTTGGATGGAGGGATGGCTGGATGGATGACTGGCTGGAGGGATGAATGGATGGATGGATGGCTGGATGGGTGGCTGTATGGATGGATGGCTGGATGGATGGCTGGCTGGAGGGAAGGATGGATGGATGGATGGCTGGATCGATGGCTGGATCGATGGTTGGCTGGATGGATGGCTGGCTGGAGGGACGGATGGATGGCTGGATGGATGGTTGGATGGATGGATGGCTGGATGGATGGCTGGCAGGAGGGATGGATGGATGGATGGATGGATGGCTGGATGGATGGCTGGATGGATGGATGGCTGGATGGATGGCTGGCTGGAGGGATGGATGAATGTATGTCTGGATGGATGGATGGCCGAATGGATGTCTGGCTGATGGGATGGATGAATGGATGGATGGCTAAATGGATGGCTGGATGGATGGATGGCTGGATGGATGGTTCGCTGGAGGGATGGATGAATGGATAGATGGCTGGATGGATGGCGGGATGGCTGGTTGGCTGGATGGGTGGCTGGCTGGGCGGATGGATTGATGGATGGATGGCTGGATGGATGGCTGGATGGATGGATGAATGGATGGCTGGCCGGCTGGAGGTATGGATGGATGGATGAATGGCTGGATGGATGGCTGGATGGAGAGATGGATGAATGCATGGATGGCTGGATGGATGGCTGGATGGACGGGTGGCTGGATTGATGGCTGGCGGGAGGGATGAATGGATGGATGGCTGGATGGATGGCTGGATGGATGGATGGCTGGATGAATGGCTTGCTGGAGGGATGGATGGATGGAGGGATGGATGGATGGTTGGCTGGCTGGAGGAATGGATGGATGGCTGGATGGATGGCTGGATGGAGGGATGGCTGGATGGATGGCTGGCTGGAGGGATGGATGGATGGATTATTGGCTGGATGGATGGCTGGATGGAGGGATGGCTGGATGGGTGGCTGGCTGGAGGGATGGATGGATGGCTGGATGGATGGCTGGATGGAGGGATGACTGGCTGGAGTGACGGATGGATGGATGGCTGGATGGATGGCTGTATGGAGGGATGGCTGGGTGGAAGGCTGGATGGATGGATGGCTGGATGGATGGATGGATGGACGGATGGATGGAGGGATGGCTGGATGGATATCTGGCTGGAGGGATGTATGGATGGATGGATGGCTGGATGGATGGCTGGATGGAGGAATGGATGGATGGATGGATTGCTGGAGGGATGGATGGCTGGATGGATGGCTGGATGGATGGCTGGATGGATGGGCGGCTGGATGGCCGATTGGCTGGAGGGATGGATGGATGGATGGCTGGATGGATGGCTGGCTGGAGGGATGGATGGATGGATGGATGGATGGATGGCTGGATGGATGGCTGGATGGATGGATGGCTGGATGGATGGATGGCTGGAGTGATGGATGGGTGGATGGTTCGATGGATGGCTGGTTGAATGGATGGCTGGATGGATGGCTGGCTGGAGGGATTGAAGGATGGATGGATGGCTGGATGGATGGCTGGATGGATGGCTGGATGGACGGATGGATGGATGGAATGCTGGATGGATGGCTGGATGGATGGATGGATGGATGGATGGCTGGCTGGAGGGATAGATGGATGGATGGCTGGCTGGAGGGATGGCTGGACGGATGGCTGGCTGGATGGCTGGATAGATGGATGGCTGGATGGATGGCTGGCTGGAGGGATGGATGGATGGATTATTGGCTGGATGGATGGCTGGATGGAGGGATGGCTGTATGGGTGGCTGGCTGGAGGGATGGATGGATGGCTGGATGGACGGCTGGATGGAGGGATGGCTGGCTGGATGGATGACTGGATGGATGGCTGGAAGAATGGATGGCTGAATGTATGGCTGGCTGGAGAGATGGATGAATGGTTGGATGGCTGGATGGATGGTTGGATGGAGGGATGGCTGGATGGATGACTGGCTGGAGGGATGGATGGGTGGATGGATGGCTGGATGGGTGGCTGTATGGATGGATGGCTGGATGGATGGCTGGCTGGAGGGAAGGATGGATGGATGGCTGGCTGGAGGGATGGAAGGATGGATGGAAGGCTGGATGGACGGATGGATGGATGGCTGGATGTCTGTTTGGCTGGCTGGATGGATGGATGGCTGATTGGCTGGATGGATGGATGGAAGGCTGGATTGATGGATGGATGGACGGATGGATGGAGGGATGGATGGATGGATGGATGGCTGGATGGATGGCTGGATGGATGGATGGCTGGATGGATGGATGGCTGGATGGATTGCTGGCTGGAGGGATGGATGGATGGATGGATGCATGGATGAATGGCTGGCTGAATGGATGGATGGATGGCTGGATGGATGGCTGGATGGATGGCTGGATGGATGGATGGACGGATGGATGGATGGCTGGATGGATGGCGGGATGGATGGATGGCTGGATGGATGGCTGGCTGGAGGGATGGATGGATGGATGGCTGGCTGGAGGGATGGATGGATGGATGGCTGGATGGATGGCTGGATAGGTGGATGGCTGGATGGCTGGCTGGCTGGAGAGATGGAGGGATGGAGGGGTGGCTGGATGGATGTCTGGATGGATGGATGGCTGGATGGATGGCTGGCTGGAGGGATGGATGGATGACTGGATGGATGGCTGGAAGAATGGATGGCTGAATGTATGGCTGGCTGGAGAGATGGATGAATGGTTGGATGGCTGGATGGATGGTTGGATGGAGGGATGGCTGGATGGATGACTGGCTGGAGGGATGAATGGATGGATGGATGGCTGGATGGGTGGCTGTATGGATGGATGGCTGGATGCATGGCTGGCTGGAGGGAAGGATGGATTGATGGATGGCTGGATCGATGGCTGGATGGATGGTTGGCTGGATGGATGGCTGGCTGGAGGGACGGATGGATGGCTGGATGGATGGTTGGATGGATGGATGGCTGGATGGATGGCTGGCAGGAGGGATGGATGGATGGATGGATGGATGGCTGGATGGATGGCTGGATGGATGGATGGCTGGATGGATGGCTGGCTGGAGGGATGGATGAATGTATGTCTGGATGGATGGATGGCCGAATGTATGTCTGGCTGATGGGATGGATGGATGGCTAAATGGATGGCTGGATGGATGGATGGCTGGATGGATGGTTCACTGGAGGGATGGATGAATGGATAGATGGCTGGATGGATGGCGGGATGGCTGGTTGGCTGGATGGGTGGCTGGCTGGGCGGATGGATTGATGGATGGATGGCTGGATGGATGGCTGGATGGATGGATGAATGGATGGCTGGCCGGCTGGAGGTATGGATGGATGGATGAATGGCTGGATGGATGGCTGGATGGAGAGATGGATGAATGCATGGATGGCTGGATGGATGGCTGGATGGACGGATGGCTGGATTGATGGCTGGCGGGAGGGATGAATGGATGGATGGCTGGATGGATGGCTGGATGGATGGATGGCTGGATGAATGGCTTGCTGGAGGGATGGATGGATGGAGGGATGGATGGATGGTTGGCTGGCTGGAGGAATGGATGGATGGCTGGATGGATGGCTGGATGGAGGGATGGCTGGATGAATGGCTGGCTGGAGGGGTGGATGGATGGATTATTGGCTGGATGGATGGCTGGATGGAGGGATGGCTGGATGGGTGGCTGGCTGGAGGGATGGATGGATGGCTGGATGGATGGCTGGATGGAGGGATGACTGGCTGGAGTGACGGATGGATGGATGGCTGGATGGATGGCTGTATGGAGGGATGGCTGGATGGAAGGCTGGATGGATGGATTGCTGGATGGATGGATGGATGGACGGATGGATGGAGGGATGGCTGGATGGATATCTGGCTGGAGGGATGGATGGATGGATGGATGGCTGGATGGATGGCTGGATGGAGGAATGGTTGGATGGATGGATTGCTGGAGGGATGGATGGCTGGATGGATGGATGGATGGATGGCTGGATGGATGGGCGGCTGGATGGGCGATTGGCTGGAGGGATGGATGGATGGATGGCTGGATGGATGGCTGGCTGGAGGGATGGATGGATGGATGGATGGATGGATGGCTGGATGGATGGCTGGATGGATGGATGGCTGGATGGATGGATGGCTGGAGTGATGGATGGGTGGATGGTTCGATGGATGGCTGGTTGAATGGATGGCTGGATGGATGGCTGGCTGGAGGGATTGAAGGATGGATGGATGGCTGGATGGATGGCTGGATGGAAGGATGGATGGATGGATGGCTGGATGGATGGCTGGATGGATGGATGGATGGATGGATGGCTGGCTGGAGGGATAGATGGATGGATGGCTGGCTGGAGGGATGGATGGATGGATGGCTGGCTGGATGGCTGGATAGATGGATGGCTGGATGGCTGGCTGGCTGGAGAGATGGATGGATGGATGGGTGGCTGGGTGGATGGCTGGATGGATGGATCTCCGGATGGTTGGCTGGCTGGAGGGATGGATGAATGGCTGGATGGACGGCTGGATGGAGGGATGGCTGGCTGGATGGCTGGCGGGAGGGATGGATGGATGGATGGATGGCTGAATGGATGGCTGGATGGAGGGATGGCTGGATGGATGGCTGGCTGGAGGGATGGATGGATGGATGAATGGCCGAATGGATGGCTGGATGGATGGCTGGCTGGAGGGATGGAAGGATGGATGGTAGGCTGGATGGACGGCTGGATGGATGGCTGGATGTCTGGATGGCTGGCTGGATGGATGGATGGCTGGTTGGCTGGATGGATGGATGGAAGGCTGGATGGATGGATGGATAGACGGATGGATGGAGGGATGGATGGATGGATGGATGACTGGAGGGATGGCTGGATGGATGGATGGCTGGATGGATGGATGGCTGGATGGATGGCTGGCTGGAGGGATGGATGAATGGATGGATGCATGGATGAATGGCTGGCTGGATGGATGGATGGATGGCTGGATGGATGGCTGGATGGATGGCTGGATGGATGGATGGACGGATGGATGGATGGTTGGATGGATGGCGGGATGGATGGATGGCTGGATGGATGGCTGGCTGGAGGGATGGATGGATGGATGGCTGGCTGGAGGGATGGATGGATGGATGGCTGGATGGATGGCTGGATAAATGGATGGCTGGATGGCTGGCTGGCTGGAGAGATGGATGGATGGATGGGTGGCTGAATGGATGGCTGGATGGATGGATGTCCGGATGGATGGCTGGCTGGAGGGATAGATGGTTGGATGGATGGCTGGATGGATGTCTGGATGGATGGATGGCTGGATGGATGGCTGGCTGGAGGGATGGATGGATGGATGGATGGATGGCTGGATGGATGGCTGGCTGAATGGATGGCTGGATGGATGGATGTCCGGATGGATGGCTGGCTGGAGGGATAGATGGTTGGATGGATGGCTGGATGGATGTCTGGATGGATGGATGGCTGGATGGATGGCTGGCTGGAGGGATGGATGGATGGATGGATGGCTGGATGGATGGCTGGCTGGAGGGATGGATGGATGGATGGATGGCTGGATGGATGGCTGGATGGATGGCTGGATGGATTGCTGGCTGGAGGAATGGATGGATTAATGAATGGCTGGACGGATGGCTGGATGGATGGAAGGCTGGATGGATGGCTGGCTGGAGGGATGGATGGATGGCTGGCTGAATGGATGGCTAGATCGATGGATGGCTGGATGGATGGCTTGCTGGAGGAATGGAGTCATGGATGGATGGCCGGATGGACGGCTGGATGGAAGGATGGCTGGATGCATGGCTGGCTGGAGGGATGGATTGATGGATGGTTATCTGGATGGCTGGCTGGATGAATGGATGGCTCGATGGATGGCTGGCTGGAGAGATGGATGGATGGATAGCTGGATGGATGGCTGGATGGAGGGATGGCTGGATGGTTGGCTGGCTGGAGGAATGGATGGATGGCTGAATGGAGGGATGGCTGGATGGATGGCTAGCTGGAGGGATGGATGGATGGATTATTGGCTGGATGGATGGCTGGATGGAGGGATGGCTGGATGGGTGGCTGGCTGGAGGGATGGATGGATGGCTGGATGGATGGCTGGATGGAGGGATGACTGGCTGGAGTGACGGATGGATGGATGGCTGGATGGATGGCTGTATGGAGGGATGGCTGGATGGAAGGCTGGATGGATGGATGGCTGGATGGATGGATGGATGGACGGATGGATGGAGGGATGGCTGGATGGATATCTGGCTGGAGGGATGGATGGATGGATGGATGGCTGGATGGATGGCTGGATGGAGGAATGGTTGGATGGATGGATTGCTGGAGGGATGGATGGCTGGATGGATGGCTGGATGGATGGCTGGATGGATGGACGGCTGGATGGGCGATTGGCTGGAGGGATGGATGGATGGATGGCTGGATGGATGGCTGGCTGGAGGGATGGATGGATGGATGGATGGATGGATGGATGGATGGATGGATGGATGGCTGGATGGATGGCTGGATGGATGGATGGCTGGATGGATGGATGGCTGGAGTGATGGATGGGTGGATGGTTCGATGGATGGCTGGTTGAATGGATGGCTGGATGGATGGCTGGCTGGATAGATTGAAGGATGGATGGGTGGCTGGATGGATGGCTGGATGGATGGCTGGATGGACGGATGGATGGATGGATGGCTGGATGGATGGCTGGATGGATGGATGGATGGCTGGCTGGAGGGATAGATGGATGGATGGCTGGCTGGAGGGATGGCTGGATGAATGGCTGGCTGGATGGCTGGATAGATGGATGGCTGGATGGCTGGCTGGCTGGAGAGATGGATGGATGGATGGGTGGCTGGGTGGATGGCTGGATGGATGGATGTCCGGATGGTTGGCTGGCTGGAGGGATGGATGGATGGCTGGATGGATGTCTGGATGGATGGATGGCTGGATGGATGGCTGGCTGGAGGGATGGATGGATGGATGGATGGCTGGATGGATGGCTGGATGGATGGATGGCTGGACGGATGGCTGGCTGGAGGGATGGATGGATGGATGGCTGGATGGATGGCTGGATGGATGGCTGGATGGATTGTTTGCTGGAGGAATGGATGGATTAATGAATGGCTGGACGGATGGCTGGATGGATGGAAGGCTGGATGGATGGCTGGCTGGAGGGATGGATGGATGGATGGCTGAATGGATGGCTAGATCGATGGATGGTTGGATGGATGGCTGGCTGGAGGAATGGAGTCATGGTTGGATGGCCGGATGGACGGCTGGATGGAAGGATGGGTGGATGCATGGCTGGCTGGAGGGATGGATTGATGGATGGATGGCTGAATGGCTGGCTGGGTTGATGGATGGCTCGATGGATGGCTGGCTGGACGGATGGATGGATGGATGGCTGGATGGATGGCTGGATGGAGGGATGGCTGGATGGTTGGCTGGCTGGAGGGATGGATGGATGGCTGGATTGATGGCTGGATGGTGGGGTGGCTGGATGGATGGCTGGCTGGAGGGATGGATGGATGGATTATTGGCTGGATGGATGGCTGGATGGAGGGATGGCTGTATGGGTGGCTGGCTGGAGGGATGGATGGATGGCTGGATGGACGGCTGGATGGAGGGATGGCTGGCTGGATGGATGACTGGATGGATGGCTGGAAGAATGGATGGCTGAATGTATGGCTGGCTGGAGAGATGGATGAATGGTTGGATGGCTGGATGGATGGTTGGATGGACGGATGGCTGGATGGATGACTGGCTGGAGGGATGGATGGATGGATGGATGGCTGGATGGGTGGCTGCATGGATGAATGGCTGGATGGATGGCTGGTTGGAGGGAAGGATGGATGGATGGATGGCTGGCTGGAGGGATGGAAGGATGGATGGAAGGCTGGATGGACGGCTGGATGGATGGCTGGATGTCTGGATGGCTGGCTGGATGGATGGATGGCTGGTTGGCTGGATGGATGGATGGAAGGCTGGATGGATGGATGGATGGACGGATGGATGGGGGGATGGATGGATGGATGGATGGCTGGATGGATGGCTGGATGGCTGGATGGATGGATGGCTGGATGGATGGCTGGCTGGAGGGATGGATGGATGGATGGATGCATGGATGAATGGCTGGCTGGCTGGATGGATGGATGGCTGGATGGATGGCTGGATGGATGGCTGGATGGATGGATGGACGGATGGATGGATGGCTGGATGGATGGCGGGATGGATGGATGGCTGGATGGATGGCTGGCTGGAGGGATGGATGGCTGGCTGGAGGGATGGATGGATGGATGGCTGGATGGACGGCTGGATAGATGGATGGCGGGATGGCTGGCTGGCTGGAGAGATGGAGGGATGGAGGGGTGGCTGGATGGATGTCTGGATGGATGGATGGCTGGATGGATGGCTGGCTGGAGGGATGGATGGATGGATGGATGACTGGATGGATGGCTGGAAGAATGGATGGCTGAATGTATGGCTGGCTGGAGAGATGGATGAATGGTTGGATGGCTGGATGGATGGTTGGATGGAGGGATGGCTGGATGGATGACTGGCTGGAGGGATGAATGGATGGATGGATGGCTGGATGGGTGGCTGTATGGTTGGCTGGATGGATGCCTGGCTGGAGGGACGGATGGATGGCTGGATGGATGGTTGGATGGATGGATGGCTGGATGGATGGCTGGCAGGAGGGATGGATGGATGGATGGATGGCTGGATGGATGGCTGGATGGATGGATGGCTGGATGGATGGCTGGCTGGAGGGATGGATGAATGTATGTCTGGATGGATGGATGGCCGAATGGATGTCTGGCTGATGGGATGGATGGATGGATGGATGGCTAAATGGATGGCTGGATGGATGGATGGCTGGATGGATGGTTCGCTGGAGGGATGGATGAATGGATAGATGGCTGGATGGATGGCGGGATGGCTGGTTGGCTGGATGGGTAGCTGGCTGGGCGGATGGATTGATGGATGGATGGCTGGATGGATGGCTGGATGGATGGATGAATGGATGGCTGGCCGGCTGGAGGTATGGATGGATGGATGAATGGCTGGATGGATGGCTGGATGGAGAGATGGATGAATGCATGGATGGCTGGATGGATGGCTGGATGGACGGATGGCTGGATTGATGGCTGGCGGGAGGGATGAATGGATGGATGGCTGGATGGATGGCTGGATGGATGGATGGCTGGATGAATGGCTTGCTGGAGGGATGGATGGATGGAGGGATGGATGGATGGCTGGCTGGCTGGAGGAATGGATGGATTGCTGGATGGATGGCTGGATGGAGGGATGGCTGGATGGATGGCTGGCTGGAGGGATGGATGGATGGATTATTGGCTGGATGGATGGCTGGATGGAGGGATGGCTGGATGGGTGGCTGGCTGGAGGGATGGATGGCTGGCTGGATGGATGGCTGGATGGAGGGATGACTGGCTGTAGTGACGGATGGATGGATGGCTGGATGGATGGCTGTATGGAGGGATAGCTGGATGGAAGGCTGGATGGATGGATGGCTGGATGGATGGATGGATGGACGGATGGATGGAGGGATAGCTGGATGGATATCTGGCTGGAGGGATGGATGGATGGATGGATGGCTGGATGGATGGCTGGATGGAGGAATGGTTGGATGGATGGATTGCTGGAGGGATGGATGGCTGGATGGATGGCTGGATGGATGGGCGGCTGGATGGGCGATTGGCTGGAGGGATGGATGGTTGGATGGCTGGATGGATGGCTGGCTGGAGGGATGGATGGATGGATGGATGGATGGCTGGATGGATGGCTGGATGGATGGATGGCTGGATGGATGGATGGCTGGAGTGATGGATGGGTGGATGGTTCGATGGATGGCTGGTTGAATGGATGGCTGGTTGGATGGCTGGCTGGAGGGATTGAAGGATGGATGGATGGCTGGATGGATGGCTGGATGGATGGCTGGATGGACGGATGGATGGATGGATGGCTGGATGGATGGCTGGATGGATGGATGGATGGATGGATGGATGGCTGGCTGGAGGGATAGATGGATGGACGGCTGGCTGGAGGGATGGCTGGATGGATGGCTGGCTGGATGGCTGGATAGATGGATGGCTGGATGGCTGGCTGGCTGGAGAGATGGATGGATGGATGGGTGGCTGGGTGGATGGCTGGATGGATGGATGTCCGGATGGTTGGCTGGCTGGAGGGATGGATGGATGGCTGGATGGATGTCTGGATGGATGGATGGCTGGATGGATGGCTGGCTGGAGGGATGGATGGATGGATGGATGGCTGGATGGATGGCTGGATGGATGGATGGCTGGATGGAAGGCTGGCTGGAGGTATGGATGGATGGATGGCTGAATGGATGGCTGGATGGATGGCTGGATGGATTGTTTGCTGGAGGAATGGATGGATTAATGAATGGCTGGTCGGAGGGCTGGATGGATGGAAGGCTGGATGGATGGCTGGCTGGAGGGATGGATGGATGGATGGCTGAATGGATGGCTAGATCGATGGATGGTTGGATGGATGGCTGGCTGGAGGAATTGAGTCATGGATGGATGGCCGGATGGACGGCTGGATGGAAGGATGGCTGGATGCATGGCTGGCTGGAGGGATGGATTGATGGATGGATGGCTGGATGGCTGGCTGGGTTGATGGATGGCTCGATGGATGGCTGGCTGGACGGATGGATGGATGGATGGCTGGATGGATGGCTGGATGGAGGGATGCCTGGATGGTTGGCTGGCTGGAGGGATGGATGGATGGCTGGATTGATGGCTGGATGGTGGGGAGGCTGGATGGATGGCTGGCTGGAGGGATGGATGGATGGATTATTGGCTGGATGGATGGCTGGATGGAGGGATGGCTGTATGGGTGGCTGGCTGGAGGGATGGATGGATGGCTGGATGGACGGCTGGATGGAGGGATGGCTGGCTGGATGGATGACTGGATGGATGGCTGGAAGAATGGATGGCTGAATGAATGGCTGACTGGAGAGATGGATGAATGGTTGGATGGCTGGATGGATGGTTGGATGGAGGGATGGCTGGATGGATGACTGGCTGGAGGGATGGATGGATGGATGGATGGCTGGATGGGTGGCTGTATGGATGGATGGCTGGATGGATGGCTGGCTGGAGGGAAGGATGGATGGATGGATGGCTGGCTGGAGGGATGGAAGGATGGATGGAAGGCTGGATGGACGGCTGGATGGATGGCTGGATGTCTGGATGACTGGCTGGATGGATGGATGGCTGGTTGGCTGGCTGGATGGATGGAAGGCTGGATGGATGGATGGATGGACGGATGGATGGAGGGATGGATGGATGGATGGATGGCTGGATGGATGGCTGGATGGATGGATGGCTGGATGGATGGATGGCTGGATGGTTGGCTGGCTGGAGGGATGGTTGGATGGATGGATGCATGGATGAATGGCTGGCTGGATGGATGGATGGATGGCTGGATGGATAGCTGGATGGATGGCTGGATGGATGGATGGACGGATGGAAGGATGGCTGGATGGATGGAGGGATGGATGGATGGCTGGATGGATGGCTGGCTGGAGGGATGGATGGATGGATGGCTGGCTGGAGGGATGGATGGATGGATGGCTGGATGGATGGCTGGATAGATGGATGGTTGGATGGCTGGCTGGCTGGAGAGATGGAGGGATGGAGGGGTGGCTGGATGGATGTCTGGATGGATGGATGGCTGGATGGATGGCTGGCTGGAGGGATGGATGAATGGATGGATGACTGGATGGATGGCTGGAAGAATGGATGGCAGCATGTATGGCTGGCTGGAGAGATGGATGAATGGTTGGATGGCTGGATGGATAGTTGGATGGAGGGATGGCTGGATGGATGACTGGCTGGAGGGATGAATGGATGGATGAATGGCTGGATGGGTGGCTGTATGGATGGATGGCTGGATGGATGGCTGGCTGGAGGGAAGGATGGATGGATGGATGGCTGGATCGATGGCTGGATGGATGGTTGGCTGGATGGATGGCTGGCTGGAGGGACGGATGGATGGCTGGATGGATGGTTGGATGGATGGATGGCTGGATGGATGGCTGGCAGGAGGGATGGATGGATGGATGGATGGTTGGATGGATGGCTGGATGGATGGATGGCTGGATGGATGGCTGGCTGGAGGGATGGATGAATGTATGTCTGCATGGATGGATGGCAGAATGGATGTCTGGCTGATGGGATGGATGGATGGATGGATGGCTAAATGGATGGCTGGATGGATGGATGGCTGGATGGATGGTTCGCTGGAGGGATGGATGAATGGATAGATGGCTGGATGGATGGCGGGGTGGCTGGTTGGCTGGATGGGTGGCTGGCTGGGCGGATGGATTGATGGATGGATGGCTGGATGGATGGCTGGATGGATGGATGAATGGATGGCTGGCCGGCTGGAGGTATGGATGGATGGATGAATGGCTGGATGGATGGCTGGATGGAGAGATGGATGAATGTATGGATGGCTGGATGGATGGCTGGATGGACGGATGGCTGGATTGATGGCTGGCTGGAGGGATGAATGGATGTATGACTGGATGGATGGCTGGATGGATGGATGGCTGGATGATTGGCTGGCTGGAGGGATGGATGGATGGATGGATGGCTGGATGGATGGCTGGATGGATGGATGGATGGATAGCTGGATGGAAGGGATGGATGGATTGCTGAATGGATGGCTGGATGGATGGCTGGCTGGAGGGATGGATTAATGGGTGGATGGATGGCTGGATGGATGGCTGGTTGGGCGGATGGATTGATGGATGGATGGCTGGATGGATGGCTGGATGGGCGGATGGATGGATGGCTGGATGGATGGATGGCTGGATGGATGGCTGGCTGGATGGATGGATAGCTGGATGGAGGGATGGCTGGATGGTTGGCTGGCTGGAGGGATGGATGGATGGATGGATGGCTGGATGGGTGGCTGGATGGAGGGATGGCTGGATGACTGGCTGGCTGGAGGGATGGATGGCTGGCTGGATGGATGGATGGCTTAATGACTGGCTGGAAGGAGGGATGGATGGATGGATGGATGGCTGGATGGATGGATGGATGGCTGGATGTATGGCTGGCTGGAGAGATGGATGAATGGTTGGATGGCTGGATGGATGGCTGAATGAATGGATGGCTGGATGGATGGCTTGCTGGAGGAATGGATGGTTGGATGGCTGGATGGATGGCTGAATGGATGGATGGCTGGATGAATGGCTGGCTGGAGGGATGGATGGATGGATGGATGGCTGGATGGATGGCTGGATGGATGGATGGCTGGTTGGATGACTGGCTGGAGGGATGGATGGATGGATGGATGGCTAGATGGGTGGCTGGATGGATGGATGGCTGGTTGGATGGCTGGCTGGATGGAAGGATGGTTGGATGGATGGCTGGATGGAAGGCTGGATGGATGGATGGCTGGATGGATGACTGGCTGGAGGGACGGATGGATTGATGGATGGCTGGATGGATGGCTGGATGGATGGATGGCTGAATGGATGGCTGGCGGGAGGGATGGATGGATGGATGGATGGCTGGATGGATGGCTGGATGGATGGATGGCTGGATGGATGGCTGGCTGGAGGGATGGATGGATGGATGGCTGGATGGTTGGTTGGCCGAATGGATGGCTGGCTGAAGGGATGGATGGATGGACGGATTGCTGAATGGATGGCTGGATGGATGGATGGCTGGATGGCTGGCTGGCTGGAGGGATGGATTAATGGATGGATGGATGGATGGATGGCTGGATGGCTGGATGGCTGGATGGATGGCTGGCTGGGCGGATGGATTGATGGATGGATGGGTGGATGGATGGCTGGATGGATGGATGGATGGATGGCTGGCTGGCTGGAGGTATGGATGGATGGACGAATGGCTGGATGGATGGCTGGATGGAGAGATGGATGAATGCATGGATGGCTGGATGGATGGCTGGATGGAGGGATGGCTGGATGGATGGCTGGCTGGAGGGATGGATGGCTGGATGGATGGAGGTCCGGATGGATGGCTGGCTGGAGGGATGGATGGATGGCTGGATGGATGGACGGCTGGATGGATGGCTGGCTGGAGGGATGGATGGATGAATGGATGGCTCGATGGATGGCTGGATGGATGGATGGCTGGATGAATGGCTGGCTGGAGGGATGGATGGATGGATGGATGTATGGATGGCTGGATGGGCGGCTGGATGGATGGATGGCTGGATGGATGGCTGGCTGGAGGGATGAATGGATTATGGCTGGATGGATGGCTGGATGGATGGATGGCTGGATGAATGGCTTGCTGGAGGGATGGATGGATGGATGTATGGCTGGATGGATGGCTGGATGGATGGATGGCTGGATGATTGGCTGGCTGGAGGGATGGATGGATGGATGGATGGCTGGATGGATGGCTGGATGGATGGATGGCTGGATGGATGGCTGGATGGATGGATGGATGGATAGCTGGATGGAAGGGATGGATGGATTGCTGAATGGATGGCTGGATGGATGGCTGGCTGGAGGGATGGATTAATGGGTGGATGGATGGCTGGATGGATGGCTGGCTGGGCGGATGGATTGATGGATGGATGGCTGGATGGATGGCTGGATGGATGGATGGCTGGATGGATGGATGGCTGGATGGATGGCTGGCTGGATGGATGGATAGCTGGATGGAGGGATGGCTGGATGGTTGGCTGGCTGGAGGGATGGATGGATGGATGGATGGCTGGATGGATGGCTGGATGGAGGGATGGCTGGATGACTGGCTGGCTGGAGGGATGGATGGCTGGCTGGATGGATGGATGGCTTAATGACTGGCTGGAAGGAGGGATGGATGGATGGATGGATGGCTGGATGGATGGATGGATGGCTGGATGTATGGCTGGCTGGAGAGATGGATGAATGGTTGGATGGCTGGATGGATGGCTGAATGAATGGATGGCTGGATGGATGGCTTGCTGGAGGAATGGATGGTTGGATGGCTGGATGGATGGCTGAATGGATGGATGGCTGGATGAATGGCTGGCTGGAGGGATGGATGGATGGATGGATGGCTGGATGGATGGCTGGATGGATGGATGGCTGGTTGGATGACTGGCTGGAGGGATGGATGGATGGATGGATGGCTGGATGGGTGGCTGGATGGATGGATGGCTGGTTGGATGGCTGGCTGGATGGAAGGATGGTTGGATGGATGGCTGGATGGAAGGCTGGATGGATGGATGGCTGGATGGATGACTGGCTGGAGGGACGGATGGATTGATGGATGGCTGGATGGATGGCTGGATGGATGGATGGCTGAATGGATGGCTGGCGGGAGGGATGGATGGATGGATGGATGGCTGGATGGATGGCTGGATGGATGGATGGCTGGATGGATGGCTGGCTGGAGGGATGAATGGATGGATGGCTGGATGGTTGGTTGGCCGAATGGATGGCTGGCTGAAGGGATGGATGGATGGACGGATTGCTGAATGGATGGCTGGATGGATGGATGGCAGGATGGCTGGCTGGCTGGAGGGATGGATTAATGGATGGATGGATGGATGGATGTCTGGATGGCTGGATGGCTGGATGGATGGCTGGCTGGGCGGATGGATTGATGGATGGATGGGTGGATGGATGGCTGGATGGATGGATGGATGGATGGCTGGCTGGCTGGAGGTATGGATGGATGGACGAATGGCTGGATGGATGGCTGGATGGAGAGATGGATGAATGCATGGATGGCTGGATGGATGGCTGGATGGAGGGATGGCTGGATGGATGGCTGGCTGGAGGGATGGATGGCTGGATGGATGGAGGTCCGGATGGATGGCTGGCTGGAGGGATGGATGGATGGCTGGATGGATGGATGGCTGGATGGATGGCTGGCTGGAGGGATGGATGGATGAATGGATGGCTCGATGGATGGCTGGATGGATGGATGGCTGGATGAATGGCTGGCTGGAGGGATGGATGGATGGATGGATGGATGGATGGCTGGATGGATGGCTGGTTGGATGACTGGCTGGAGGGATGGATGGATGTATGGATGGCTGGATGGGCGGCTGGATGGATGGATGGCTGGATGGATGGCTGGCTGGAGGGAAGGATGGATGGATGGATGGCTGGATGGAAGGCTGGATGGATGGATGGCTGGATGGATGGCTGGCTGGAGGGACGGATGGATGGATGGCTGAATGGATGGCTGGATGGATGGATGGCTGAATGGATGGCTGGCGGGAGGGATGGATGGATGGATGGATGGCTGGATGGATGGCTGGATGGATGGATGGCTGGATGGATGGCTGGCTGGAGGGATGGATGGATGGATGGCTGGATGGATGGATGGCCGATTGGATGGCTGGCTGAATGGATGGATGGATGGATGGATTGCTGAATGGATGGCTGGATGGATGGATGGCTGGATGATTGGCTGGCTGGAGGGATGGATTAATGGATGGATGGATGGATGGATGGCTGGATGGCTGGATGGCTGGATGGATGTCTGGCTGGGCAGATGGATTGATGGATGGATGGCTGGATGGATGGCTGGATGGATGGATGGATGGATGACTGGCTGGCTGGAGGTATGGATGGATGGATGAATGGCTGGATGGATGGCTGGATGGAGAGATGGATGAATGCATGGATGGCTGGATGGATGGCTGGATGGAGGGATGGCTGGATGGATGGCTGGCTGGAGGGATGGATGGATGGATGTATGGCTGGATGGATGGCTGGATGGAAGGCTGGATGGATGGATGGCTGGATGGATGGCTGGCTGGAGGGACGGATGGATGGATGGATGGCTGGATGGATGGCTGGATGGATGGATGGCTGGATGAATGGCTGGCTGGAGGGATGGATGGATGGATGGATGGCAGGATGGATGGCTGGATGAATGGATGGCTGGATGGATGACTCGCTGGCGGGATGGATGGATGGATGGATGGCTGGATGGATGGATGGCTTGAAGGATGGCTGGATGGATGGATGGATGGATGGCTGGATGGATGGATGGTTGGATGGATGGATGGCTGGATGGCTGGAAGGCTGGATGGATGGATGGCTGGATGGATGGCTGGATGGATGGATGGATGGATGGATGGATGGCTGGATGCATGGCTGGATGGAGGGATGGCTGGATGGATGGCTGGCGGGGGTGACGGATGGATGGATGGCTGGATGAATGGCTGTATGGAGGGATGGCTGGCTGGACGGCTGGCTGGATTGTTGGATGGCTGGATGGATGGATGGATGGACGGATGGATGGAGGGATGGCTGGGTGGATGGCTGGCTGGAGGGATGGTTGGATGGATGGATGGCTGGATGGCTGGAAGGCTGGATGGGTGGGTGGCTGGATGGATGGCTGGATGGATGGATAGATGGCTGGATGGATGGATGGCTGGATGGATGGCTGGCTGGAGGGACGGAAGGATGGATGGCTGGATGGATGGCTAGATGGATGGATGGCTGAATGGATGGCTGGCGGGAGGGATGGATGGATGGATGGATGGATGGCTGGATGGATGGTTGGATGGATGGATGGCTGGATGGATGGCTGGCTGGAGGGATGGATGGATGGATGGCTGGATGGATGGATGGCCGAATGGATGGCTGGCTGAAGGGATGGATGGATGGATGGATTGCTGAATGGATGGCTGGATGGATGGATGGCTGGATGGATGGCTGGCTGGAGGGATGGATTAATGGCTGGATGGATGGATGGATGGCTGGATGGCTGGATGGCTGGATGGATGTCTGGCTGAGCGGATGGATTGATGGATGGATGGCTGGATGGATGGCTGGATGGATGGATGAATGGATGGCTGGCTGGCTTGAGGTATGGATGGATGGATGAATGGCTGCATGGATGGCTGGATGGAGAGATGGATGAATGCATGGATGGCTGGATGGATAGCTGGATGGAGGGATGGCTGGATGGATGGCTGGCTGGAGGGATGGATGGATGGATGGATGGCTGGATGGATGGCTGGATGGCTGGATGGATGGCTTGCTGGAGTGATGGAAGGATGGATGGATGGATAGCTGGACGGATGGCTGGATGGATGGATGGCTGGATGAATGGCTGGCTGGAGGGATGGATGGAAGGATGGATGGCAGGATGGATGGCTGGATGGATGGATGGCTGGATGGATGACTCGCTGGCGGGATGGATGGATGGATGGCTGGATGGATGGCTGGATGGATGGATGGCTTGATGGATGGCTGGATGGATGGATGGATGGATGGATGGCTGGATGGATGGATGGTTGGATGGATGGATGGCTGGATGGCTGGAAGGCTGGATGGATGGATGGCTGGATGGATGGCTGGATGGATGGATGGATGGATGGCTGGATGCATGGCTGGATGGAGGGATGGCTGGATGGATGGCTGGCGGGGGTGACGGATGGATGGATGGCTGGATGAATGGCTGTATGGAGGGATGGCTGGATGGACCGCTGGCTGGATGGTTGGATGGCTGGATGGATGGATGGATGGACGGATGGATGGAGGGATGGCTGGGTGGATGGCTGGCTGGAGGGATGGATGGATGGATGGATGGCTGGTTGGATGGCTGGATGGATGGATGGCTGGATGGACGATTTGCTGGAGGGATGGATGGATGGATGGCTGGATGGATGGCAGGCTGGAGGGATGGATGGATGGATGGGTGGCTGGATGGATGGCTGGCTGGATGGATGGCTGGATGGATGGCTGCCTGGAGTGATGGATGGGTGGATGGTTGGATGGATGGCTGGTTGGATGGATGGCTGGATGGATGGCTGGCTGGAGGGATGGAAGGATGGTGGATGGCTGGATGGATGGCTGGATGGGTGGCTAGATGTCTGGATGGCTGGCTGGATGGATGGATGGATGGCTGGTTGGCTGGATGGATGGATGGGTGGCTGGTAGAATGGCTGGATGGATGGATGGATTGATGGATGGCTGGATGGATGGATGAATGGATGGCTGAATGGATGGCTGAATGGATGGCTGGATGGATGGCTGGATGGATGGATTGAACAAACAAAGAACAAAGAACAAAGAAATGTACAGCACAGGAACAGGCCCTTCGGCCCTCCAAGCCCGTGCCGACCATACTGCCCGACTAAACTACAATCTTCTACACTTCCTGGGTCCGTATCCTTCTATTCCCATCCTAATGATATATTTGTCAAGATGCCCCTTAAATGTCCCTATCGTCCCTGCTTCCACTACCTCCTCCGGTAGTGAGTTCCAGGCACCCACTACCCTCTGCGTAAAAAA
Organism: Scyliorhinus torazame; assembly: GCF_047496885.1. Lineage (NCBI taxonomy): Eukaryota > Metazoa > Chordata > Chondrichthyes > Carcharhiniformes > Scyliorhinidae > Scyliorhinus > Scyliorhinus torazame. The sequence goes on from NW_027307954.1 coordinate 278,848, forward strand.
CTTGCCTCGTACATCTACTCTAAACTTTGCCCCTCTCACCTTAAACCTATGCCCCCTAGTAATTGACCCCTCTACCCTGGGGAAAAGCCTCTGACTATCCACTCTGTCTATGCCCCTCATAATTTTGTATACCTCTATCAGGTCGCCCCTCAACCTCCTTCGTTCCAGTGAGAACAAACCGAGTTTATTCAATCGCTCCTCATAGCTTATGCCCTCCATACCAGGCAACATTCTGGTAAATCTCTTCTGCACCCTCTCTAAAGCCTCCACATCCTTCTGGTAGTGTGGCGACCAGAATTGAACACTATACTCCAAGTGTGGCCTAACTAAGGTTCTATACAGCTGCAACATGACTTGCCAATTCTTATACTCAATGCCCCGGCCAATGAAGGCAAGCATGCCGTATGCCTTCTTGACGACCTTCTCCACCTGTGTTGCCCCTTTCAATGACCTGTGGACCTGTACTCCTAGATCTCTTTGACTTTCAATACTCTTGAGGGTTCTACCATTCACTGTATATTCCCTACCTGCATTAGCCCTTCCAAAATGCATTACCACACATTTGTCCGGATTAAACTCCATCTGCCATCTCTCCGCCCAAGTCTCCAGACAATCTAAATCCTGCTGTATCCTCAGACAGTCCTCATCGCTATCCGCAATTCCACCAACCTTTGTGTCGTCTGCAAACTTACTAATCAGACCAGTTACATTTTCCTCCAAATCATTTATATATACTACAAAGAGCAAAGGTCCCAGCACTGATCCCTGTGGAACACCACTGGTCACAGCCCTCCAATGAGAAAAGCATCCCTCCATTGCTACCCTCTGCCTTCTATGGCCTAGCCAGTTCTGTATCCACCTTGCCAGTTCACCCCTGATCCCGTGTGACTTCACCTTTTGTACTAGTCTACCATGAGGGACCTTGTCAAAGGCCTTACTGAAGTCCATATAGACAACATCTACTGCCCTACCTGCATCAATCATCTTAGTGACCTCCTCGAAAAACTCTATCAAGTTAGTGAGACACGACCTTCCCTTCACAAAACCGTGCTGCCTCTCACTAATACGTCCATTTGCTTCCAAATGGGAGTAGATCCTGTCTCGAAGAATTCTCTCCAGTAATTTCCCTACCACTGATGTCAGGCTCACCGGCCTGTAGTTCCCGGGATTCTCCTTGCTACCCTTCTTAAACAGAGGAACAACATTGGCTATTCTCCAGTCCTCCGGGACATCCCCTGAAGACAGCGAGGATCCAAAGATTTCTGTCAAGGCCTCAGCAATTTCCTCTCCAGCCTCCTTCAGTATTCTGGGGTAGATCCCATAAATGGGGTAGATCCCATTGATGGATGGATGGCTGGATGGATTGCTGGATGGATGGACGATTGGCTGGAGGGATGGATGGATGGATGGATGGCTGGATGGACGATTGGCTGGAGGGATGGATGGATGGATGGCTGGATGGATGGCAGGATGGAGGGATGGATGGATGGATGGGTGGATGGATGGATGGCTGGCTGGATGGATGGCTGGATGGATGGCTGGCTGGAGTGATGGATGGGTGGATGGTTGGATGGATGGCTGGTTGGATGGATGGCTGGATGGATGGCTGGCTGGAGGGATGGAAGGATGGTGGATGGCTGGATGGATGGCTGGATGGATGGCTAGATGTCTGGATGGCTGGCTGGATGGATGGATGGATGGATGGCTGGTTGGCTGGATGGATGGATGGGTGGCTGGTAGAATGGCTGGATGGATGGATGGATTGATGGATGGCTGGATGGATGGATGAATGTATGGCTGAATGGATGGCTGAATGGATGGCTGGATGGATGGCTGGATGGACGGATTGATGGATGGATGGCTGGATGGATTGCTGGATGGATGGATGGCTGGATGGATGGCTGGCTGGCGGGATGGATGGTTGGATGGCTGACTGGAGGGATGGAAGGATGGTTGGCGGTTTGAACGCTGGATAGATGGATGGCTGGATGGATGGCTGGCTGGAGGGATGGATGGATGGATGGGTGGCTGGATGGATGGCTGGATGGATGGATGTCCGGATGGATGGCTGGCTGGAGGGATGGATGGATGGATGGATGGATGGGTGGCTGGATGGATGGATGGCTGGATGGATGGTTGGATGAAGTGATGGATGGATGGATGGATGGCTGGATGGATGGCTGGATGGATGGCTGGATGGATTGCTGGCTGGAGGAATGGATGGATTAATGGATGGCTGGACGGATGGCTGGATGGATGGAAGGCTGGATGGATGGCTGGCTGCAGGGATGGATGGATGGATGGATGGCTGAATGGATGGCTAGATCGATGGATGGATGGATGGCTGGCTGGAGGGATGGAGTCATGGATGGATGTCTGGATGGATGGCTTAATGGAAGAATGGCTGGATGCATGGCTGGCTGGAGGGATGGATTGATGGATGGATGGCTGGAGGGCTGGCTGGATGGATGGCTGGCTGGAGGGATGGAAGGATGGATGGCTGGATGGATGGCTGGCTGGAGGGATGGATGGATGGATGGATGGCTGGATGGTTGGCTGGATGGATGGATGGCTGGATGGATGGATGGATGGCTGGATGGATGGCTGGAAGGATGGATGGCTGGATGGATGGCTGGCTGGAGGGATGGATGGATGGATGGATGGCTGGATGGATGGCTGGACGGATGGATGGCTGGATGGATGGCTGGCTGGAGGGATGGATGGATGGATGGATGGCTGGATGGTTGGCTGGATGGATGGATGGCTGGATGGATGGCTGGCTGAAGGAATGGATGGATGGTTGGCTGGCTGGAGTGATGGATGGATGGATGGATGACTGGATGGATGGCTGGCTGGAGGGATGCATGGATGGATGGATGGCTGGATGGACGGCTGGTTTGGATGGATGGCTTGATGGATGGCTGGCTGGAGGGATGGATTGATGGCTGGATGGCTGGATGGATGGCTGGATGGATAGATGGCAGGATGGATGAATGGCTGGAGGGATGGATGGATGGATGGATGGCTGTATGTGGGGATGGCTGGATGGTTGGCTGGCTGGATGGATGGATGGATGGATGGATGGCTGGATGGATGGCTGGATGGAGGGATGGCTGGATGGATGGCTGGCTGGTGGGATAGATGGATGGCTGGATGGATGGCTGAATGGATGAATAGCTTAATGGCTGGCTGGCTGGAGGGATGGATGGATGGATGGATGGCTGGATGAATGGCTGAATGAATGGATGGCTGGATGTATGGCTGGCTGGAGAGATGGATGGATGGATGGATGGCTGGATGGATGGCTGGATGGAGGAATGGATGGGTGGATGGCTGGCTAGAAGGGTGGATGGATGGATGGATGGCTGGATGGATGGCTGGATGGATGGACGGCTGGATGGATGGCTGGCTGGAAGGTTGGATGGATGGATGGATGGCTGGATGGATGGCTGGATGGATGGATGGCTGGATGATTGGCTGGCTGGAGGGATGGATGGATGGATGGATGGCTGGATGGATGGCTGGACGGATGGATGGCTGGATGGATGGCTGGCTGGAGGGATGGCTGGATGGATGGATGGCTGGATGGATGGCTGGATGGATGGATGGCTGGATGGATGGCTGGCTGAAGGAATGGATGGATGGATCGATGGATGGCTGGATGGATGGCTGGATGGATGGATGGCTGGATGGGTGACTGCATGGATGGCTGGATGGATGGATGGCTGGAATGATATCTGGCTGAAGGGATGGATGGATGGATCGATGGCTGGATGGATGGCTGGATGGATGGATGGCTGGAGGGATGGCTGGGTGGATGGCTGGCTGGAGGGATGGATGGATGGATGTATGGCAGGATGGATGTCTGGATAGAGGGATGGCTGGATGGATGGCTGGTGGAGGGATGGATGGATGGATGGATGGCTGGATGGATGGCTGAATGGATGGATGGCTGGCTGAAGTGATGGATGGATGGATGGATGGCTGGATGGATGGATAGCTGGATGGATGGCTGGCTGGATGGATGAATGAATGGATGGATGGCTGGATGGATGGCTGGATGGCTGGATGGCTGGATGGATGGCTGGCTGGGCGGGTGGATTGATGGATGGATGGCTGGATGGATGGATGGCTGGATGGATGGATGCATGGATGGATGGCTGGCTGGATGTATGGATGGATGGATGAATGGCTGGATGGATGGCTGGATGGAGAGATGGATGAATGCATGGATGGCTGGATGGATGGCTGGATGGAGGGATGGTTGGATGGATGGCTGGCTGGAGGGATGGATGGATGGAGGGATGGCTGGATGGATGTCTGGATGGATGGATGGCTGGATGGATGGCTGGCTGGAGGGATGGATGGATGGATGGATGACTGGATGGATGGCTGGAAGAATGGATGGCTGAATGTATGGCTGGCTGGAGAGATGGATGAATGGTTGGATGGCTGGATGGATGGTTGGATGGAGGGATGGCTGGATGGATGACTGGCTGGAGGGATGAATGGATGGATGGATGGCTGGATGGGTGGCTGTATGGATGGATGGCTGGCTGGAGGGAAGGATGGATGGATGGATGGCTGGATCGATGGCTGCATGGATGGCTGGATGGATGGTTGGCTGGATGGATGCCTGGCTGGAGGGACGGATGGATGGCTGGATGGATGGTTGGATGGATGGATGGCTGGATGGATGGCTGGCAGGAGGGATGGATGGATGGATGGATGGCTGGATGGATGGCTGGATGGATGGATGGCTGGATGGATGGCTGGCTGGAGGGATGGATGAATGTATTTCTGGATGGATGGATGGCCGAATGGATGTCTGGCTGATGGGATGGATGGATGGATGGATGGCTAAATGGATGGCTGGATGGATGGATGGCTGGATGGATGGTTCGCTGGAGGGATGGATGAATGGATAGATGGCTGGATGGATGGCGGGATGGCTGGTTGGCTGGATGGGTGGCTGTCTGGGCGGATGGATTGATGGATGGATGGCTGGATGGATGGCTGGATGGATGGATGAATGGATGGCTGGCCGGCTGGAGGTATGGATGGATGGATGAATGGCTGGATGGATGGCTGGATGGAGAGATGGATGAATGCATGGATGGCTGGATGGATGGCTGGATGGACGGATGGCTGGATTGATGGCTGGCGGGAGGGATGAATGGATGGATGGCTGGATGGATGGCTGGATGGATGGATGGCTGGATGAATGGCTTGCTGGAGGGATGGATGGATGGAGGGATGGATGGATGGTTGGCTGGCTGGAGGAATGGATGGATGGCTGGATGGATGGCTGGATGGAGGGATGGCTGGATGGATGACTGGCTGGAGGGATGAATGGATGGATGGATGGCTGGATGGGTGGCTGTATGGATGGATGGCTGGCTGGAGGGAAGGATGGATGGATGGATGGCTGGATCGATGGCTGGATGGATGGTTGGCTGGATTGATGCCTGGCTGGAGGGACGGATGGATGGCTGGATGGATGGTTGGATGGATGGATGGCTGGATGGATGGCTGGCAGGAGGGATGGATGGATGGATGGATGGCTGGATGGATGGCTGGATGGATGGATGGCTGGATGGATGGCTGGCTGGAGGGATGGATGAATGTATGTCTGGATGGATGGATGGCCGAATGGATGTCTGGCTGATGGGATGGATGGATGGATGGATGGCTAAATGGATGGCTGGATGGATGGATGGCTGGATGGATGGTTCGCTGGAGGGATGGATGAATGGATAGATGGCTGGATGGATGGCGGGATGGCTGGTTGGCTGGATGGGTGGCTGGCTGGGCGGATGGATTGATGGATGGATGGCTGGATGGATGGCTGGATGGATGGATGAATGGATGGCTGGCCGGCTGGAGGTATGGATGGATGGATGAATGGCTGGATGGATGGCTGGATGGAGAGATGGATGAATGCATGGATGGCTGAATGGATGGCTGGATGGACGGATGGCTGGATTGATGGCTGGCGGGAGGGATGAATGGATGGATGGCTGGATGGATGGCTGGATGGATGGATGGCTGGATGAATGGCTTGCTGGAGGGATGGATGGATGGAGGGATGGATGGATGGTTGGCTGGCTGGAGGAATGGATGGATGGCTGAATGGATGGCTGGATGGAGGGATGGCTGGATGGATGGCTGGCTGGAGGGATGGATGGATGGATTATTGGCTGGATGGATGGCTGGATGGAGGGATGGCTGGATGGGTGGCTGGCTGGAGGGATGGATGGCTGGCTGGACGGATGGCTGGATGGAGGGATGACTGGCTGGAGTGACGGATGGATGGATGGCTGGATGGATGGCTGTATGGAGGGATGGCTGGATGGAAGGCTGGATGGATGGATGGCTGGATGGATGGATGGATGGACGGATGGATGGAGGGATGGCTGGATGGATATCTGGCTGGAGGGATGAATGGATGGATGGATGGCTGGATGGATGGCTGGATGGAGGAATGGTTGGATGGATGGATTGCTGGAGGGATGGATGGCTGGATGGATGGCTGGATGGATGGCTGGATGGATGGGCGGCTGGATGGGCGATTGGCTGGAGGGATGGATGGATGGATGGCTGGATGGATGGCTGGCTGGAGGGATGGATGGATGGATGGATGGATGGATGGCTGGATGGATGGCTGGATGGATGGATGGCTGGATGGATGGATGGCTGGAGTGATGGATGGGTGGATGGTTCGATGGATGGCTGGTTGAATCGATGGCTGGTTGGATGGCTGGCTGGAGGGATTGAAGGATGGATGGATGGCTGGATGGATGGCTGGATGGATGGCTGGAAGGACGGATGGATGGATGGATGGCTGGATGGATGGCTGGATGGATGGATGGATGGATGGATGGCTGGCTGGAGGGATAGATGAATGGATGGCTGGCTGGAGGGATGGCTGGATGGATGGCTGGCTGGATGGCTGGATAGATGGATGGCTGGATGGCTGGCTGGCTGGAGAGATGGATGGATGGATGGGTGGCTGGGTGGATGGCTGGATGGATGGATGTCCGGATGGTTGGCTGGCTGGAGGGATGGATGGAGGGCTGGATGGATGTCTGGATGGATGGATGGCTGGATGGATGGCTGGCTGGAGGGATGGATGGATGGATGTATGGCTGGATGGATGGCTGGATGGATGGATGGCTGGATGGAAGGCTGGCTGGAGGTATGGATGGATGGATGGCTGGATGGATGGCTGGATGGATGGCTGGATGGATTGTTTGCTGGAGGAATGGATGGATTAATGAATGGCTGGACGGATGGCTGGATGGATGGAAGGCTGGATGGATGGCTGGCTGGAGGGATGGATGGATGGATGGCTGAATGGATGGCTAGATCGATGGATGGTTGGATGGATGGCTGGCTGGAGGAATGGAGTCATGGATGGATGGCCGGATGGACGGCTGGATGGAAGGATGTCTGGATGCATGGCTGGCTGGAGGGATGGATTGATGGATGGATGGCTGGCTGGGTTGATGGATGGCTCGATGGATGGCTGGCTGGACGGATGGATGGATGGATGGCTGGATGGATGGCTGGATGGAGGGATGGCTGGATGGTTGGCTGGCTGGAGGGATGGATGGATGGCTGGATTGATGGCTGGATGGTGGGGAGGCTGGATGGATGGCTGGCTGGAGGGCTGGATGGATGGATTATTGGCTGGATGGATGGCTGGATGGAGGGATGGCTGTATGGGTGGCTGGCTGGAGGGATGGATGGATGGCTGGATGGACGGCTGGATGGAGGGATGGCTGGCTGGATGGATGACTGGATGGATGGCTGGAAGAATGGATGGCTGAATGTATGGCTGACTGGAGAGATGGATGAATGGTTGGATGGCTGGATGGATGGTTGGATGGAGGGATGGCTGGATGGATGACTGGCTGGAGGGATGGATGGATGGCTGGATGGGTGGCTGTATGGATGGATGGCTGGATGGATGGCTGGCTGGAGGGAAGGATGGATGGATGGATGGCTGGCTGGAGGGATGGAAGGATGGATGGAAGGCTGGATGGACGGCTGGATGGATGGCTGGATGTTTGGATGGCTGGCTGGATGGATGGATGGCTGGTTGGCTGGATGGATGGATGGAAGGCTGGATGGATGGATGGATGGACGGATGGATGGAGGGATGGATGGATGGATGGATGGCTGGATGGATGGCTGGATGGATGGATGGCTGGATGGATGGATGGCTGGATGGTTGGCTGGCTGGAGGGATGGATGGATGGATGGATGCATGGATGAATGGCTGGCTGGATGGATGGATGGATGGCTGGATGGATGGCTGGATGGATGGCTGGATGGATGGATGGACGGATGGAGGGATGGCTGGATGGATGGAGGGATGGATGGATGGCTAGATGGATGGCTGGCTGGAGGGATGGATGGATGGATGGCCGGCTGGAGGGATGGATGGATGGATGGCTGGATGGATGGCTGGAGAGATGGATGGTTGGATGGCTGGCTGGCTGGAGAGATGGAGGGATGGAGGGGTGGCTGGATGGATGTCTGGATGGATGGATGGCTGGATGGATGGCTGGCTGGAGGGATGGATGAATGGATGGATGACTGGATGGATGGCTGGAAGAATGGATGGCAGCATGTATGGCTGGCTGGAGAGATGGATGAATGGTTGGATGGCTGGATGGATAGTTGGATGGAGGGATGGCTGGATGGATGACTGGCTGGAGGGATGAATGGATGGATGGATGGCTGGATGGGTGGCTGTATGGATGGATGGCTGGATGGATGGCTGGCTGGAGGGAAGGATGGATGGATGGATGGCTGGATCGATGGCTGGATGGATGGTTGGCTGGATGGATGGCTGGCTGGAGGGACGGATGGATGGCTGGATGGATGGTTGGATGGATGGATGGCTGGATGGATGGCTGGCAGGAGGGATGGATGGATGGATGGATGGCTGGATGGATGGCTGGATGGATGGATGGCTGGATGGATGGCTGGCTGGAGGGATGGATGAATGTATGTCTGGATGGATGGATGGCAGAATGGATGTCTGGCTGATGGGATGGATGGATGGATGGATGGCTAAATGGATGGCTGGATGGATGGATGGCTGGATGGATGGTTCGCTGTAGGGATGGATGAATGGATAGATGGCTGGATGGATGGCGGGGTGGCTGGTTGGCTGGATGGGTGGCTCGCTGGGCGGATGGATTGATGGATGGATGGCTGGATGGATGGCTGGATGGATGGATGAATTGATGGCTGGCCGGCTGGAGGTATGGATGGATGGATGAATGGCTGGATGGATGGCTGGATGGAGAGATGGATGAATGTATGGATGGCTGGATGGATGGCTGGATGGACGGATGGCTGGATTGATGGCTGGCTGGAGGGATGAATGGATGGATGGCTGGATGGATGGCTGGATGGATGGATGGCTAGATGAATGGCTTGCTGGAGGGATGGATGGATGGATGTATGGCTGGATGGATGGCTGGATGGATGGATGGCTGGATGATTGGCTGGCTGGAGGGATGGATGGATGGATGGATGGCTGGATGGATGGCTGGATGGATGGATGGCTGGATGGATGGCTGGATGGATGGATGGATGGATGGATAGCTGGATGGAAGGGATGGATGGATTGCTGAATGGATGGCTGGATGGATGGCTGGCTGGAGGGATGGATTAATGGGTGGATGGATGGCTGGATGGATGGCTGGCTGGGCGGATGGATTGATGGATGGATGGCTGGATGGATGGCTGGATGGATGGCTGGATGGATGGATGGCTGGATGGATGGATGGCTGGATGGATGGCTGGCTGGATGGATGGATAGCTGGATGGAGGGATGGCTGGATGGTTGGCTGGCTGGAGGGATGGATGGATGGATGGATGGCTGGATGGATGGGTGGATGGAGGGATGGCTGGATGACTGGCTGGCTGGAGGGATGGATGGCTGGCTGGATGGATGGATGGCTTAATGACTGGCTGGAAGGAGGGATGGATGGATGGATGGATGGCTGGATGGATGGCTGGATGTATGGCTGGCTGGAGAGATGGATGAATGGTTGGATGGCTGGATGGATGGCTGAATGAATGGATGGCTGGATGGATGGCTTGCTGGAGGAATGGATGGTTGGATGGCTGGATGGATGGCTGAATGGATGGATGGCTGGATGAATGGCTGGCTGGAGGGATGGATGGATGGATGGATGGCTGGATGGGTGGCTGGATGGATGGATGGCTGGTTGGATGGCTGGCTGGATGGAAGGATGGTTGGATGGATGGCTGGATGGAAGGCTGGATGGATGGATGGCTGGATGGATGACTGGCTGGAGGGACGGATGGATTGATGGATGGCTGGATGGATGGCTGGATGGATGGATGGCTGAATGGATGGCTGGCGGGAGGGATGGATGGATGGATGGATGGCTGGATGGATGGCTGGATGGATGGATGGCTGGATGGATGGCTGGCTGGAGGGACGGATGGATGGATGGCTGGCTGGCTGGAGGTATGGATGGATGGACGAATGGCTGGATGGATGGCTGGATGGAGAGATGGATGAATGCATGGATGGCTGGATGGATGGCTGGATGGAGGGATGGCTGGATGGATGGCTGGCTGGAGGGATGGATGGCTGGATGGATGGAGGTCCGGATGGATGGCTGGCTGGAGGGATGGATGGATGGCTGGATGGATGGATGGCTGGATGGATGGATGGCTGGAGGGATGGATGGATGAATGGATGGCTCGATGGATGGCTGGATGGATGGATGGCTGGATGAATGGCTGGCTGGAGGGATGGATGGATGGATGGATGGATGGATGGATGGATGGCTGGATGGATGGATGGCTGGTTGGATGACTGGCTGGAGGGATGGATGGATGTATGGATGGCTGGATGGGCGGCTGGATGGATGGATGGCTGGATGGATGGCTGGCTGGAGGGAAGGATGGATGGATGGATGGCTGGATGGAAGGCTGGATGGATGGATGGCTGGATGGATGGCTGGCTGGAGGGACGGATGGATGGATGGCTGAATGAATGGCTGGATGGATGGATGGCTGAATGGATGGCTGGCGGGAGGGATGGATGGATGGATGGATGGCTGGATGGATGGCTGGATGGATGGATGGCTGGATGGATGGCTGGCTGGAGGGATGGATGGATGGATGGCTGGATGGATGGATGGCCGAATGGATGGCTGGCTGAATGGATGGATGGATGGATTGCTGAATGGATGGCTGGATGGATGGATGGCTGGATGGATGGCTGGCTGGAGGGATGGATTAATGGATGGATGGATGGATGGATGGCTGGATGGCTGGATGGCTGGATGGATGTCTGGCTGGGCAGATGGATTGATGGATGGATGGCTGGATGGATGGCTGGATGGATGGATGGATGGATGACTGGCTGGCTGGAGGTATGGATTGATGGATGAATGGCTGGATGGATGGCTGGATGGAGAGATGGATGAATGCATGGATGACTGGATGGATCGCTGGATGGAGGGATGGCTGGATGGATGGTTGGCTGGAGGGATGGATGGATGGATAGATTGCTGGATGGATGGCTGGATGGAAGGCCGGATGGATGGATGGCTGGATGGATGGCTGGCTGGAGGGACGGATGGATGGATGGATGGCTGGATGGATGGCTGGATGGATGGATGGCTGGATGAATGGCTGGCTGGAGGGATGGATGGATGGATGGATGGCAGGATGGATGGCTGGACGAATGGATGGCTGGATGGATGACTCGCTGGCGGGATGGATGGATGGATGGATGGCTGGATGGATGGCTGGATGGATGGATGGCTTGAAGGATGGCTGGATGGATGGATGGATGGATGGCTGGATGGATGGATGTTTGGATGGATGGATGGCTGGATGGATGGAAGGCTGGATGGATGGATGGCTGGATGGATGGCTGGCTGGATGGATGGATGGATGGATGGATGGCTGGATGCATGGCTGGATGGAGGGATGGCTGGATGGATGGCTGGCGGGGGTGACGGATGGATGGATGGCTGGATGAATGGCTGTATGGAGGGATGGCTGGCTGGACGGCTGGCTGGATGGTTGGATGGCTGGATGGATGGATGGATGGACGGATGGATGGAGGGATGGCTGGGTGGATGGCTGGCTGGAGGGATGGTTGGATGGATGATGGCTGGATGGCTGGAAGGCTGGATGGATGGGTGGCTGGATGGATGGCTGGATGGATGGATGGATGGCTGGATGGATGGATGGCTGGATGGATGGCTGGCTGGAGGGACGGAAGGATGGATGGCTGGATGGATGGCTAGATGGATGGATGGCTGAATGGATGGCTGGCGGGAGGGATGGATGGATGGATGGATGGATGGCTGGATGGATGGCTGGATGGATGGATGGCTGGATGGATGGCTGGTTGGAGGGATGGATGGATGGATGGCTGGATGGATGGATGGCCGAATGGATGGCTGGCTGAAGGGATGGATGGATGGATGGATTGCTGAATAGATGGCTGGATGGATGGATGGCTGGATGGATGGCTGGCTGGAGGGATGGATTAATGGATGGATGGATGGATGGATGGCTGGATGGCTGGATGGCTGGATGGATGGCTGGCTGGAGGAATGGATAGATGGATGGATGGATGGATGGCTGGCAGGAGGGATGGATGGATGGATGGATGGCTGAATGGTTGGCTGGATGGATGGATGGCGTATGGATGGGTGGCTGGAGGGATGGATGGATGGATGGATGGCTGGATGGACGGCTGGATGGATGGATGGCTGGACGGAAGGCTGGCTGGAGGGATGGATGGATGGATGGCTGGATGCAGGGATGGCTGGATGGTTGGCTGGCTGGAGGGATGGATGGATGGATGTATGGCTGGATGGATGTCTGGATGGAGGGATGGCTGGATGGATGGCTGGCTGGAGGGATGGATGGATGGCTGCGTGGATGGCTGGATGGGTGGATGGCTTAATGGCTGGCTGGCTGGAGGGATGGATGGATGGATGGCTGGATGGATGGCTGGATCGATGGATGGCTGGATGTACGGCTGGCTGGAGGGATGGATGGATGGATGGATGGCTGGATGGATGGATGGATAGAGGGATTGCTGGATGGATGGCTGGCTGGAGGGATGGATGGATGGATGGCTGGCTGGATGGATGGATGGCTGGATGGATGGCTGAATGGATGGATGGCTGGATGGATGGCTGGCTGGAGGGATGGATGGATGGATGGATGGCTGGATGAATGGCTGAATGGATGGATGGCTGGATGAATGGCTGGCTGGAGGGATTGATGGATGGATGGCTGGATGGATGGATGGATGGATGGCTGGCTGGATGACTGGCTGGAGGGATGGATGGATGGATGGATGGCTGGATGGATGGCTGGATGGATGGATGGCTGGATGGATGGCTGGCTTGAGGGATGGATGGATGGATGGATGTCTGGATGGATGGCTGAATGGATGGATGGATGGATGTATGGCTGGCTGGAGAGATGGATGAGTGGTTGGATGGCTGGATGTATATCTGGATGGAGGGATGGCTGGATGGATGACTGGCTGGAGGGATGAATGGATGGAGGGATGGATGGATGGCTGGATGGATGGATGGCTTGATGGATGGCTTGCTGGAGGGATGGATGGATGGATGGCTGGATGGATGGCTGGATGGACGGCTGGATGGATGGATGGCTGGACGGAAGGCTGGCTGGAGGGATGGATGGATGGATGGCTGGATGATGGATGGCTGGATGGAGAGGTGGATGAATGCATGGATGGCTGGATGGATGGCTGGATGGAGGGATGGCTGGATGGATGGCTGGCTGGAGGGATGGATGGATGGATGGATGGCTGGATGGATGGCTGGATGGCTGGGTGGCTGGATGGATGGCTTGCTAGAGGGATGGATGGATGGATGGATGGATAGCTGGATGGATGGCTGGATGGATGGATGGCTGGATGAATGGCTGGCTGGAGGGATGGATGGATGGATGGATGGCAGGATGGATGGTTGGATGGATGGCTGGATGGATGACTCGCTGGCGGGATGGATGGATGGATGGATGGATGGTTGGATGGCTGGATGGATGCATGGCTTGATGGATGGCTGGATGGATGGATGGATGGCTGGCAGGCTGAAGGGATGGATGGATGGATGGCTGAATGGACGGCTGGATGGATGGATGGCTTGATGGATGGCTGGCTGGAGGGATGGATTGATGAATGGATGGCTGGATGGATAGCTGGATGGATGGCTGGATGGATGGCTGGCTGGTGGGATGGATGGATGGATGGATAGCTGGATGGAGGGATGGCTGGATGGTTGGCTGGCTAGAGGGATGGATGGATGGATGGATGGCTGGATGGATGGCTTGATGGAGGGATGGCTGGATGACTGGCTGGCTGGAGGGATGGATGGCTGGATGGATGGCTGGATGGATGGATGGCTTAATGACTGGCTGGAAGGAGGGATGGATGGATGGCTGGATGGATGGATGGATGGCTGGATGTATGGCTGGCTGGAGAGATGGATGAATGGTTGGATGGCTGGATGGATGGCTGAATGAATGGATGGCTGGATGGATGGCTTGCTGGAGGGATGAATGGTTGGATGGCTGGATGGATGGCTGAATGGATGGATGGCTGGATGAATGGCTGGCTGGAGGGATGGATGGATGGATGGATGGCTGGATGGATGGCTGGATGGATGGATGGCTGGTTGGATGACTGGCTGGAGGGATGGATGGATGGATGGATGGCTGGATGGGTGGCTGGATGGATGGATGGCTGGTTGGATGGCTAGCTGGAGGGAAGGATGGTTGGATGGATGGCTGGATGGAAGGCTGGATGGATGGATGGCTGGATGGATGGCTGGCTGGAGGGACGGATGGATTAATGGATGGCTGGATGGATGGCTGGATGGATGGCTGGCTGAATGGATGGATGGCGGGAGGGATGGATGGATGGATGGATGGCTGGATGGATGGCTGGATGGATGGATGGCTGAATGGATGGCTGGCTGGAGGGATGGATGGATGGATGGCTGGATGGATGGATGGCCGAATGGATGGCTGGCTGAAGGGATGGATGGATGGATGGATTGCTGAATGGATGGCTGGATGGATGGATGGCTGGATGGCTGGATGGCTGGATGGATGGCTCGCTGGGCGGATGGATGGATGGACGAATGGCTGGATGGATGGCTGGATGGAGAGATGGATGAATGCATGGAGGGCTGGATGGATGGCTGGATGGAGGGATGGCTGGATGGATGGCTGGCTGGAGGGATGGATGGCTGGATGGATGGATGTCCGGATCCCCTTCCTCCCCTCCTCCCACACTTCCTCCCCTCCATCCCCCCCTTCCTCCCCTCCGTCCTCCCCTCCCCCCTTCCTCCCCTCCCTCCCCCCTTCCTCCCCTCCCTCCCCCCTTCCTGCCCTCCCTCCCCTCCCTCTCCCCTTCCTCCCCTCCCTCCCACCATCCTCCCTCCCTCCCCCTTCCTCCCCTCCCTCCCCCCTTTCTCCCCTCTCTCCCCCCTTCCTCCCCTCCCTCCCCCTTCCTCCCTCCCTCCCCCTTCCTCCCCTCCCTCCCCTCCCTCCCCCCTTCCACCCCCTCCCTTCCTCCCCCCTCCATCCCCTTCCTCCCCCTCCTCCCCCTTCCTCCCCTCCCTCCCTCCTCCCCTACCTCCCTCCTCCCTCCCTCACTCCTCCTTCCTCCCCTCACTCCCCCCTTCCTACCGACACTCCCCCCTTCCTCCCTCCCTCTCCCCTTCCTCCCTCCCTCCCCTTCCTCCCCCTTCCTCTCCTCCCTCCCCCTTCCTCCCTCCCTCCCCCCTTCCTCCCCTCCCCCCCTTCCTCCCCTCCCTCCCCCTTCCTCCCCTCCATCCCCCCTTCCTCCCTCCCTCCCCTTCCTCCCCTCCCTCCCCCTTCCTCCCCTCCCTCCCCCTTCCTCCCCTCCCTCCCCCTTCCTCCCCTCCCTCCCCTCCCTCCCCCCTTCCTCCCCCTCCCTCCCCCCTCCTCCCCTTCCACCCCTCCCTCCGCCTTCCTCCCCTCCCTCCCCCCTTCCTGTCCTCCCTCCCCCTTCCTCCCCTCCCTCCCCCTCCTCCCCTCCCTCCCCCTTCCTCCCCTCCCTCCCCTTCCTCCCCTCCCTCCCCTCCCTCCCCCCCTTTCACCCCCCTCCCTCCCCTCCCTCCCCCCTTCCACCCCTCCCTCCCCCCTTCCACCCCTCCCTCCCCCCTTCTCCCCTCCCTCCCCCCTCCCCCTTCTCCCCTCCGTCCCCCCTTCTTCCCCCTTCCTCCCATCCCTCCCCCTTCCGCCCCTCCCGCCTTCCTCCCTCTCTCCCCCCTTCCTCCCCTCCCTCCCCTCCCACCCCCCCTTCCTCCCCCCTCCCTCCCCTCCTCCCCCCTTCCAGCCCCTCCCTCCGCCTTACTCCCCTCCCTCCCCCCTTCCTGTCCTCCCTCCCCCTTCCTCCCCTCCCTCCCCCTTCCTCCCATCCTCCCCCTTCCTCCCCTCCCTCCTCCTTCCTCCCCTCCCTCCCCCTTTCACCCCCCTCCCTCCCCCCTCCCTCCCCCCTTCCACCCCTCCCTCCCCCTTCCACCCTCCCTCCCCCCTTCTCCCTCCCTCCCCCCTCCCCCTTCTCCCCTCCCTCCCCCTTCCTCCCCCTTCCTCCATCCCTCCCCTTCCGCCCTCCCGCCTTCCCCCCCTCCCTCCCCCTTGTCTCCCCTCCCTCCCCCTTCCTCCCCCTTCCTCCTTCCTTCCCTCCCTCCTCCCCGCCTCCTTCCCTTCCCTCCCCCCTTCCTCCCTCCTCCCTTCCCCCCCTCCCTTCCCCCCTTCCTCCCCCTCCCACCCCCCATCCTCCCCTCCCTGCCCCCTTCCTCCCCTCCCTGCCCCTCTTCCTCCCCTCCCACCCCCCCTTCCTCCCCCTCCCTCCCCCCCTTCCTCCCCCTCCCTCCCCTTCCTCCCCATCCCTTCCCCCTCAAACCCTTCCTCCCCCTCCCTCCCCCTCCTCCCCCCTTCCTCCCCCTCCCTCCCTCCCACTCCCCCTTCCTCCTTCCTCCCCTCCCTCCCTCCCCCCTCCCCCTTCCTCCTTCCTCCCCCTCCCTCCCCTTCCACCCCTCCCCACTTCCTCCACCTACCCCCTTCCTCCCCCTCCCTCCCCCTTCCTCCCCCTCCTCCCCTCCTCCCTCCCCTTCCTCCCCTCCCTCCCCCTTCCTCCCCTCCCTCCCCCTCCCCCTTCCTCCCCTCCCTCCCCCTTCCTGCCCCTCCCTTCCCCTCTTCCTGCCCTCCCTCCCCTCCTCCCCCTTCCTCCCCTCCCTCCCTCCCCCCTCCCCCCTTCCTCCCCCCTTCCTCCCCCTCCCTCCCACTACCTCCCCCTCCCTCCCCCTTCCTCCCCCTCCCTCCCCCTTCCTCCCCCTCCCTCCCCCCTCCTCCCTCCCCCTTCACCCCCTTCCTCCCTCCCCCCTTCCTCCCCCTCCCCCTTCCTCCCCCTCCCACCCCCTTCCTCCCCCTCACGTCCCCCCCTTCCTCCCCTCCCTCCCCCTCCTCCCCCCTTCCTCCCCTTCCTCCCCCGCCCTCCCCTCCCTCCCCTCTTCCTCCCCCTCCCTCCCTCCCCCTCCCTCCCCCTCCTTCCCCCTCCCTCCCCCACTCGCTCCTCCTCCCCCTCCCTTCCTCCCCTCCCTCCCCTTCCTCCCCCTCCCTCCCCTTCCTCCCCCTCCCTCCCCCCTTCCTCCCCTTCCTCCCCCTCCCTCCCCCCTGCCTCCCCTCCCTCCGCCACTTTCTCCCCCTCCCTCCCCCCTTCCTCCCCTCCCTCCCCTTCCCTCCCCCCCTTCCTCCCCTCCCCCCTTCCCCCCCTCCCTCCCACTTCCTCCCCCTCCCTCCCCCTTCCTCCCCTCCCTCCCCCTTCCTCCCCCTCCTCCCCCCTTCCTCCCCCTCCTCCCCTTCCTCCCCCTCCCTCCGCCCCTTCCTCCCCCTCCCTCCGCCCTTTCTCCCCCTCCCTCCCCCCTTCCTCCCCCTCCCTCCCCCTTCCCTCCCCCCCCTTCCTCCCCTCCCCTTCGTCCCCCTCCCTCCCCCTTCCTCCCCTCCCTCCCCTTCCTCCCTCCCTCCCCTCCCTCCCCCTTCCTCCCTCCCTCCCCCCTTCCTCCCCTCCCTCCCCCTCCCCCTTCTTCCCCTTCCTCCCCCTTCCTCCCCCTCCTCCCCTCCCTCCCTCCCCCCTCCCCCTCCTACCACCCTTCCTCCCCTCCCACCCCCTTCCTCCCCTCCCCCCTTCCTCCCCCTCCTCCTGCCCCCTTCCTCCCCTCCATCCCCCTCCCTCCCTCCCCTCCCTCCCTCCCCCCTTGCTCCCCTCCTCCCCTTCCTCCCCCTCCCTCCCCCTTCCTCCCGCCCCCCGTTCCTCCCCCTCCCTCCGCCCTTCCCCCTCCCTCCCCCTTCCCCCTCCCCCTTCCCCCTCCCCCCCTTCCCCCTTCCACCCTCCCCCTTCCCCCTTCCTCCCTCCCCCTTCCCCCCCTTCCTCCCCCCCTTCCTCCCTCCCCTTCCTCCCTCCCTCCCCTTCCTCCCCTCCTCCCCCTTCTCCCCCTTCCTCCCCTTCCCTCCCCCTCCCCCCCCTCCCCTTCCTCCCGCTCCCTCCCCCCTATCCTCCCCCTCCTCCCCCCTTCCTACCCTCCCTCCCCCTTCCTCCCCTCGCCCCCTCCCTCCCCCCCCTTCCTCCGCTCCCACCCCCTTCCTCCCCTACCCCCCTTCCTCCCCTCCCACCCCCTTCCTCCCCCTCCCCCCCTTCCTCCCCCTCCCTCCCTGCCCCCTTCCTCCCCTCCCTCCCCCTCCCTCCCTCCCCCCTTCCTCCCTCCACTCCCACCCCCCCCTTCCTCCCCCTCCCTCCCCCCTTCCTCCCCCCTTCCTCCCCCTCTCTCCCCCCCTTCCTCCACCCTCCCTCCCCTCCCTCCCTCCCCCTCCCCCCTCCGACCCCCCTTCCTCCCCCTCCACCCCCTTCCTCCCCCTCCCCCTTCCTCCCCCTCCCTCCCTGCCCCCTTCCTCCCCCTCCCTCCCCCTCCCTCCCTCCCCTCCCTCCCTCCTCCCTTCCTCCCCTCCCTCCCCCTTCCTCCCCCTCCCTCCCCCTTCCTCCTCCCCCGTTCCTCCCCCTCCCTCCGCCTTCCCCCCCTCCTCCCCTTCCCCCTCCCCCTTCCCCCTCCCCCTTCCCCCCTCCACCTTCCCCCTTCCCCCCTTCCTCCCTCCCCCCTTCCTCCCTCCCCCTTCCTCCCCCTCCCTCCCTCCCTTCCTCCCCCTCCCTCCCCCTTCCTCCCCCTCCCACCCCCTTCCTCCCCCTCCTTCCCCCCTTCCTCCCCTTCCTCCCCTTCCCTCCCCCTCCCCCTCCCCCTTCCTCCCGCTCCCTCCCCCTATCCTCCGCCTCCCTCCCCCTTCCTCCCCCTCCCTCCCCCTTCCTCCCCTCGCCCCCTCCCTCCCCCCCTTCCTCCCGCTCCCTCCCCCTTCCTCCCTACCCCCCTTCCTCCCCCTCCCACCCCCTCCCTCCCCCTCCCCCTTCCCCCTCCCTCCTTCCTCCCTCCCTACCCCTTCCTCCCCCTCCCTCCCCCCTTCCTCCCCCTTCCTCCCCCCTTCTCCCCTCACTCCCCCCTTCCTCCCCTCACTCCCCCCTTCCTCCCCTCCCTCCCCCTTCCGCCCCTCCCTCCCCCTTCCTCCCCTCCCCTCCCTCCCCCTTCCTCCCCTCCCTCCCCCTTCCTCCCCTCCCTCACTCCCCCTCCCCCTTCTTCCCCCTCCTCCCCCCTTCCTCCCCCTCCCTCCCCCTCCCTCCCTCCCCCCTCCCCCCTCCTACCCCCCTTCCTCCCCCTCCCACCCCCTTCCTCCCCTCCCCCTTCCTCCCCTCCCTCCTGCCCCCTTCCTCCCCCTCCCTCCGCCTCCCTCCTCCCCTCACTCCCTCCCCCCTTCCTCCCCTCCCTCCCCTTCCTCCCCCTCCCTCCCCCTTCCTCCCTCCCCCCGTTCCTCCCCTCCCTCCGCCCTTCCCCCCCTCCCTCCCCCTTCCCCCTCCCCTTCCCCCTCCCCCCTTCCCCCCTCCACCCTCCCCCTTCCCCCTTCCTCCCTCCCCCCTTCCCCCCTTCCTCCCTCCCCCCTTCCTCCCCCTCCCTCCTCCCTTCCTCCCCCTCCTCCCCCTTCCTCCCATCCCTCCCCCTTCCTCCCCCTCCTTCCCCCTTCCTCCCCCTTCCTCCCTTCCCTCCCCCTCCCCCCTCCCTCCCCCTTCCTCCCGCTCCCTCCCCCCTATCCTCCCCCTCCCTCCCCCCTTCCTCCCCCTCCCTCCCCCCTCCTCCCCCTCGCCCCCTCCCTCCCCCCTTCCTCCGCTCCCTCCCCCCTTCCTCCCCTACCCCCCTTCATCCCCCTCCCACCCCCTTCCTCCCCTCCCCCCCTTCCTCCCCCTCCCTCCCTGCCCCTTCCTCCCCTCCCTCCCCCTCCCTCCCTCCCCCTTCCTCCCTCCCACTCCCTCCCTCCCCCTTCCTCCCCCTCCCTCCCCCTTCCTCCCCCCTTCCTCCCCCTCCCTCCCCCTTCCTCCCCCTCCCTCCCCCTTCCTCCCCCTACCTCCCCCTCCCTCCCTCCCCCTCCCTCCCTCCTCCCTCCCCCCTTCCTCCCCCTCCTCCCTTCCCCCTTCCTCCCCCTCCCTCCCCCTTCCTGCCAGTCCTTCCCCTCTTCCTGCCCCTCCCTTCCCCTCTTCCTGCCCCTCCTCCCCCTCCTCCCCCTTCCTTCCTCCCCTCCCTCCCTCCCTCCCTCCCCCTCCCCACTTCCTCCCCCCTGCCTCCCCTCCCCCCCCCTTCCTCCCCCTCCCTCCCCCTCCCTCCCTCCCCCCTCCCCCCTCCTACCCCCCTTCCTCCCCTCCCACCCCCTTCCTCCCCTCCCCTTCCTCCCCCTCCCTCCCTGCCCCTTCCTCCCCCTCCCTCCCCCTCCCTCCCTCCCCTCCCTCCCTCCCCCCTTCCTCCCCCTCCCTCCCCCTCCCTCCCCCTTCCTCCCTCCCCCCGTTCCTCCCCCTCCCTCCGCCCTTCCCCCCTCCCTCCCCCTTCCCCCTCCCCCTTCCCCCTCCCCCTTCCCCCCTCCACCTTCCCCCTTCCCCCCCTTCCTCCCTCCCCCTTCCTCCTCCCCCCTTCCTCCCCCTCCCTCCCCCCTTCCTCCCCTCCCTCCCCCTTCCTCCCCCTCCCTCCCCCTTCCTCCCCCTCCCTCCCCCTTCCTCCCCTCCCTCCCCCTTCCTCCCCCTCCCTCCCCCTTCCTCCCCCTCCCTCCCCCTTCCTCCCCCTCCCTCCCACCCTTCCTCCCCTCCCTCCCCCTCCCCCCTTCCTCCCCCTCCCTCCCTTCCTCCCCCTCCCTACCCCCTTCCTCCCCTCCCTCACCCCTTCCTCCCCCTCCCTCCCCCTTCCTCCCCCTCCCTCCCCCTTCCTCCCCCTCCCTCCCCCTTCCTCCCCCCTTCCTCCCCCTTCTCCCTCACTCCCCCCTTCCTCCCCTCACTCCCCCTTCCTCCCCTCCCTCCCCCTTCCGCCCCTCCCTCCCCCTTCTTCCCTCCCCTCCCTCCCTCCCCCTTCCTCCCCTCCCTCCCCCCTTCCTCCCCTCCCTCCCTCCCCCCCCTTCTTCCCCCTTCCTCCCCCCCTTCCTCCCCCTCCCTCCCCCTCCCTCCCTCCCCCTCCCCCTCCTACCCCCTTCCTCCCCCTCCCACCCCCTTCCTCCCCCTCCCCCTTGCTCCCCCTCCCTCCCTGCCCCCTTCCTCCCCTCCCTCCCCCTCCCTCCCCTCACTCCCTCCCCCCTTCCTCCCCCTCCCTCCCCTTCCTCCCCCTCCCTCCCCTTCCTCCCTCCCCCCGTTCCTCCCCCTCCCTCCGCCCTTCCCCCCCTCCCTCCCCCTTCCCCCTCCCCCTTCCCCCTCCCCCCTTCCCCCCTCCACCCTCCCCCTTCCTCCCCTTCCTCCCTCCCCCTTCCCCCCTTCCTCCCTCCCCCCCTTCCTCCCCCTCCCTCCCTCCCTTCCTCCCCCTCCCTCCCCCTTCCTCCCCTCCCTCCCCCTTCCTCCCCCTCCTTCCCCCCTTCCTCCCCCTTCCTCCCCTTCCCTCCCCCTCCCCCCTCCCTCCCCCTTCCTCCCGCTCCCTCCCCCCTATCCTCCCCCTCCTCCCCCTTCCTCCCCCTCCCTCCCCCCCTCCTCCCCCTCGCCCCCTCCCTCCCCCCTTCCTCCCGCTCCCTCCCCCCTTCCTCCCCCTACCCCCCTTCATCCCCCTCCCACCCCCTTCCTCCCCCTCCCCCCCTTCCTCCCCCTCCCTCCCTGCCCCTTCCTCCCCCTCCCTCCCCCTCCTCCCTCCCCCTTCCTCCCTCCCACTCCCTCCCTCCCCTTCCTCCCCCTCCTCCCCCTTCCTCCCCCCTTCCTCCCCCTCCCTCCCCCTTCCTCCCCCTCCCTCCCCCTTCCTCCCCCTACCTCCCCCTCCCTCCCTCCCCCTCCCTCCCTCCTCCCTCCCCCTTCCTCCCCCTCCCTCCCCCTCCCCCTTCCTCCCCCTCCCTCCCCCTTCCTGCCAGTCCTTCCCCTCTTCCTGCCCCTCCCTTCCCCTCTTCCTGCCCCTCCCTCCCCCTCCTCCCCCTTCCTCCCCCTCCCTCCCTCCCTCCCCCCTCCCCACTTCCTCCCCCCTGCCTCCCCCTCCCTCCCCCCCTTCCTCCCCCTCCCTCCCCCTCCCTCCCTCCCCCCTCCCCCCTCCTACCCCCCTTCCTCCCCTCCCACCCCCTTCCTCCCCCTCCCCCTTCCTCCCCCTCCCTCCCTGCCCCCTTCCTCCCCCTCCTCCCCCTCCCTCCCTCCCCTCCCTCCCTCCCCCTTCCTCCCCCTCCCTCCCCCTTCCTCCCCCTCCCTCCCCCTTCCTCCTCCCCCGTTCCTCCCCCTCCCTCCGCCCTTCCCCCCCTCCCTCCCCCTTCCCCCTCCCCCTTCCCCTCCCCCCCTTCCCCCTCCACCTTCCCCCTTCCCCCCCTTCCTCCCTCCCCCTTCCTCCCTCCCCCCCTTCCTCCCCGTCCTCCCCTCCCTTCCTCCCCCTCCCTCCCCCTTCCTCCCGCTCCCTCCCCCTATCCTCCCCCTCCCTCCCCCCTTCCTCCCCTCCCTCCCCCCTTCCTCCCCTCGCCCCCTCCCTCCCCCCTTCCTCCCGCTCCCTCCCCCTTCCTCCCCCTACCCCCTTCCTCCCCTCCACCCCCTTCCTCCCCTCCCCCCTTCCTCCCCCTCCCTCCCTGCCCCCTTCCTCCCCTCCCTCCCCTCCCTCCCTCCCCCTTCCTCCCTCCCACTCCCTCCCTCCCCCTTTCTCTCCCTCCCTCCCCCCTTCCTCCCCTCCCTCCCCCTTCCTCCCCCTCCCTCCCTCCCCTCCCTCCCTCCTCCCTCCCCCCTTCCTCCCCCTCCCTCCCCCCTTCCTCCCCCTCCCTCCCCCTTCCTGCCAGTCCTTCCCCTCTTCCTGCCCCTCCCTTCCCCTCTTCCTGCCCCTCCCTCCCCCTCCTCCCCCTTCCTCCCCCTCCCTCCCTCCCTCCCCCCTCCCCACTTCCTCCCCCTGCCTCCCCCTCCCTACCCCCCTTACTCCCCTCCCTCCCCCTTCCTCCCCCCTCCCTCTCCCTCCCTCCCCGTCCCCCCTCCCTCCCCTCCTCCCCTCCCTCTCCCTTCCTCCCCCTCCCTCCCCCTTCCTCCCCTCCCTCCCCCTTCCTCCCCTCCCTCCCCCCATTCCTCCCCGTCCCTCCCCCTTCCTCCCCCTCCCTCCCCCTTCCTCCCCTCCCTCCCCCTTCCCCCCTCCCTCCCCTTCCTCCCCTCCCTCCCCCCTTCCTCCCCCTCCCTCCCCCTTCCTCCCGCTCCCTCCCCCCCTTCCTCCCCTTCCCTCCCCCTTCCTCCCCTTCCTCCCACCCTTCCTCCCCCTCCCTCCCCCTCCCCCCTTCCTCCCCCTCCCTCCCTTCCTCCCCTCCCTCCCCCTTCCTCCCCCTCCCTCCCCCCTTCCTCCCCTCCCTCCCCCTTCCTCCCCCTCCCTCCCCTTCCTCCCCTCCCTCCCCCCTTCCTCCCACCTTCCTCCCCCTTCTCCCCTCACTCCCCCCTTCCTCCCCTCACTCCCCCTTCCTCCCCTCCCTCCCCCTTCCTCCCCTCCCCTCCCTCCCCCTTCCTCCCCTCCCTCCCCCCTTCCTCCCCTCCCTCCCTCCCCCCCCTTCTTCCCCCTTCCTCCCCCTTCCTCCCGC
Source organism: Scyliorhinus torazame (assembly GCF_047496885.1). NCBI lineage: Eukaryota > Metazoa > Chordata > Chondrichthyes > Carcharhiniformes > Scyliorhinidae > Scyliorhinus > Scyliorhinus torazame. Next base: position 303,067 of record NW_027307954.1, read on the forward strand.
TCCTCCCCCTCCTCACCCTCCCCCTCCTACCCCCTTCCTCCCCCTCCCACCCCCTTCCTCCCCCTCCCCCCTTCCTCCCCCTCCCTCCCTGCCCCCTTCCTCCCCCTCCATCCCCCTCCCGCCCTCCCCTCCCTCCCTCCCCCCTTCCTCCCCCTCCCTCACCCTTCCTCCCCCTCCCTCCCCCTTCCTCCCTCCCCCCGTTCCTCCCCTCGCTCCGCCCTTCCCCCCTCCCTCCCCCTCCCCCCTTCCCCTCCCCCCTTCCCCCTCCACCCTCCCCCTTCCCCCCTTCCTCCCTCCCCCCTTCCCCCTTCCTCCCTCCCCCCTTCCTCCCCCTCCCTCCCTCCCTTCCTCCCCCTCCCTCCGCCCTTCCTCCCCCTCCCTCCCCCTTCCTCCCCCTCCTTCCCCCTTCCTCCCCACTTCCTCCCCTTCCCTCCACTCCCCCCTCCCTCCCCCCTTCCTCCGCTCCCTCCCCCTATCCTCCCCCTCCTCCCCCCTTCCTCCCCCTCCCTCCTCCCTTCCTCCCCCTCGCCCCCTCCCTCCCCCCTTCCTCCCGCTCCCTCCCCCCTTCCTCCCCCTCCCCCTTCCTCCCCCTCCCTCCCCCTTCCTCCCCTCCATCCCCCCCTTCCTCGCCCTCCCTCCCCACTTCCTCCCCCTCCCATCCCCCTTCCTCCCCCTCCCTCCCCTTCCTCCCCCTCCCTCCCCCTTCCTCCCCCTCCCTCCCCCTTCCTCCCCCTCCCTCCCCCCTTCCTCACCCTCCCTCCCCCCCTTCCTCCCCCTCCCTCCCCCTCCCTCCCCCTCCCTCCCCCTCCCTCCCCCTCCCCCTTCCTCCCCTTCCTCCCCCCTTCCTCCCCTCCCTTCCCCTTCCTCCCCTCCCTCCCCTCCCTCCCCACTTCCTCCCCCTCCCATCCCCCTTCCTCCCCCTCCCTCCCCTTCCTCCCCCTCCCTCCCCCCTTCCTCCCCCTCCCTCCCCCCTTCCTCCCCCTCCCTCCCCCTTCCTCCCCCTCCCTCCCCCCCTTCCTCCCCTCCCTCCCCCTCCCTCCCCCTCCCTCCCCTCCCTCCCCCTCCCCCCTTCCTCCCCTTCCTCCCCCCTTCCTCCCCTCCCTCCCCCTTCTCCCCTCCCTCCCCCCTTCCTCCCCTCCCTCCCCCCTTCCTCCCCTCCACCCCCTTCCTCCCCTCCCTCCCCCTTCCCCCCCACCCCCCTTCCTCCACTCCCTTCCCCCCTTCCTCCCCTCCCTCCCCCCTTCCTCCCCTCCCTCCCCTTCCTCCCCTCCCTCCACCCCTTCCTCCCCTCCCCCCCTCCTCCGCTCCCTCCCCCCATCCTCCCCTCCCTCCCCCTTCCCCCCCTCCCTCCCCCTTCCCCCTCCCTCCCCTCCTTCCTCCCCTCCCTCCCCACTTCCTCCCCTCCCTCCCCCTTCCTCCCCTCCCTCCCCCCTTCCTCCCCTCCCTCCCTCCCGTCCCTCCCCCTTCCTCCCGCCCCCCTTCCTCCACGCCCCCTTCCTCCCCTCCCTCCCCCCTCCCTCCCCTTCCTCCCCCTCCCTCCCCCCTTCCTCCCCCTCCTCCCCCTTCCTCCCCCTCCCTCCCCCTCCCTCCCCCCTTCTTCCCCCTCCTCCCCCTCCTCCCCGTCCCTCCCCCTTCCTCCCCCTCCCTCTCCCTCCCTCCCCCTTCCTCCCTCCCTCCCCCCTTCCTCCCCTCCTCCCCCTTCCTCCCCTCCCACCCCCTTCCTCCCTCACTCCCCCCTTCCTCCCCTCACTCCCCCTTCCTCCCCTCCTTCCCCCCTTCCTCCCTCCCTCCCCCTCTTCCTCCCTCATTCCCCCCTTCCTCCCTCCTCCCCTCATTCCCCCCTTCCTCCCGCTCCCTCCCCCTTCCTCCCCTCCCTCCCCTTCCTCCCCCTTCCTCCCACCCTTCCTCCCCCCTCCCTCCCCTCCCCCCTTCCTCCCCCTCCCTCCCTTCCTCCCCTCCCTCCCCCTTCCTCCCCCTCCCTCCCCCTTCCTCCCCCTCCCTCCCCCCTTCCTCCCCCTCCCTCCCCCTTCCTCCCCCTCCTCCCCTTCCTCCCCCTTCCTCCCCCCTTCTCCCCTCACTCCCCTTCCTCCCCTGACTCCCCCTTCCTCCCCTCCCTCCCCCTTCCTCCCCTCCCTCCCCCTTCCTCCCCTCCCCTCCCTCCCCCTTCCTCCCTCCCTCCCCCCTTCCTCCCCTCCCTCCCTCCCCTCCCCCTTCTTCCCCCTTCCTCCCCCTTCCTCCCCCTCCCTCCCCCTCCCTCCCTCCCCCTCCTGCCCCCCTTCCTCCCCTCCCACCCCCTTCCTCCCCCTCCCCCTTCCTCCCCCTCCCGCCTGCCCCCTTCCTCCCCCTCCATCCCCCTCCCTCCCTCCCCCTCCCTCCCTCCCCCTTCCTCCCCCTCCCTCCCCTGCCTCCTCCCCCTCCTCCCCCTTCCTCCCCCTTCCCCCTCCTCCCTCCCCCCTCCCTCCCCCTTCCCCCTCCCCCTTCCCCCTCCCCCTTCCCCCCTCCACCCTCCCCCTTCCCCACTTCCTACCTCCCCCCTCCTTCCCCCCTTCCTCCCTCCCCCCTTCCTCCCCTCCCTCCTCCCTTCCTCCCCCTCCCTCCCCCCTTCCTCCCCTCCCTCCCCTTCATCCCCCTCCTTCCCCCCTACTCCCACTTCCTCCCCTTCCCTCCCCTCCCCCCCTCCTCCCCCCTTCCTCCCGCTCCCTCCCCCTATCCTCCCCCTCCCTCCCCCCCTTCCTCCCCCTCCCTCCTCCCTTCCTCCCCCTCGCCCCTCCCTCCCCCTTCTCCCGTTCCCTCCCCCCTTCCTCCCCCTCCCCACTTCCTCCCCTCCATCCCCCCCTTCCTCGCCCTCCCTCCCCACTTCCTCCCTCTCCCATCCCCCTTCCTCCCCTCCCTCCCCTTCCTCCCCCTCCCTCCCCCCTTCCTCCCCCTCCCTCCCCCCTTCCTCCCCTCCCTCCCCCCTTCCTCCCCCTCCCTCCACCTTCCTCCCCCTCCCTCCCCCTCCCTCCCCCTCCCTCCCCCTCCCTCCCCCTCCCCCTTCTCCCCTTCCTCCCCCCTTCCTCCCCTCCCTCCCCCTTCCTCCCCTCCCTCCCCTCCCTCCCCCCTTCCTCCCCTCCCTCCCCCTTCCTCCCCTCCCTCCCCCTTCCACCCCTCCCACCCCCCTTCTCCCCTCCCTCCCCCCCTTCCTCCCCTCCCTCCCCCCCTTCCTCCCCTCCCTCCCCCTTCCTCCCCTCCACCCCCTTCCTCCCCTCCCTCCCCCTTCCCCCCCACCCCCTTCCTCCACTCCCATCCCCCCTTCCTCCCCTCCCTCCCCCCTTCCTCCCCTCCTCCCCTTCCTCCCCTCCCTCCACCCTTCCTCCCCTCCCCCCCTCCTCCGCTCCTCCCCCCATCCTCCCCTTCCTCCCCCTTCCCCCCCTCCCTCCCCCTTCCCCCCTCCCTCCCCTCCTTCCTCCCCTCCCTCCCCACTTCCTCCCCTCCCTCCCCCCTTCCTCCCCTCCCTCCCCTCCCTCCCTCCCGTCCCTCCCCTTCCTCCCCGCCCCCCTTCCTCCACGCCCCTTCCTCCCTCCCTCCCCCCTCCCTCCCCCTTCCTCCCCCTCCTCCCCCTTCCTCCCCCTCCCTCCCCCCTCCTCCCCCTCCCTCCCCTCCCTCCCACCTTCTTCCCCCTCCCTCCCCCTCCCTCCCCCTTCCTCCCCCTCCCTCTCCCTCCCTCCCCTTCCTCCCCTCCCTCTCCCTTCCTCCCCTCCCTCCCCCTTCCTCCCCTCCCACCCCCTTCCTCCCCTCACTCCCCCCTTCCTCCCCTCACTGCCCCTTCCTCCCTCCTTCCCCCCCTTCCTCCCCTCCCTCCCCCTCTTCCTCCCCTCATTCCCCCCCTTCCTCCCTCCCTCCCCCTTCCTCCCC